>NC_134269.1:64435735-64761841 GCF_031893055.1 Leptodactylus fuscus
GATGATGGGAGTCAAGGTCACGCCAGTCTAGTTCAGACAGCAACCTATAGGAGTGCTTTAGGCTTCATGCACATGACCGAGAATATAATGATCTGTTCCAATATTTTATAGGACCACCTCTAGAAAAATTGGAACAAAATGGAGCATCTAAACACACATCAGAAGACCATCGGATTGCATAGCATTGAATTTAAAAGCAGCAGTAAGTTAGTATATAGTTAAATAAAGGAGACTGTGGAGAATAATTTAACTGAATGGGTTACTCACAGCTGAACTAGTGGACTCTGTAGGCAGATGTAAGCACATCAGTGTAGTAATTGTTGCTAAGGGGTTTTTTCATAATTAAAAATATCAAGAGAAAATTAATTATTTCTACAACCCTTTTTTGGAACGGGAGGCCCAATTCTGCTCTAACAAGTTTATATGATATCTTGATTACAATCTTGCAAAGTCATGTGGGTAAAACCAAAACAGAATTTTTATATAATTTTGTATCTCAATTCACTGTCAAAATATGTCTTGAGAGAGGCAGAGATCAGACAGATTTTCAGCTTTACCAGGGGATTATGGTACATTGCTGCACACAGAATCTAGTGGAGAGAGTAGTTGTGGAGAGAAATTGGACACACAGAGGCTGCCACTGTTTGTAGAAAGTGTTTCACCCTAGTGCTGGATTCACAGCTACACTGCTTAGTACTAATATGTAATGTCCTCTATGCTGCTGCTTCTGAGTATATGAGTAAGACAAGGGGAGAAGACTCCCCTCCTTTCTCTCTGGTTGTGTGCTGTGTTTGAGAGACTTCGTAGAATAGAATCTTTCCCCACTTGCTCAAAGAAAATAGGCAGTTTGAAATGGATTCTGAAGAAGAGAAAACTGGTAATAACTGTAGAGTACAAGTATAGGATGGCCAGAAATACAGTATCTGTAAAAGCATACCGTCATTCTCATATCAGGTCACAATAAGGGGGGTTTTTAGTTTGGGAGATGGCATTATACTGTGGGAGCCACAAAGGTGACATTATAAAGTGTGTGTCCACTAAGGGAACATTATATTGCTTGGGAGTCATTGGAGGGACGTTATACTGTGTGGGGCCACAAGGGGGTATTGTCAGGGGTGCATCTGATATAAGGCAACCTGAAGTGGTCGCCTCATCCCACACCTTCTGGGATAAACTGAGGGGCGGCATTTATTTTTTTCCATTGACCGTTACCTAATGGATTATTCCTACAGGTAGCGGATGATATTTTACTCGTCAATTCCTGTTCCTGTCCAGTCCAGCCTCCACTTCTAACTCCAAAGGTCGCTGCAAGTTACATCCCAGCTGTCTTCAGCACCCCGTTGGAATAATCCAATAGGTGAGCAAAGATAAAACAATTATACTCACCTCTTCTAGGCATCTTTGCATTTCCCTGGTGTCAGATGTCTGCCTGACATTTTGTGCCCTAGGAATCGTCGTTGAGGTCTGTGATTGGGCCTCAGTGGTCACATGGGGCTTGCATACATTAGCATCAATGGTGAACCGCCCCGGGTATGTGACATTAGACAGGGGATGGAAGAGGCCACTGGAGGACTGTTGGATGCTGTGAGGGTGGCCAGGATGGTTGAGGCAGGTTGAGTATAACTATAACTGTTACTTTTACTCACCTTCCCTGGACCTCCTCCTATTATGCTATTAAATTGTGGGAAATTCGGGTCAAGTCTAATTCAATCTGAATTATTATATTCATCCTTACCTATCAATAAAATTCAGTATATTGTGTGGAGGCCAAAAAGAAGAGGGCAATATTAAAAATGGACAATATACTGTGTGAGGACTAAAAAGAAGAGGGCAGTATGTGTTAGAGCCTTAAAACGGCAAATATACTGTATGGGTATCATTAAAGGGGGTAGTATACTAGGTGGCTAGTAGAGGGGGTGTTATACTGTGTGTGGGCCGAATAAGGGGAAATTTAAATATGTAAATGTGTCAACCTGCAATTTATCATTAATGTTGCTGAAAGGAGTTACATTGCAGTGCCTAGTGCGCAGTGACTCACAAAAATGTCAAGCAGTGTTTGATAGTGTGTTTTATAGCTTATTGGGGGGGTTTAGGTTCACCCCTGGGCATTATACTATGTTTGGGCTACTACAGTGGAATTACACTGTGTGGGCTAACAAAGAGACTGGGTGGGCAAAGCCAAAGGGGGCATAAATGAGGTTAGAGTTGTGACTTATGATGTGTAAATGTGTTGCAGCACATTGTGCACTCTGCATATTTTGTCCCTCAGTTCTATGAAAGTTAACCTTAAACATAAACCCGAAATGGCTCAAAACAGTAAAAATGGCGTAGAGTGACACAGTGAGCTAGTCCAGACCTCAATAAAGTTAGGATTTTATGGTTGGTCTTAATTCTAAATATAATTCTAAATAGTTACTTATCCAATATATTTACTTATGGGACCTAGTTAACAAATAATTATGGGTGAATAAATTTTTTATGATTTCTTGTTACACAATAAAACGGGAAATAGTTCAGTGAAATTTAATACTTCTTAAACACTGCAAGGAGGATAATCCGGAATAATGTTTATTGGGAAATCCAACTCATAATTTGTAGATCCTCCCCTACCATGTATTCCACTGGTCAGGCCTATTCTGCTCCAATGCATCCATGGGACCCATAACAAAACTTATGGCGCCCCACAATGAAGTCACAGTAGTGACACAATATATATAATGTGACATTACAGTATGTGCAGAAAGTAAATGTACAAATGAAGATGAGTAGGAAGAGAGCAGGTTACTAATGTGGAAAGGAAGCAGATATATTACAGAGGGGTTTTTTTTATATCTGAATCACGATTCATTGGGAAAAGTAGTTTTTTTAATTGGAGGTATGCGTTAAGTGTATGTACCAGTGATGGAAGGGAGTTTGCTCAGCTCCACTGGTCCACCTCATACTATCCAAAAGGAACAGTATTGAAAGACAATAATAGACAATAATAACATTTTCAGGCCAAAAAAACAATAATCAGCTTTTGTGGGGATATACATTCCTCAACCGTGTCACATGCACAGACTTGATACAGCACAGAGCCCCAAAGGGTTTGTACTAGAGATGAGCGAGTGTGCTCGATCGAATACCTCGGCCGCATAGCTCCCGGCAGCAGGGAAGGTGGGAGGGGCAGTAAAAAGTCGAAGCCCCAGAAGTGTTTTTGCACCGGGAGCTACGCGGCCGAGGTATTCGATCGAGCATATTCGCTCATCCCTAGTTCATACTAAACAGTGTACTGCTATAAGGTGCTTTCATTGACCTTTTTGTCTGAAATACAATATAAGATATTATATACCATGGTGAATGTCTGAAACACAACTCCATTATAGGTAATAATAGGGTTTTATTTTATGAAGATCAAAATGGATGATAAAGAAGATGAACTGATTAATAATACAGAATATAGAACGAGGCATTAAAAAAAAACATCCTGGTTAAGGAAGCTAGTTATTTTTTTCCATTGATGGACCTATCATTGAAGAAAAATCAGTGGCGCAAAAACACAAACACTTTCTGATCCACAGTACATATGATGTACTGCTATATTTAAGCAGATGGCAAAAATGGGAGCGGCTCAAGTTTTCAAGCAACCCAATTGAATTTTTTTTTTGTTGCCGTTTACTTTGTACAACATTGGTGCACATGTATCCATGTGTAATGCAGGAGACAACAGAAGACTGGTTTAGACTGATGCTGGAGCTGAATATGAGGCTTCCTATCACAACCAAAGTGCTTTATTCAAATCAGCACAGATTGGTACGTCTCTATATATGTCCAGCATGATTCTGGGGCTGTTCCTGAGTGAGGACACACAGTTATGGAGCAGATTCTCCGCTACATAATGTGTGCAGTGTATGGCAGCTAGTCTCCCCCCACCTATATAGAGAGAAGTACAAATTTCAGATAAAAACAGCAGAATATAAATCATATAATGACCAAAAATAGAGTTACTAACCATGAACACACACATATCTTATTCTGAAAAGTCAAATGAAACAACAGGTAGACTTTATGTCCATGTTTATTGCTAATCTAGTGTCAGTATTTTATTTTTTAAGCTTATGTTTTTGAGTGTTTTGCACAGTTGGTCCTATGTATTTACATCTATATCTTCTTGCTCATAGCAAGAAACATTGATCCATAAAATAAATGTCATACAGATGTAAAGTAAGATTCTATTTAGAGTCTAAATAGACTCTAAATAGAATCTTACTCCATTGACTTACATGGAGAGAATATGGTTATAATATAGAATGCCGAAGAATAAAGAAATGAAATGCATAGTGTGTGAATAGCTCCGTAGCCATTACACTGGCTCAGAAATCAATGTCAAGATCCTGAATGCTCTGTTCTTGGCCTAGACATTAGTGGCCTATGACTAGGATATGGCTCCTATTGTCCAATTGGGTCTGACTGCTGTGACCCCCACCAGTCCCTCGAAAGAAAGCAATAACAGCGTTAGGAAAACTCTTCCACTTTTTCTCCTGTGACTGCTCTGCTCATCTTTTTTGCTCGGCACATGATCACCTTGTTCTAGTCACAGCTTCTAAGGTCTAGTGATCTGAAAGGATTACAGTGGCTGGACACTGCCAGTCAAACACAGATATCCTAATCCTATGTTATCAGTTTCTGCCTTTCATGTCCAATTATTTCTAACGTATATTTTTTAGCCGACTAAAACCGCAGCAGATGTTCTGTGTTGGTGAGTGGTAAAATATAGTTTACCTTTGTGCAGTGCCGCAGATGCTTGTGTCTGTAAATCTACTCACAGGAAAAAATTGGGCACAGTTTTCTCTTGTATGTGATGTTATATATCAGAATCCACATAAAGATACATACTCTATATACTCCACTGAATGATATATGATGGTATATAAACGATGCCTAGAAGTCAATCAGAGTGGGTTTAGGCTAAGTAATGTACTGTAGCTAAATGTCATCAATTGTATTCATTCTACTGATCGTTCTTATATCAGCCATGCGGAATATACATATATATATATATATATATATATATATATATATACATAAAAAATACTGATCTAACACAAAGTACATACAGTACAGCACTGACAGAATAGTGCGATAAATACTGAGCTACGTGCAGGCAAAAACCTTCTGCCTTTCCGGTCCTATTATTTCACTGGAGTGGTGTGCATGAGACCTGATAGCGCTGTCGCTGCTGAGTCGGCAGGGCAGTCAGTTAACAATTAGCAGTAATCTATTCAGTGTAATTTAGACTGTGAAGTGTGTTAGGGTGTATTCACACAAGCATCTTTTTTTTTTTAGACGTGTGAACTTGTATGTTTTTAGATGCAGAAAAGATTGGACAAATGAAAGATGCTTTTTATTTTGGATCAGTTATTCAATCCATCCTTCACTGACCTCAATTCAAAGACATACGGAAAAGCACATAACACTTTTACAGTACATTGAAATCTACTGAGTAAGGATTGAATAGCAGGCGTGTTAATATATCAACTGGCCAACTCCTTTCACACATCTAGTATCACTGGTCTTAGGGCTTATTGACACTACATCTGTGATGCACTTGTTGGCATATAAGTCGGGAAAGTCACCTGACGTAAAGGCCAATGGGCCCATAGACATTAATAGCCAAATGTTTGCCAAAAGCATGCCCCCCCCCCTCCATGTGGTACTGCTGTCAGTGTTAGACATATACCATTCCATATCTAGAAATATACCATTCTATATCTAGACATATACCAATCCATATCTAGACATATACCATTCAATATCTAGACATATACAATTCCATATCTAGAAATATACCATTCCATATCTAGACATATACCATTCCATATCTAGACATATACCATTCCATATCTAGACATATACCATTCCATATCTAGAAATATACCATTCCATATCTAGACATATATCATTCCATATCTAGACATATACCATTGCATATCTAGACATATACCATTCCATATCTAGAAATATACCATTCCATATCTAGACATATACCAATCCATATCTAGACATATACCATTCAATATCTAGACATATACAATTCCATATCTAGAAATATACCATTCCATATCTAGACATATACCATTCCATATCTAGACATATACCATTCCATATCTAGACATATACCATTCCATATCTAGAAATATACCATTCCATATCTAGACATATACCATTCCATATCTAGACATATACCATTCCATATCCAGTGGTAGTGGAGTCAGTGGTAGACATATACCACTCCATATCTAGACCTATACTATTCCATATCTAGACATATACCATCCCATATCTAGACATATACTATACCATATCTAGTGGTAGTGGGAAGATAGTTAGCATCTGTCTATGTAATTTTACATCCTTGTTTTATTGTGTTTTTCATTATATCTGTATTATTATGGTTGTGAACCAATAAAGCTTTGTTCATATATTGTCATAAATATATGTCTCTCTTGTGCTGTCTCATACATTGCATATGTCTATCCATATCTTGGATGGGATCACAAAATGCCAGATACAGTGAGGGTTTATCCTAGAGAAGACACTAGTGTGATATTCCTTGCACGTGAATTTATCCTTATTGTAATATCACTTTTCACATACTGAATCGGTTTTGTTGCAGGTTGAGATTACATTTTATGTGCAATGAAACAATGTTATTCTGTATTTTAATATATAACTTTCCAGAATACAATGGATCATTTATGTCTTTCTCTATGTAGTTAATTGTTACTGTAGTTATTGTGTCTTGTATTCTGCTCTGTACACATATAGTAGTTTCTAATGATGTAAAAGACACAAAGGTAGTTGCTATGGATGTGCTTGGTGCAGATGAGGCTAGAGGTTCAATGCTTATATGCAGGTCACATGTATATATAAAGTAACTTCTAATATGCACAAGAACTGTCAGTAAGTGCATCACTTTATATAATGAAGTAGCCTCAGTATTGAATGGAATTGACATTGGAAGTTGTTTGTTGTGATATTACAGAATACAGGCAAATGCTTCACATTCCATTTACAAGAGTCCTCAAGAAATTGTGTCCTTTATTATTTCATAATGTAAATATGTTATTGTACATTATGCTTGCACAAGGCAGCAGAGGTCAAATACACATTGTGTGGCAATGGAGAAAAAACTATATTCTCTTTAATCTTACTGCTAGACTATAATGGAGGGTTGTCAATACACTTAGGCCCATTATCGTGTGTAATTAAACTGGATTTTCCTTAAGCATCACATTTTTTCAGTACAAACCACAGACAACAAACAAATGAAAGTGTGTATGTACGGGTCCGTGAGAAGATGGCATATGGATGATATCCGTGTGCCACCCATGCCTCCGCGTAACCATTCATTTAATTCCTGAACCATTCAGGAATAGGGCCTGTGCTGAGTTCTTCCCCTAGACACACAGCTCCCTACACCGATAATATACAGTCCGTGTGTATGGGTCATAGAAAGTAATAGGTCAGTGCGTTAGCTGTGAAAAACATGGCTAGCATACTGACAAAGCTCACATTTATATGCAGGGACCCTTAGTCTGTGTCTGAAAATAAGGGTTTGATTAATTCTGCCCATAGACACATCTATGACACTGTTCACACAGAAACATGCTTAAGGCTGGGACCCAACGTAGCCTAAACGCCTCTGTCATATCTCCATGGGAAAAAAAAGTGCCTTTTACAGTCCCTGCAAAGTGCTTGGGATTCTAAAGAATCCCACTGACACATTGCAGAAAAATATGCACAGCGGACACCTTGTGATTTTCAAAATTGTTGTTTTTTGGGGGGAATTGCAGCATGTCAATTATGCCTATGGAAGTGCTGGCGGTTTCCCTATAGGTATAAGTGAAGCAGATAGCCTGCAATGGAAATCTCTACAGACTTTTTGTGAAAGGTGCTGTGGGGAAAACTGCTAGGTGTTGCCAACCACGGTTTTCCCCACAGCACCTTTTAACTGCGGCCTAACAATTCTGGAGCATCATTTCTTAATACTCTGTATTGTGCTGTTCCTCCACCTAGATATATATTAATAATGGTGCCACTAGTTGGGGGGTAGTCCCTACACAGTCTTGTATTGTCCAATCAGATCTGACAATACTAGACTTTGTAGAGACTCACCCCTTGACAAGAGGAATGGTAACAACCAGATGTCAGTTTATTAATAAATTTCTAGGAAGAATTACAGAGGAATAGCATAAAACAGAGTTAAAAAAAGATGGTCCAGAATTGATACTTTATGGAAATAACAAGTATTTACTAAAATATACAAGCAAAGAATGCTCAGGGGTTCTCTTTAAATATGGTATACATCAATAAAGATTTCCTGCAGAACACAGTATTTCATTAATAGTACAAGATTATTCTGATATCATTATGCTGCGCATGTCCGGATATTTCCGAAATATTTCCAAACACAGCAAAGATCTAGTGTATACATTATTGGATCAAATGAGAGCTCAACTGTTGAGCCATATTGATTCATATTGTCTAAGTATTAGACAGTGTGACTTTAGACTAGACAGTCTTAACCTTATCTGACATCTTGCATAATAGTATAATGGATGTTAGGTATTTAAATATGGCGGATGATCAGGAGCTGAGTGGCTGCCATAGTCGCCATGGTCTCGCTTGTACTGTACAGTGGAGACCCAGCGGCAATGCCCACAGTCAGTGTCGGAATTAACCCCCATGATACCTCGCCATTTTTCTGGGCAGTGCCATTTTGGGGTGGATCGTTAGCCCCAGAATGTGGCTGGGCCGGCGATCCATTGCCATGACAGCCGGGATTCTATTGAAGACTCCTAAGCTTGTCTAGCATAGAGCAGCTTGTAATAGAAGTGCATCAGCATAGCAATGCATTGTATTTATAATCAGACCCACTCGAGTTCAAGACCCCAAGGGGTCTAAAAATAACAACAACAAAAAGTTATAAAAAAGGATTAAAATTTCAAATCACCCTCCTTTCCCTAGAAAGCATATAAAAATATAAAGTGAAAAACATACACATTGGGTATCCCTGTGTCCAAAAATTCCCACTCTATGAACTTAGAATAATTTTTTTCACATACGGTGAACTCCAAAAAAAATTAAGAACCAAATTCTTTCACTGTTGTCTCTAAATTGGGATAAATAAAAAGTACATCTGGCACAGAGGAAAAAAAAACATCATATGGATCCCCATACACTGAGATAAAAAAGTTACGGGTGTCAGAATATGGCATAATTCATAGAATATAGGTGACATGTCACATGCACAAATGCTGTTTTTTTCCAATTCCACCCCATTCTGAATTTCTTTCCAGCTTCCCTGTACACCATAAGGAATATTAAGTAGCTTCACTACAAAGTACAATTTGTCCCACAAAAATTAAACCCTCAGATCGCCCTGTAAACAAAAATAAAAATAAAAAAGTTATGTTTTTTGGTAGGCGGGAAGTCAAAAATGAAAATTGAAAAATGCCTGTGGTGGCAAAGTGCGGCAGGTTCATGACAGTGTCTATTGGTACTGATGTATGTGGCGTATTGTTAGACTGTCTAGTCTAAAATTACACAATTTATTAGTTGGCTTAAAAATTCTTGCCGCGTTTTTGGTGCATAAAGTCACAACTTTCCGCTCTTGACCATGCACTTAAAAAGTGCCTAAAATACTTGATAATGTGGCAGAAAGCATGTTAGTTTATTTTTTTGGTACAAATTATGCCAAAATTGTGCCGCATTTTGCTTAATAAATCTCCCCTATCCCTGTAACAGCAATGGGCCGGATTTATTAAGACCAGTGTTAAGAACTGGCATAGTTTTCCATTATAAGTCACGCTAGAAAACTAGTGTGAGTTATAATGAGTATATCGGATTGAGACATCCGCCTGACTTACCACTCCGTTCTTCCCACATTCAGCGTCCATTCACACAGAGGAAAATGGTGAGGAATTTGGAATTTGTAGCAGAAAAAGGAACTCATTGAAGTCAATGGGAGGTTTTTTTTCAGCGCTGAAATTCCACACCAAATTCCTCACCATTTTCCTCTGTGTTAATAGTCCCTTACACAATGTGGTGAGCAAGGCACAGAACAGCTGTTTGACACAAGAAAGGGCCTTACACCAAACGTGCACCACAATACCATACTCTATGCCAGAACACCAAGCAATGTCTGTCAATGTACTTTTTGACTTACAAGGATTTTTTTTCTATTATTTATTTTTATATATTGTCATCGCTTTCTGTTGCGCACAATATTATGATACAAATAAAAGATATGAGATTATTTCATACAATAATACTGATAATATAGATATGAAGGTTATCGGCCTCATCACAACCAATCGTAAGCTAGATTTGCACATTTACATTTTACAGAATTTTATACAATGTCTTTTGCTATTCTTTAATGTCTACGGTGAACTATAAATAGTCTATATACAATACTTTTTGGTTTGTGGTATTTCTGAGGTATTGTTTATGACTTAAAAAAATCTACATATTTTGGGTATTCATTTTTTTTCTTGTATTTTCCCATAGGCTTTTCAAACTTTTTGGACTGGAGTGTTATCATCAATCTGTTGTGATATTAGGGCCTCTCCAGGAAAGAGGTACAACAGAGTGCTGGACAAATGCCACTGTGCTGTACACATAATACTCTCAGTGATGGCAACCAAAGACCCCAGTATGGCACACATCATACATGTAGCAACCAAATACCTCATTGCAGCTCACAATATCCCCCCAGTAGAAATGCCCTAACAGTACAGGGCAAAATACTTCTCCAATTATGCCAGACATCACAATGCAACACAATATCACATGCCAGCAGCGCCAAACAAATACTACTTAACAAGAACAAACACCACGGTACAGCGCCATTGGTAACAGCAACCTTCCTTTCTCCTAAGGGCAGGTATAGTTTCCCCATTTCCACTTCTAGCCTATTGATGGTGAAACTGCTACCAAATAAAACCTTCCAAATGTGTAGAAAATCTTTTCCCAATTTCACACCCCCTACAGAACAAAGAGAGAAGGTAAGAGAAGAGGCTCCGACCTCCTCTACCAGCCTTTGATGCCTTTGTCTCCAGACTCTTGGTGATGATGTCACGATAGGTCCTTCCGTCCTTCTAGTCACAGAGATTGCAGTGATAATGCAAGGCTGACATTATCAGTGCAGTTTCTTTTACAGTCCCAGCTGTGTACCAAAGCTGACACTGGCGGGGCCTGTCATGCTTCAGACAGTGACCCCCAACTTCATGGTTTGAGAAGCACTGCTCTATAAAGCTAAGGCCCTCTACATTTTTTGTCCCCTACTAAATCTATATGGAAACACAAATATTTTCTCTGTTAAAATTAACTTTTTCCAAAAAATCTTTTCCATAGCATTTTTTTTTCTGCAATGTGTGAATAGTATTAGCCTGAATTTTACTGGTGCTGTAATATGCAGCGTTTTTTTCTGCAATGTGGGACCTTAACCTACGACTCAAAAATCTCGAGAAAATATGCAAACTTTAAGGCTAAAGCCCATTCTAGTAAAAGACATCCAAAGAAAACCACTGCAGGAAAAAAAAATCGCATTTTTGCTGTTTTTATTTTAGTTTTGTCTTCCCCTATTTAATATGTAAAGTAACGTTCACGATTTTTCAGGTAAAATTAACATGCTGCGTTTTTCATACACTGTTTTTTTTTCTGCAATGTGTGAATGAGGTTAAACAAAATCTCAATTCACATTGCTGGTGCTTTAAACTTTTTTTTTTCTTTTTTTGCTGCGTTTCTAAAAAGTGGGTCTTAACCTAAATGTTGCCACATTAAAAAAAAAAAAAAACACCAAATTGCTGTACAAAAAATTAGAAATGCAAAGTTATTTAAGGCTTTGAAAATAGTAGGTGGGAGAAGGAGTATTCCCATAAATACAATATAACCATATTTAGATTTGCAGATGATTAAAAGTGAAACATTTTTGCAAATATAAATAGTTAAAAATTTTGCAGAATTTTATAGATTTTCTCGAACCATCTTAGTGGTGACGAACTTTTGTTTTGATTGGTTGACACAAGAACTTTGCATGGTCTGGGACTTAGAAACTTAGTCATGATTTCCTTATTGTGGCCAGGTTATCAGCTAGGGGCGATACATGTACAAAAGGATAACTCAGGCACAATAAGGAGATCATGGCTGGGTTTCTGACAAGACCCAGACCATAGAAAGTTCTTGCATTCATTGTTTTATCAACTAATGAAGTCTATCACCACTAAGATGGTTATAGAAAATCTGTAAAAAATGTATTTACAATTACAAAAATGTTTACGTTTAATTGTCTACAAATATAAATAGGAATATTCATGCAAAAACACCCTTTAAAACTCCATGCACACAAAGACTGTATAGCGGCACATGAAAGCTGTAGGTAGTTCATGTGCTCTCATATGATGGCATTATACAGGACATTCTACAATGAAAGCAATGGTGCAATATAGCACCCAAGTGTAGTCGTGTATACGCTTGTGCATAGAGTCTAACACTAGCCTATACAGAACATTTCTGCAATTTTAAGAATCTTATGTATACAAGATTAGACTCAACAATGTCCTGTCCCTTTCATTACAATATCATCATCACCAAAAGCAGTTTTGTAACCCATAGATTAGTTGTAATCGGTATGGTATTTGAGATATATATATATATATATATATATATATATATATATATATATATTTATATTTACATGATACATATGTGACATTTGTTATTATATTTAGATTTCTAACTTTTAATTTTCCAAATGTTGATTATAAACCATGAACAGCAAACATAAATATTCTTCACGTGGTAGTATATTGTATTAAACCATATGTTTATTTAACTATACTCTTATCTGTTCAGGTTACTGTATACTTCATATAAAAAAAACCACAACTTTTTCTATACCTAAAGCCTATAGAAAGTCACATAGTTTCTAAAAGCACTGAAATACAATATAGATCACATGACATATAGTGGCTTTTATGTACGGTATATAATCTGCATTGGCATATAAATCATGAAATATTTAGACAATCTTTATATATGTATATATCATATAGAACTTATAGGAGACATTTTGAAACCTTTACACTTCTATGAATTAAAGGCTATTTTTTTCTGTGCCTATTTCTATTTCCAGTATGTGTTGGATGTATAAGCCATCTACTATTGATAATACAGATTCATTGTGCAAATTATGTGTGGAATCTAGCAAGCAGTAATTGTGAGGAGGGGCTTACTTATACCAGCCATAGCCTGCTCTGCTCTGCACATTACAAAGCCTACAAATGTTATTATGAAGATTATTCATAAGAGCGTGTGTAACACTTGTGTAATATGTTGTATTCCCACCGATCTGGACATTTAGGAGTGCTTATAAACATCTCAATATCTGCAATTATGAATATATACATAGATAACATAGAGAGCAATTCTGGAGTAACCCCCCCCCCCTTCCCCCAGTCAGAGGTATACTAATATATTCTATACATATTACATGGCTCTTAAGTGAGCAGATCCTAACTCTAGTAAATTCAGTGTGTGCTGTCTGTAACTTCATATAGTGGGCGATGTCTGATCACTAAAGGGTTACAAGTCACTATAGCGTTTCTGAATCAATATGGTCAGAGATTACACTGTAATAACCATTATATATCAAGTATTTATAAACCACAGGGAATATGAAATTGCAGATAGGTGGATATAATAAATAGATACATTGCAAAATGCTATTTTGTTTTAGAAAATAACAGTTTTTAAAATTCTCTTTTACAGTAATTGTATTCTTATCAAATTTACAAAACGATTTAGTGTCTATTTATCTACCTCATTTTATCTATTTATTATCATATATGTTACTATCTTCCCAGTTATCTATAGTTTGTGTATATGTTAGTGTGTATAGTTTATGTATTTGTTACTATCTATTAATGTATACAGAAACCATGAACAAACAATAGCAAATTATATATATATATATATATATATATATATATATATATATATATATATATATATGATAATCCTTAAGAGATAAGATAATCCTTTAATAGTCCCACAGTGGGGAAATTTCAGAGTATGTTGCTATATATGTATATATTAACAGAAAGGAAGACGGGAAATATAGATATTGACATAACAGACATAAAGATTGATTTGAGCGATAGTAATAATATATAAAAAGTAACACACAAAATACAGTAACATATGTTGCAAAAGAATAAGGTAGATAAATGGATACTAACTAGATTTGTGAATTTGTTAAGAAAATGAGCAGCTGCTATAAACTGAAATGTTCTAAAGTCTCTATTTTCATTTTTTTAAGTATCATTTAGTAATGCATCTATTCATCCTAGCTTTCTATTTGTCTGTAATTGCTGATTTCCTGTGGCTTATAATTAGTAATTGATATATAATATTTATTACAGTGTAGCAATCCTTTCTGACCATATTGATTCAGAAACTCTTTGGTGATTTGTAGCCTACTAGTGAACACATCGGGCATCGTCCATATAGAATGAGTGTGAACACAACTCTTTTTCCTCCGATAAATTGTCTACTGTCAAATTGTCACTAGATTATTAAATTAAATAGATATATATTTAAGATTTGTAAGAAAATAGTACAAGGGCATGTTATTTTAGGTGATTTTACCACTATAGAAAATCTAATTTGTTTGCATAATAAACTTACACATAACACATTATGGCGTAATGAGTGTAACCATTCTGGTATATTTATTCATAACGAAATGACTGTATACATCACTTACAGAAAGTAACATATAGGTAAATGATACTTAGATTGATAAATACATATATTTAGACGTTATATAGAAACGATGCTATATAAATAGTAGTATATACATAAACTATATAAAGATAATATATAGAAAAACTAGAATTTAGGTATATGTTACTATTTATCATCTTTTAGTCATTTATGTATACGACTTTGTATTTATCTATCATTCTATGTATTGTTTGTGTATATATTACTTTCTGTAAATGATGGATAGTAAACTAGCATTTCCACACGACTAAATAAACCTAAATGGTTACACTCATAAGATCATAATGTGTTCTTTGTAAGTTTACCAGGCAAACTAGTACAAGACAGATCGGATTTTCTATAATGCACAAAAAAGAAACATATTACAAATCTTAAATACATTATATAATATCATTATATTGGTTTAGTAATCCAATGACAATTTGTCAGTAGAAATATACATTATGTGGGTCTCAGATGAGAGGCGCCTTATTTTAGCAAATCCAGTTTCCAACTTCATGCAGTAGAAGGAAGAAGAGTTGGGCACTCACTCTCATTCGATGTGTTCACTAGTAGGTTACAAGTCACTATAGAGTTTCTGAAGAAATAATAATCATTATATATCAATTACTACTCGTAAGCCTCAGGAAAATGGGGAAATACACATTTATGGGAATTCTGCAGATAACCAAAAATATCACTAGTAAGGGATAAGTCGATAATTTGAAGTAATGTAGAAAGAGAGGTTACAAAAACTGCTAGTTTTATAATAAAAAAATTAAAATTCACCATTTCTATCATAAACTTTCTGATGTCTCTGATAAAGCCACAATGTGGTCTTTCCAAGTTAACTCTACAAACTTGTGCGACACGGATTGTCCTATTGTGCAAAACAAGAAAAAAAAAGAAAATCCTCAATATAATTTGGTTCATGTTATTTGATTACAAATCTTATCCATGTATTTCTTTAATACTCCAATTGATATATGACGTCAGCCATGAATGAAGATTTTTACAGTCACGTTATACATGTAAAGGAACCGATTCATTTGGTTTAATAGATTTTTTTGCAGCAAAAGGGGAATAGAGCAGAATCTCCGGAGAAGACATAAAGAGCGTATTGACACTCCCAACAACAAAAATGTGTTTTTTTAATAAAGTAGCATTGATTGCACTTTTCAATAAGCACTTTCATTAGGAAAAGCTGGTTTGTTTAACAATCAACTGGGTTGGAATAAGAGGTATTGTGTGTCCATAAATTGTATTGTAGATTTGGTTAGTGGAGGCTGTCAGGAGATGAAGCATTTTGCTAAATAATAAGTGCTAAGTACCTTGTATAAATGCATGTAGTGTTTATTCACCGTCAGGTACTGTGCAGAATGCTGGGGGGGCTCTGTGCATTGTGTGGAAGGAGAGTACTTCAGCCAGCAGGTGCTGCAGGCACACACAAGTGTGTTAATGGGAGGTTACACTGAGGGACACCCATATGCATCAAGCCTTTTGTTCTTCATTTCAGGCCCATTCCACTTAACTGAATGTCTTATATTTTAAAGCAGCTCCCTTAATTGGGAAGAAATTAAAAAAAAGTCTATAACAGACTAGACCACTCAATGCAATGCTTGGAAAGAGGTTGCCCCATGTTAGAAGCGGAACCCCCTCCTCTTTATTGACCAATTAATTGGGGCCCCATATGATCTATCTAAGGATATAGACAAACCATATAAGACAAATCGTATACGCGCATATTTTGCATGCTATATAACTTTATGTTGTACTCCCTGTTCTTGTTTATTCCACCGCTTGCCTCAATTATATGAGAAAGTTGTTCACTTTGTAGGCAGAAGCGTTATATTTAGCCAGCCATCCACGTTACGCGTTATTCGCATGAGTTATGGATAAGTGGAATTACCCTGAGTTTCTTGATTCCTGCAGCGTATTACACTCCTCTTCAGCACCGACACGGTTAACCCATCCATCTCTGCTCTAAGCACACTCTCCAGCTAAACCCCCTGCATTCTGGACAAATATCCTGTTTGGAAGTGCAATTAATCGTCTTAGCATGGGCTCATTCATTAAGTGGATGCCATGTATACCCAGCCTCATATCATTGGCATTCGAGCTCCATTATTACAGCGATTGGCAGCGCTAAGGATTGTGGCTACATATTACAGATCGCTAATCTATTCCTATCACGTTTGCATAAAACAAGGTGTAAACAAGGACTTCCCCGTCAGACGAGCAACCACTTATGTGTGCTCTAGTTCCCCTGCAGTATGGGCATGACACCTGGATAGCATACTCATCCCTGGCACTGCAGCACATTCACCCTGTGTGCCAGGGAGGGGGACTGCATGCATATACGCTGTGTTCTACTAATGTCATCTGACTGTGGCGTTGCAGGATTGGTGATGCCATCACAGTGGCGCTTGAGGGGCACAATAAGGACGTGTTATGTATGTGAGAGCATAGGGGGTGGTAACATTGCACATGCAGTACTGTACATCGTCCTGTGTATCATTCAGCTGCTACAAAATGGCTGCTGCTTGCAAAATGGATTTTCACTAAGTGAATCTTCTTCAAGGGGACACAGACCTGCAGCTCTGCCCTATCTCCAATCTATTATGTACAGAAGATGGCATAAAAATAAAGTATTAACCTTCATGTGACTCTGTAATGCAGCACTATCTGACAACCACTCATATTTGCTTGCCAGGCATACATAATACAAGACCTGCTGGAAATGTTCATGAAGACTTTGATCTAGTGCTAGGTGATCATGTAAGACGTTTCCCCATTGTGCCCGTACAAACCTTCCTGCTAATTGTTATCATCGCAGAGAATAAAGAGCTGCATTAATGGCTTGCTGCCAAAGATGGCAGCAAAGAGCACGCTACCAATTTCTTGGTAGCCTGGTACTTCTCATAAGGGAGAGCAGTGTGTAACCACTTTACTGGCAAATTAGAAACCAAGCAATAAGTCTTGATTGACCATAGTACAGCTCCATTACTCTTATAGGATATGTCTTACTTATATGTCATTTTTCTTATCTTTATCAATATTGAGGTATGCTTCCAAGGAAAAGACTAAGAGTACAAATAGTCAATCTAGTGTTCTGCTTGTCTATCATAATTAGGGTCTGTTTTGCACATCAGACATTAACTATAGCCCTAACACACTAGTGAGCTCCAGCCTGCCTGACAACCATATACATATTAATATGTGGCACCACATACTGCAATGATTTTATTGTTATCTAAGCCTTTTGTAAAGGGATAAGCTCTTTATGGAAAATTGCTACAAATGCCCCACGAGAACATATTAGTGAGGTATCCTTATCACTAGTCTGAGTGGGTGTCCCCCTCTATATATTAAAAGTATTACCGCATAGATGTCAATTCCTATAAGACTGATGGTCACTAACAGATCATCGCTGTAATCCCATATATCCTGTAATTGCTCTGACCTTGGCAAAGGTTGGTATTGCAAATGTGCTTGGTGTTTCTAATGACTGTTGTGTTCCTCATATATGGAAGTCCTTAGACTAAACATTGTGAATCACAAGACTCCTTCCCTGATTATCAATGGATGGTCTGAAGTTCTCCATGTCTAACCTATATAATCTTTATATACATCATTTGTTGAATACCCCCTCAAATTTAAAGGGTTTGTCCATTAATAGAAAAACATAGCCACTTTATTCCAAAATCGGTGTAACACCTGTCCATGAGTTATGTCTGGTAATCCACAGTAGTTAATAGAACTGAGCTACAATATTACGCATAACCTATGGCCATGTTTTTGGAATAAGGCAGCCATGTTTTTGCTATTAGTGGATGAGCCCTTTATGGGAATTCCATAGCCTAATCCATTCTTTAATTGGTTTTTCTATTTTCTTTTATGACAGTAATGATGCCAAATTCTATTGTAGAAGATATCAGAATGCAAACCCCCGAATTATCATCGAGCACTCGGTAAGAGTTGTATGGAGGAAGGTGTCCTCCTTGTAACAATAGGTAAGAAATGCTGCCGTTTACAACCCTGATCATTCTGGAGTATGCTATTACAACACTGGGTCATACTAATGGTGTTTAATGGTGTTTATAAGATTAGTGACCAAACCTAAAGCCTACCCCATTTTCATGTATTGCGTATTTGACTGCAATCTGTTTTTCTCTGTAGTCAGCCATTTTAGGTTAAGGATATGACTGTCTACTGAGTACAGCTTTCCTCAAATAAAAATAGAAAATTGACAGCATTAAATAAAACCACACAGTCCATCTAGTGTGCCCTTATGGTATCTCCATTTTATCTTAGGATAGACCTATGTATATCCCAGGTATGTCTAATTTCACTTACTATGGCTTTCTTTACAAGCCTATGTATTCCAAGCCTCAACTACTATTCCAGCAAAGTAATATTCCCAACATTTCTTCGAATCTTCCCCCAACTCATTTCAGATTGTGCCCCCTTGTTCTTGTGTTTAGTATTTTATTAAAAACACTTCTCTCCTGACCCTTATTTATACCTTTAACATACATAAAGGTTTCAATCATGTCCCCCCCCCCCCCCCCATTGCTCTTCTTTCCTCAAGGCTATACAAGTCAAGGTCTCCAAACAGTATCCTGGTATTAATACAATCACAATACAATGACCATAGTATAATGACATAAAAGACATTTTTTGGGATAAGCACAGTGTGGACAAGGATTATATATGTAGATCAGCACTGCCTGACTTCAAGTCATTACACACAAGAGAAGCTGGAGATCTCACAGCCTATGTCTGGGAGGGATTTGTGGAAGGATTTCACTAGGTGCATATTTAGACAATGAACACACTGAGAATTATCCGCCCAGTTATTTACTTGCATTGGAAGGGTGTAGTATATACCTGATATTACAAAATTACAGAAAGAAGCATACCCAGTTTGTCTATGGTTTATAAATAGATTTCCCTTACAGCTACTAAATGCATCAATAACTAATTCATGAGCTAATATCTAGGTTTTTGTTATGATCTCTGTTATATGCCCAGACACTTGACACTAAAGATCACAATCTTATTAAGGTTAAACACCGATATAAATAAATAAATATCGCTTATAGCTGAGCTTTGTACCAAGGGTTAAGTCATGCATGTTTGCAGGTGACACTATCTATCTATTTATCTATCTATCTATCTATCTATCTATCTATTTATCTATCTATCTATCTATCTATCTATCTATCTATTTGTATCTGTATATTCATTTTATTTAGACATCTATCTATTAAATGAATTGCCTATCCCTTAATATCTATATTTTTGGGTTCTCTATCTGTTTATCTATCTACCTATCTCTACATATTATATATCCATCTTTTAGCTGTCCGCCTCTGTATTATCTGTCTCTCACTATGTATTGTATATCTATCTATAATCTATCTGTCTACCTATGCATTAAATATCCATCTAGCATCTATATGTATTTGTATAATTTATCTCTCGATATATTTATCTATCGACATGTATAATATATCCATCTATGATTTGTGTATCCGTCTGTTTACCTATATGTGAATTATCCAACTAGATGATCAAGTATAATCTATCTATCCATATAGTTAATCAATCAATATGTGTAATATATCCATCTATAATTTGTCTATCTGTCTGTTTACCAATGAATGAAATATCCATCTATTATTTATATCTATATATGTATAATCTGTCTATTGAACTATTAATATGCATTATCTATCTAATATCCATCTATTATCTACATTTATTATCTATCTATCTATCTATCTATCTATCTATCTATCTATCTATCTATCTATCCCACTGCACTGACGTAGCATAACACAGGTTATCATTCATCTTACACACTGGAATAATAATAATGCAGTAAGGTTACTTGCAGTCCTGGCCATACTTATGTGACATCACCATGGGTTGTGACATTTCTACTCCACCTGACAATCCAAGCTCTGCTATGACAGTATCATAGTGCTCATGCGAGGGATATTTACAAAGCATTGCTCCATGTAGAACCCTCCTGACTACGAATCTATTCTGTGTACCATTGATATCCTAGCTCATACATTACAGCAATAGTGATAAAGGGCAGGGGGTAATAAGACCTCAGCACAGGACAACTAATAGCACAAGCTTTTCTATCACATAGGAGTCAGGCTAGTGACAACAAGCGGCCATATTGCTAAGAAATCTCTGTCACTACACAACATGGCCAAATGCTTCTGTAACCAGAGCGTGAGGATTCTACGAGTTGCTAGGCAACTCTCTATGCACAACTAGAATGAAGGCGCTGAGACATGACTGTGACTTATCATGCAAGGGCCATCTACATATTCAGATCCTCCTCAGATGACCAATTAACCCCACAGCCTGGCGCCTGGCACGGAGAGGGTTAAAAACAAAGCCTGCACCCTGTGTCTGGGGCATGTGAACACCATGCTGGGAAGATATGGATTTTTTATGTCTTGCCTTAAATTTGTGCAACAACTTTCTGACACTCAGGGCAGTGGTCACCAGCAGGGCAGGCAATGACCAGGCACTAGCTTTAGATATGTATACACATAATGGACTACGGCTAATTATTATGCCATTTATATCAGGTATATTATATAATATATGGTCAAATATTCAACTATAGAGTTAACCCTTTAGACAATGTAAATATCTCTATACATAGATTCCATTATGCAGATTATTTATCTGTCTAAATTGACACTGGCGGTCATATGCAGACCATACATTACATATAAGATAACAGGCTCTTGTGCACAATGGTGATGTCATAACATATACTGCTGGTTATATGCAGTCCATGAATTACACATATGACACCAGACTCAGGTACACACTGGTGATGTCATAATTGACACTAGTGGTCATATGCAGAGCATGCATAACATATAAGACACCAGTCTTTCATACACAATGATGACGTCATAATTGACACTGGTGATCATATGCAAACCATGTAATACATATATGTTACCAGTCTCTTATATTCAATGATAATGTCATAATTGACACTGGTGATCACATGCAGATCTCTTATATACAATGGTAATGTCATGATTGACACTGGTGATCATATGCAGACCATGCATTACATGTATGACACCAATTGCATTGGCTATATAATTTATGACATAACGTTGGTCATATGCATACCATACACTAAAATATGACAAAATGCTCTTATACACAACGGTGATGTCATAATCACATATATGACATCAGGCTCTAGTACTCCATAGTCCAGTCACATCCTTAATGCAGCATCAACCTAACTACCCCACAGGTCATTCTATGCTCCCTCCCCCACTCTAGGCAAAGCCATTCACAATTTTGATTTATTGACTGTATGCACAACCCATAAAAACAACTCAGATTACTTTACAAAGAGTACGAAGAACACAACTTAAAGACTTACCTTTCTGCCAGTGATCTTGCTCCAATAAGGAAGATAGTACTGGATGATCCCTAGACTTCCATAATTCGTGTCACTATATATTTATAGATATATTTTTTATATAAAGTTTGCTCTGCTATATAAGATTGTATATGCTATCCAATCTGGCTCTGCTAGGCTGCAATAAACCTTGTAGTGATGCTTCCTCCACTCCCTGATGGATACGTTGGACAGGGATCTAGTGCATTGAAATATGTATGCAAGAAGAGACTTATGTGAGTGCTTATAGTGAGAAGGAAGGTTGTTAAGTTTGCAGTCAGACAGCTAAACAGTGCCAAGTACAGAAGAACCAATAAAGAGCAATTGTTAGAGAGAACAAAAGCCTGGGAGGAAAGTAGCTGAGATTCCTGGGCAAAGCCTAAAACTTGCACTTGAACTTGAATATAGGTCTGTGTCTGTCACCCTGCAGAATAAATGTGTGTCTGTCCCGCCAGCACACATTAAATCATGTCAACCCTTGGTCATTGAACTGTGTTGCTAAGAGAATTATCACAGTAGATGGAGACTTTCACACCACTGTGTATGGTAGACATCAGAATGTGCAGATGTATTCAATTTATTTATTTCCTCTTTACGTTTCGCCATCATGTTCCCACTGTTTGTCCCACTGTTGAATTAACCCACTCCATGCCTTATTAGCCTACAGATCTGGTGCCTCCTGGGGGGGATGGGGATGGGGGTGAGACTTGCTCCCGCAGAAGGCCTGTCTCCTGAGGGCTGTTGTCATGACTAATGTTTTGGTTTGGAGGGCAGGGATTGTCTGGCTTTGGGGATCCCTCAGTATTTTAGTGGCAAGCTGCTGAGTTTTCTCACAGTCTGGCTGGAAGACAGGATTCTGCTCAGCCAATGCGGCTATTCAACACTTAATTAAACGCTAATGGCAGCTGTGGATGAGGTCACCCCAGACAGCTTTTCTCACACATTTTTCATGCAAATCTACTAAACTCAAAACAAATTTGAATAAAACGCCCTTTGTGAAGCCACTGTATGGACTGTCTTGTGTTCCTCCAAGGTCATTATGTCTGGCTCAACAGACTCCAAAACTTTGCCTCGCCACCATAAAATGGAGCCCTGATTGTTACAAACCAACCGCACTCCCAAAGCAAAGAAAATATCATTTAATCTCATACCAGTTTGATTGTCATGTTATTGTCATGCAGTGCTAACAGTAAGTATACACAGACACCTATCCTACTAGTCCCTTTAAGCCCGATATATTCTATTTATCCTGCATTTAAGACTGCAAAAAACCTAATAAATGTATACGCTATTATGTTTTACTATATAAATTATGTTTTATGGGCATGTGTTTTCAAAGAGGGTTTCCCATTAACGTAACCGTATTTAAATTTAAAGACAATTAATTAATTTGAATTATTTATTCAAATATAAATAATTAAAAATTTTGCAGCCTTTTATAGGTTTTCTCTAACCATCTAAAGCCGAGTTCACATGGGGATCAAAGACCAGGATTTTGACGAGGAATCCGTGTCAAAATTCGGCTCAAAAAACTGCCTCCCATTGAATTCAATGGGTTCCTTTTTCCACGATTGGTTTGTTCTCGCTCGTGGAAAAAAGAAGCGACATACCCTCTCTTTAGGCAGATTTCATGGCTGTTTCAGCTGCAGACATCCGCGGCGCAACACTCCCTCCCGACTAGGCCCATTCATTTGGACCTAATCCAGAGCGGAATGCCGCGATGGGATGCTGGTGCACTGTATGCACTGAATCGGCATCCAGTCACGGATAGCAGTTTTTTGGACCGGATTCTGAAGCGGCTTCCGTGTCAAAATCCGGTCCAAAAAAACCCTGTGTGAACCCAGCCTTAGGGTGCATTCACACGGAGTAACGTGCCGCGTGACCTGGCACGTATACGCCGTGTGAGATTTTGAGCGCCATATACGATCCCATTGATTTCAATGGGAGCCTGGATCGTATATGGCGCGTTATTTTGCAGCCGTGATTTTGCGGCCGCAAAATAATGCGCCGTATACGAGACTAACTCCCATTGAAATCAATGGGAGCGTATACGGCGCTCAAAATCTCCGCAGGTCATGCGGCACGTTACTCCGTGTGAATGCACTCTTAGTGGTGACTGTCTTTTGCCTCAATAGCCTGCCAGGGGATATAACCATGAATGTAGGAACTTTCTGTGGCCTGACACTTGTCAGAAACCCAGCCATGATTTCCTTATAGTAAAAAGGCTATTAAACAGGGTCGCTACAGACATGAGAAAATGCTCCGGCTACAATAAGAAAATCTCATTCACTTTGCTGGTACTTTAAAACATAGTTTTTTTTCTCTCTGCATTTCTGCAACAGCTATCCATCCGCAATGTGGAGCAAAAAAAAAAAATCTATGGATCGGAATGTCATATAAAAAAGCCAGACCCAAAGCATACTGCATTTTATAAAAAATGACACAACCACAACACGCTGCTGGGGGAATATATTAATAGCTTTGCACAAGTTTTTGGTATAAAAATGATACATTTGAAAAAAATAAAATAAAATCTGTAACACTTTCTTGTTCTGACCACTTTTCAAGTCAAGTGCAATGGGGATGTGGTCAGAAATAGTATCAATTCTGAAACCAAAAAAAAAATTAAGAAATCTAACTGCAAATCTATGAAAACTCATAGCAGCAGTAAGATTTCATTTTATTTTTAAGCCAGCCTAAAGATGCACCAAATGTATTAGGGGCACAATGTCCAGGGTTACCCCAAGGCATCGGGCCTGTGAGACAGGGGTAATTGTGGTTCCGTTAACTTTGATAGATGGGTCAGGTGGAGGGGCCATACAGGGTGGGGTAAAGATGATGAACTCTGTTTTCTCCATGTTGAGTTTGAGAAAGCGGGAGGAGAGGAAGGAGGCTACAGCTGCTAAACAATCTGCAACTCTGGCCAGCAGGGAGGTAATGTCTGGTCCAGAGATGTATATTTGGGTGTCATCAGCATAGCAGTGGTACTGGAAACCATGAGATTCTATGAGTTGGCCCAGGCCGAGGGTGTAGATGGAGAACAGGAGGGGTCCTAGGACGGAGCCCTGGGGGACACCTACAGAGAGAGGGCGAGGTGAGGAGGTGGTGTGTGAGTAGGAGACGCTGAATGTGTGGTCGGTGAGGTATGAGGAGATCCAGGAAAGGGCCAGGTCTGAGATACCAAGGGATGAGAGAATTTCTAGCAGGAGGGATTGGTCAACTGTGTCAAAGGCAGAGGAGAGGTCAAGGAGGAGGAGGACAGAGTAGTGGCGCTTGGCTTTGGTGGTTAGCAGGTCATTAGTGACTTTTGTTAGGGCAGTTTCAGTGGCGTGACGGGGTCTGAAGCCTGACTGAAGTCTGTCAAAGAGCAGGTTGGATAAGAGATAGGAGGAGAGTTCGGAGTGGACGTATTACTCAAGCAGTTTTGAGGCGTACGGGAGCAGTGAGATGGGACGATAGTTGGCTGGAGAGGACGGGTCGAGGGATGGTTTCTTAAGTATAGGAGTGACAGTGGCATGTTTGAAGGCTGAGGGGAAGGATCCGTTGGTTAGGGATAGGTTGAAGAGATGAGTTAGGGTCGGAGTAATGACTTCAGTGAGTTTGGGGATGAGATGTGACTGGATCGGGTCAAGCGCGCTGGAGGTGAGGTGGGATTTGGAGATTAGGGAGGAGAGTTTTTCATCAGTGATGGTGGAGAAACAGGTCAGGGATGAGGAGCAGTGAGCAGTTGGGTGGATGGATTGTTGGGGGAGGAGGGTGAGACTGTCTCTGATGGTGTCAATTTTAGTTCTGAAGTAGGAGGCAAAGTCATCAGCTGAGATATGTACATGATACCACATGGCCTGGGTGGAGAAGTGTCGCTGAGGGAGTGCCGCTAAAAAGGTTATCCGGCTTCTAGCATAGATGGTCTATCCTTAGGCCTCTTCATAAATCTCTCGGCCTCTGCGCCAGTAGTACCATTTATTAATAAAAACCAATCCAGCATGGCCAGCGTTGAAGTTAAAAAACTCTTCTTTATTAAGGCATATTCTTAAAAGCACTCGACCACTTCCCCCCCCCCCCCCCTTTTTTTCCTTTTTTATTGGTACCGTTTATTAAGACTAGTGTACCATATGCCAATCTTATTAAAATTGGCCCCATAGTCTATACACCAGCTTCATCATTTGGCTTGATGCAATGTGAGAAATATGGCACATTCTCAGACTGCCAAAGTTTGCATTGTCTATTAGTAAATCGGGCCAATGTGTGTGAACCTGACCTAATACAGAGCTGTTAGATTTACTCCATGTTCCCTTCCATTGAATACTTCAATTTAATGTAAGAGAATAGTTTTTGGCTTTACCAAAATGTAATACAACTTCTTTAATTATTTCTCCATTCACTTAAGGAACTAGGCTACCTTACAAATATTTGTAACCCTTAAAATATAAACCTTGTTTGTACCACCTTTAGAAGTAATACTACACAGATCATACAGTATTTTTATAGCAGTATTTCACATCTATTATTACTTCAGGTCTGAGCATTGACTAGACCAGTCCCAAGCATTCATTATGCCCCTTTTCAGCCATTTTGATGTAGACTTACCTTTCTTTTGGAATCTTTTACTGCAGCATAAACTAGTTACAATTATATTTTAACACACATTATGACTTGTATGGTACAGATGTAGCAAAGTTAGCCTTGACTTTCTGCAGGGTGATAATTTGCTGCAGTGTAATATCGTAACAACAAAGTCAATGACATATCCCAGATAACACTCTGTGCCATAGTGTTGTTAATGCATTAAGTGTGAAGATAAAGTCTGCCACATCTCTACACTGGAAAAGTCAGGGGCCCTTTAGCAATAGAGATCATGTTCCTAATTGTTAAATTTTCACTTTTTTTTAAATTGTGAAATGATTATTGGTAATAAGTAGAGATGAGCGTACAGCTCATGTACATGTTCGATTGGATATCAGGCTGTTCGAGATGTTCGATTTGAGTCGAACACCATGTGGCAAACTCGCAAAAAATTTGATTCCCCTCCCACCTTCCTTGGCGCTTTTTTTGCACCAATAACAGCGCAGGGGAGGTGGGACAGGAAGTACGACAATGGAGGCATTGAAAAAAAAATCGGAAAAAGTAATTGGCTGGCTAATTCAGGTGACCTCCAATTTATACGAACAGTGGATTTAATATCCAGTTCATATGAGACTGTGAACTATGTGACTGTGAGACAGGGATAGATGTACTGACAGGGTTAGCTAGGAATTACCTTTATTTAGGTGGGAATGTCACTCACAGAGCTCTTTGGGGCTCTATCTGGTCAGGATCCCTGTCAGCTTGCGATATGCGCAAGCTGACTTTTTCCCATAGGAATGCATTGACCAGCGTTGATTGGCCAAATGCCATACAGTGTACAGCATTCGGCCAATCAACGTTGGTTCTGCCGAAGGCTCGCCTGTGAGGAGGCGGAGTCTAAGATTGGACCAGAATGGAGACTGCTGTGGACCGATCTTAGACTCCTCCTCCGGCAGAGCCAGTGTTGATTGGCCGAATGCTGTACTTTGTATGGCATTCGGCCAATCAATGCTGGTCAATGCATTCCTATGGGAAAAAGTCAGCTCCCACATATCGCAAGCTGACAGGGACCCCGACGTAATACAGTGACTTGGGCATGGTAGATGCCCCCAGACATGCTTCCCCTGCTGTCCCAGTTGCATTACAGGGTGTTGGCATCATTTCCTGGGGTGTCATAGTGGACTTGGTGACCCTCCTGAGTCGAATATTGTTTTCCCCCTAAACGAGTATTTATTCCCCATAGACTATAATGGGGTTCGATGTTCGATCGAACAGTCGAGTATTGAGTGGCTACTCGAATCGAACTTTGAACTTTGAATATTTCACTGTTCGCTCATCTCTAGTAATAAGCTGACCCAACACCCTCTATATATATCTATTTACTTACACTCTTTTGGCCAGCAGCTATTCCTCCTACTAACTTTTCCATGCACACTTGATGAATTGCTGAACTTACATGTATTTTACGTATGGCGTCATTCACATCTGCGTCGGTTAACCATTCAGTGAGTCACCCCGCATCTGGACTCCACACACCCCCCCCTCGAATGGACTACTGAACGCATTGGCAAGTGGTGTGCAGTGAAAGCACATGGACCCCATAGATGATAATGGGGTCCATGTGCTTTCCGCATGGTCTCCGCACGAGTCATGCAGACAGGAAAGTAGATCGTGAACTACTTTTCTGCCTGCATGTTCCATGCGGAGACTGTGCAGAAAGCACACGGACCCCATTATTGTCTATGGGGTCCGTGTGCTTTCACTCCACATCACTTGCCAATGCATTTGGTAGTCCGTTTGGAGGGTCCTCATGCGGACTCCCCCGAACGGAATACTGACACAGATGTGGCCTTAGAATAAGAGGAGAATGAGCTGTTTTCAGGTCCCCTGGTGACGCTTTACCTCCAGTGAGGACCGGTTCACATCTGCATATGGGTTTCTATTCAGGAGTCTGCTTGGGACCCCCCAAACAGAAACCTAATCTGCAAAAAAAGCGGTTACCTTAGGAAACCTATGGACCCCATAGACCATACATAATTCTTTTACATTTGGATGGCGGCATTTCTATATTGCTAATCTCATATAGTTTACTTTTTTTTTATGTAGATTGTGAGCCCCACATAGAGCTCACAATGTACATTTTTTTCCTATCAGTATGTCTTTTTTGTAGAATGGGAGGAAATCCATGCAAACACGGGGAGAACATACAAACTCCTTGCATATGTTGTTCCTGGCGGGATTTAAGCCCAAGACTCCAGCGCTGCAAGGCTGCAGTGCTAACCACTAAGCCACCGTGTTGCCCCCATATAGTTTACACTTTTGTCCAGTCTTTAGTCTATTGTGAAGTTATAACCACTGGAGCAAAATTACTAATCTTATCTCATTTTTAGACAGAACAAATTTAGAATAGACAGTCTTAAAATGCACCACACGGCGGCAGATGCTGCTTAACAAATCTGGCGCAGCTTTAGACTGTCTGCTTTATGTCACCTATTAGTAGACTTACTTTGCAACAAAGAATTGCAACAGAATTTTGGCCCACATTCTTGCATCTTAAGCCCCTTTCCTTTTTCACTAAGCCATGCCTTATGTCAGATAAGGGAGGGTTCACACGGTGTAACGTGCCGCGTGATGTGCGCAAAATCACGGCCGCAAAATAGCGCGGCGCATACGATCCCCGCTCCCATTGAAATCAATGGGAGCGTGAACGGCCCGCAAAAGCTCACGCGGCGTCTACGTGCCACATCACGCGGCACGTTACACCGTGTGAACCCTCCCTAAGGCTGAGAAATCGCCGAGGCCCCACATGGCGTAAAAGCTGCAATTTGGCTGCGACAGAAACACTACAGAAAAACGTGCAGAGTTTTACAGACACTGCAAAGTGGATGAGATTCAAGTGAGTCCCATCCACACGTTGCAGAAAAATATGTGAAGCAGAAATGCTGTGAACTCCAAAATCAACGTATTTTTGGAAATCGCAGCCTGTCAATTATACCTATGTAGCAGGCAGTTTCCCTATATGTTTAATTGAAGCAGAAGGTCTGCAGAGGAAAACTCTGCAGACTTTTTTTGAAAAGCACTACAGGAAAAACCGTGAAGCCTGTCCACCGCATTTTTTCCCACAGCGATTTTTCGCTGCAGCGTGCTACGTGGGGCTCTAGTCTAAAACACATAATAGATGTGGTTCGCATTATGTACGCATGTGTTTTTTTTGTATATAATGAAACCAGGATTCTAGTGCATTTAAATCAGTAAATCTGCCCCACTGCTTGAAGGCTGGGTTCACACAGGATATTTTAGACCGGATCCTGCAGCAGAGGCCACCTCAGGTTCTGGTCCAAAATACGGGTAGCCACGACTGGATGCCCGTGCACTGCACCGGCATCTAGTTGCACACTCTTCTCTGGATTAGGCCCTAAGAATGGGCCTAGTCGGGAGGAGGGTGTGTCTTTAGGCGGATTCGCGAGGCAACTCCACCTGAAGAATGAGCATGTCCGTTCTTTTTTCTGGAAGCCGGAATAAATCACTCCCGGAGAAAAGAACTGACCGGCTCCCATTGATTTCAATGGGAGCCGTCTTTTTGGTCAGGATTTTGAGGCGAATTCGGCCTCGTAACCCTGACCAAAAAATTCAGTGTGAGCTCAGCGTTAGTATACACTTCTTTGGAATTTCCTTATAAAATAATTTGTTAAATTCCCTTGCAAGTTTTTCAGCATTCTATGGGTACCTTCACACTTTCGCTAGTGTCCATCCATCGTGAATCCGCCTAAACATCAGAAAAGCAGATTGGGAACGGTTTGCAAACAGTCCATTTAAAAACCCATTCACTGCAATGGGTTTTTAAAACAATCCTCAAGTGTCTGTTTGCAGTCTCTCCACTGTGTATCCGCATTTTTTAGATGGACACAAAGTCCTGCAAGTCCTATTTTGGTCTGCATCCAAAAGAGTGGATACATGGCGGAGAGGCTGCAAAAGGACACCTGTGGATTGTTTCAAAAACCCTTTGAAGTGAATGGGTCTTTAAACAGACTGTTTGCAAACCGTTCCCAATCTGCTTTTCTGATCTTAAGGCGGATTCACAAGGGATGGACACCAGGCGTAAGTGTGAACGAAGCATTGAAAAAATATGTCACTATCTACTTTTCATTTTGGGTATAAAGGCCTAACTTGTAGATTGAGGATTACAACCTTAGACATTGTTTCATAATTTGAAGTTACTGTATGGTTACTGTATGGTTACTGTTACACGGTAGCTATGTAGACATATATAGGGAGTAGTATGGTAACTCTGTATGACATGCATATGATTTAGATTTGGCATGACCATTTGCTCTCAAATGGCTTAGTCAGCCAAGTATAATATTAAATGTTCCTAGATTTGTAAAGATACATGTTATAGGTCAGATTACGACACTATATCTCAGTAGTTTTGCCTTCTATGTAAGCATGGATAAAGATTAGACCAGATAATACCATTTAATATAACATTATACCAGGTCACTATAACATACAACACGACATGTGTGTATGATGTATTTTCGGTCTTGTGATTTAAAAAAAAAACCCAAAATAAACTACATATACCGGTATATAAAACCCAAAACACAGTATTTTTAAATAAAAAAAACAGTATTTATTTTCTAAGCAATGATCAATCACCTGATAAGATATCCCTGTAGACAACAATACATTTCTGTCTTTGTGAGCTAGAGGAAAGGCCAATGTGCTTTTCCCATCAGAGAGATAGTAGAAAACAGAAGGTAGAATGATATTTTTCATTTTTTTCCACCGATTTTATGATAAGAAAAAATCCTCACCTTATCTCAGTGCGCAAGGTGAAACAAAAAAAAAAGAAGATAACGCTTCTGCGGAGTTATAAAATATAGCAAGGAGTGTGTTAATGTATTACTTTTTGATACTGACTATGATAAAATTGAAATCTATCCTACCAGTTGTGGAACAGGGCATGTACAATGGGAGACGGGAATAATGCAGGCCTAAATGCCAGGTGATAGATGGACGTTTTGGCTGGTAGGGTTAGAAGGAGTCTGCCTTGTATTATCTCTAATTGATTATTCATAGCCAGCTTCTAATATAAGTGGAGCATTTCATTTACTGGAGAAATCTGTACACAATAATGCTTTTCTTTCATACCCCCTACAGGAAACCCCTTTATTGGAAGGGAGCCAAGACAACCTTATTTTCTTGTGCCATTGTCACTTTATGGACTGTAAAAGGAAGAGAGGGACATTGCTGCCATAGCAGGAGATTGAAATGAAGTTTGCCAAACAAGCATACAATTTCATTTGCACTTAAACTTTCCTTCCAACAAAAAGCCATTGCTGGTGGATTGACATGTTTACACCCTGTGATTTTCCTTAAAGAAAGGGATATAAAAAAGCTTACCGCTGATGTTTTCAATAGGCTCTGGCCAAAAATACATTGTTGTGTGACTTTGGAGCAAACCTTTGCATTCATTATAATATCTTGTATTGTGAAGGGAACGTGATTCCATTGAGGAGCTATTGGGCTAAAAGGTAGATTGTAGAGCCCAGTGGGATCAAGTCGGTCAGAGTCATTCATATACTACAATAGTCAGTGTATGGTGGTAAAGGAACACACAAAACTTAACACAGAAAGCACACAGAGCTTGGACTATCAATTACCCATAACTGCAATTGTTTTTCTGGAGATCATCTGATCTGGAGATGTATAAGATATAGTAGTATTCGCGGGGGTAACAATGTTACTGATTTCATTGACAAACATTGCAAGCTCTTCGTAGCCAGAAATAACTGCAGGAAATTAGATTATGACCCGACCTATCAAAGTCTTATGTTTTATGCCAGACCATGACTTTTATTTTATAATATATTATTATTATTATTATTATTATTATTGTTATTAATATATATATATATATATATATATATATATATATTATTTATTTAAATCAAACCCAAAATACAATTTAAAAGTAATGCCCAAAATTAGTAAAGGGTCTATGTTTTTTCATTAAAAATTTTTGCCTCTACTGCCTACAGGTTGTGTCTGGTATTACATCTCAGCCCCATTCAAGTGAAGGAGGTGAGCTGACACAGGGATGCTATTTTTTGGGGAAAAAATCTGAAAAAAGAGCGAAACCATTTTACTAATCTTGTGATTATACAGGTCAAACATGCCTAGTAATTTCTATAGAAATGGACGACCATCTAATGCGTATGATGGTATTTGGACTCTTTCTCAATGTCAGATGTCCATGGAATGAAGGGTCAGACATGTTGAATTTCAACATCCTTGATTCTTTTGTTCTTATAAGACTGAAGTCCAATGCTGCAAAAACACCACTTTTTTGTTGCAGATTTTATTGCAGTTTTTTGCGCCAACGCCAGGAGTGAGCATATAAGAAAAGCAATTTGTGTAAATATATTGTCATATGGAAGTTACAGTCACCGATATATCAGAGCTATTGAATACATTATACCTTCATGGCAATTATTTGTTTCACAGACAACAAGAAATCTGTATACATAGACAACAAGAAATCTGTATACATATATATAGACTGCCCAGTCTATCACCCCCTTCAATCTCGCTGCAATTTTCATTTTCTTCAATATAGTACTTAACACAGTGAAAAGGTCTGGGTTGTCGCCATTCTCAGTGTATAGACCATATGGCAGGTTAGACATGTAAATGTACAACTGAGGGTATATGATTGCTAGCCGCACAGCAAGAGACAGTCGGATACATAATCTCTACATATCTACAATATGTTCTTTTTGTTTATTTTTTTCCCCAGAATGAAAGTTCAATTCAATTCAATACAGAAGTTCAGTACAATTTAACTTTCTTGAAGAAACCCAGACAATGATTAATGGGAACCTCTTGGGTGAACAGTTTATTAAAATGGCCATGTCAACCTTTCCTTTCTGGGTCATTGAGTGAAGATGTTACTTAGAGATAGACTGAATTAATGTCTTGATTTGACACCTTGCATTTTATATATATAAAGCCATTTTATAATCATTGAAAATTAAAATGTGCCACATTATTTATACTATATTTCATCATTTTTTTAATTCTGTGTTTCCCATCCTATAACATAATTTGTTTATGGAATATTCAGTATTATAGAGAGGGACTTCAATAATTATAAGTACGACAAATATGAAACAAATGCTTTATAATAATTTATTTTATTTTACAAATAATTAAACACGCTCTAAATAATATACATTTAATTTATATATAATTACATAACTTAGAAAAATATATTACTTAAATTACATGAATAAAAAGACCTTCTTTAAACGTCCAATATAAGTGACATTTTTATCAAATATATAGAGAAGATTATGCTATTCATTTCTAATCCATTGACAGAACTGACTCGGAGATGCTTAATAGTCGGAGAAACTTGATTCTTGAAGACCTGAAAGACAAAATAAAGATCAAGTCACTTTAGTGCTAAGATGGCCACATAGAAGCAATGAAGACTCCAGCCATATAGTCCAGCCCTAGGATCTATTCAATTACATAGAAGGTGCCTGTGGCCTGCTATTATCTAGGGTGGGGGATTTCATGGACATCACTTCCTCATATGCATTATCCCAGATAAATCCTCTCCCTCTGAGAATTTTATCATCATCTCCAAAGTCCAAGATTTTCTTGTGGACAGAGAGTGTGTATGTGGGAAGTGAAGACCCCAGGACACCAGGATTACCCTGCATGTCAAACTGCCTATACAAACCACTGTGTGATGTTTTAATCTTCATGTTAACTTTGCCTGGATTTAACCATCAGCACTGGACCCCCTACAGCCCATATTGACCAGACGCAACTAGACCCGTCTGTCTATTACTACTCAATTTCCATCCGTGGGAATTCGTCAGCAGTTGAGGTCCTTCTAACCATCAACTATATTGCATTCCTTATAACATAATGAAATACCTATCTACTGCCGAAGTCTGACAACTAACCGAAATGCACTAAATACCACAAATATAGAAGTTCTTGAAACCAGTGCGGATTCACCTAGAATGCTCAGTTACTGTACACATTTATTGAGATGCATAGACATTAGTTCTGCAGAATTGTCTTATATATAAATCCAATAAAGAATAGCATCCATAAAGTTTCATTAAAAAAAGTTTGAGTCCATTGAATTATGTAAAAGAAGTGTTATTTACAACTAAAGAAGAAGCTGTAAGTCAAGTCTAGCTATAAAAAGGGTGGGGGGGAAAACATCCAGGTCCCTGAAGAAGCCTAAAGTCTTCTCTCTAACATATGGAGACTACAGTATATATTGTAAATGGCACATAGTGGGTAGGATCCTACAATAAGGCCCAAAACCTCACGTTATGGTCTAAGCCATCGTTACATGTATCATATTGGCAGATATTGCCTTCCCCTTCCCAATGAGAGTACCATCATCATTTACTAAATAATGGTCGGACTGCCTTAAGTCATTTGCTCATGTTTTCTGACACATTTCTACAGTTTTGTCCCTTCTCAGATTTATATATAAGATTAGTTGTTACAGTGAATCCCATATACCAGTGTATGTATTCACATACAGAACTGCATAGAAAGTCAGTATTCTATAAGGGGCAGCTGGGTGTTACCTTTTTACATGTATGTATGCTATGGTACTGTTTTGTCCTTTTTGTGCTAGATCCTTAAATAACATGTCTAATTTCTTATATCTATATTTTATTTTGCAAGAGCATAATGAAATTTCTAGGCCAAGGAAGCTGATTGTATATGGACGACTACAATAAAGCAAAGACATACATGAAAAATGGTGAGTGCCAGTATGTAAAACTAGAACTTTACTTTTGTTCTCATGACTATACCATAAGACATTACTACATTCTGAAATACAAGTGAGAGTGGTATAAACTGGCACCAAGCAGGTTGCTGAGTGTTATCCATGCTAAAATGCCAGTTAGACACACAGAGTTGCCCTAATGGTGGATCATATACTGTATCTGTAATGCCTCCATCCAACCATCCACATCATATAATGTGGCATTACATTTACAGTGAACCAGGACACATTTGTCGCATTGTCCTCCTGTTGGCATAATACAGTCACAACCTACGTACAATATGCTATAACCATTCTATTACTTTAAATTATTCATATTGTTATGCAAAAAATGTCGGCCTTTAACTCCGAAATTACCCTCCAGTCTATGGCCTTCCTGCACAAAATATTGTGAACGTGATTTTAATTTCCTAAGCACTGGCACATTTCCTTCTTTCTTACTAATAAAGATCTCTTTCTTCCTCTATTTCCCATTCATGCACTTAGGGAGGTGTTGCCACCCCACCCCCTCTGTACACCCCATTGCCCATTTCACAAAATCATGGGGAGAAACTTTCTGGACAATTTAATCTCTCCAGGGTGTTACTTAGCTAAACCCCTTTCACTATCAGGTTTTCTTCACCCCTCCTCTCCCTCTCTCCCTTATTTTCCTTCAAGTCTAGATTAAATTTTGCAACCCCTGATATCTTTCTTTCTCTTGCAGACACATGCTGCTTATGTAAATGAAGTCCTTTATACTCCCTCCCCATCCACGGACCTCAGACTTAAATGTGTGCAAAAGCTGCTCTCCCCTGCTAACTCTTTAGCACAATTACACCTCTATTCTGTTACGGGGGCCTGGTGAGGGGAAAAAATCATTTTAAACTAATAACACGTGCTGGCCGGCCTGGATAATTACTGGGAAGTCGGCTTATAAGAGCGCTAAATATTCCGTACAAATGAATAAAAGACAAACTGGACATTTCATGGTTATGTTTCACATTACATTATCCCACTGCTGCATGCTGGAGCTTGGCTTTTTATATATGCAGTATGGCCATGGGGGAAGAAACACGCCTAATAAAGGTCTATTATATGGTGGCGATCATAATTTTGGTTGGTGATGATCATGATTACAGTATGCATTTATAACCCTTAGAATCTTACATCACAGATGGTACATGGCTAGGTATAGATAGATGTATTTCGCCACATTTGTGTTGATGCGTCATACAATAATCTTCATACATGGCCGTGTGCGCACAACTGATGTATTATTATATTTATGGCCTCTGTCTGACTGCTGCATAAAGATTAATCATCATAGAGCTATGGGGGTGGGGGATCATTTGTAGATTCGGTTGAGGGTGAGCCTGTTGTTTACAGACACAATATTGCACCAAGTATTCGCATGGTTACGTTAAAAGGGCCATTTTGCCAGTCAAAGTTTGCATGTTCAGATTATAAGGGAGCAGACAGGCTTGCAACTCTGAGGCTTCTTTCTTTCAATGTATGTCTACAGACATTGTCCTCCTCGCCTCCTTGTTTCATACTACAGTTTATGCATGGTCTTGTGTAAAGACAAATAGACAAAGCAGGAGGGGGACGCTCTTTTTTTCTCCCAAAGACACAGAGGAATGTGTCAAGGATGGAGAGAAAAAAAAAAGGACAGAGGAGAAGAGTGGGAACATCAAGGCCCCTGACTAATGAATATCAAGTTTGCCCTTGAACCTCACTGGGCTTTGCCATTCCCAGGCCCCAGACAAGGGCTGAGGCATGTCTGAGACCAGCTGCAGGGGGACTGGGCTATGGCTCATCTCAGACACTTTGACAGGCCAGGCCTTTGCCGTGCATATTTAGGGCCTGCCTAGTATCTCCCCTGGCAACCAGGCAGAGCGGCGTCCCGGCCAGAATTCTGTCTGTGCTCTTCAGAGAAGCCATCGAGGGGAGAGACTTGTCTTCGAGCATTAGAGAACTCTTTCCATGCTGGTTTCATCTGTCACAATGACAAGAACTTCTCATACGCTTCATGTGGGTGTATGCCTGACAAAACCACAAACCTACACTTTTATGCATACTCCCTTTTTCTAAGCATTGCACAAGCCATTCACATTACTCAGAAAATCTCTAATGCATTTTGCTGCAGTAACTGGAAGCTTTTAGGCACATAATTTGGCCAAACCATGTCAAAACTCTTTACAGGAACCTAGTCATTAGACTGAGATCCAACTTATGCAGGTGCTTAACTGGCTTTTAGAGTGGTGGTAATGTAAATTTAGTAAATGTGTAAAGGCTGCATTTATTATGTGGGACTGGGAAGAGAATAGACACACAGTATATATGTATATATAGTTTCTCTATATGCGACCAGAGATTAGGAAGAAAATGTCCTGATGGGAAATTAATGCGTTTACATTTTTAGGACTATCACCACAATATAGTTTTGTCTCCTAGTGTGATCATTTTTACAAACTGTGAATATTTGTGCGTTGGGTTGAATTCAGACGGCCCACTCGATCTATGGCCAGATGTGTTTAGTTGCAGACTTTGTAGACAGCTGCAGACTATTAAAAGTTAAAAATTTTTGCAAATATAAATAATTTAATTAAACGTTGCAGAGCCTTTTGTCTTCATAGGTTGCCAATGGATATAACCTATTGCAGGAACTTTGTATGGTCTGGCATTTGTCAGAAACCCAGCCATGATTTCCTTATTGTGGCTAGGTTATCTTCTTGGACATGCACTATCCTTGTTTTCTTCTGTGTTCCTCATCATAACACAATAAAGGAATCTAGACCATAGATAGTCCCTGTATTCATGGTCGTATCTATTGGCCACCTATGAAGACAAAAGACTGTCACCACTAAGATGGTTATATAAAAATCTTTGAATTATTTATACTTTAAAAAACTTTTAGTCGTCTAAAAATTTTAATATGATTATGTTCCTAGAATCCCTCACCATTAAAAAAAAGTGTATTCAAATTTTGATAACAGTTCGTTACTTTTTTGCCAAACTTGTTTATGGTCAGCTTCTATGTCTGCAATTTGAGCCTATATTTTTAGAGTGTTTTACATATATTCTACAGATCTTACAACCAGTCTTTGCGTTGTCATATGAAGCTTATATTTCAGTAAATACAGTTTTGATATACAAGCACTTAACTCATTGTCTGTGCTGGTATTTATCATCTCCTAGATAAAGCAAAGACTGAAAGCACCTCACTATTACTACAGCTTAGAGCAAACCTATCCAATGATTTTGGCAGCGCTGTCTTAGAGAAGCAGAGGTCTGTGATATATAGGTTTATATGATTCAGAGCAGATTTCTGAGTTAAATGCAGAGTAAACTGTGACAGGACTCCAAGAAGAGACAGTGAGAGTCCTGCCTCCCCTGCCCACATATAGTGATTGACAACACCCCCCCCCCCCCAGAGAAAGCTGTCAGTCACTGTGTGGGGGCGTGGGAAGCCGGACTCTCTCTGTCTCTCCTGGGAGTCCTACACTATTTACTTTGAACTTTTCCCATAAATCCTGCTCCAAATCTTCTGAAACTACAGATAGATAGATAGATAGATAGATAGATAGATAGATAGATAGATAGATATGAAATTTTTTTTATCCCTCTATCATGAAAGGCTAACTATAACAAATGTAAACAAAACCCCAAAAAATGTATACATATAACTGTATATATGTATGATATGTTGTATTAATATTACATTTACAGTTGGGCTCCCCAAAGACGTTTTCTTTCATAGATTGTGTTTGTGAGTAGTTTCTCAATGCATTGTATTCTCAGGAATTGTTAGAGGCAACATATAGTGAAATACAGACTATTTATGAGCCTGAGCCTACTTAAAGGGATTTTCTGGGCCTTAATAATTGATTACCTATCCCTAGGACAGGTCATAGATTACAGATCTGTGGGGTATGACACCCGGGACCTTGTGTATCAGCTGAATGACGCGCTAGTTGCGCTCTCTGAACATGGCTTTCACTTCACAGGCCATGTGATGTCACATTCATCAGTCACATGGCCTGATGGTAGCTCAGTCCCATTCAACCGGGAACGGGATGAACTTCAATACTGCGCAGCCATTGCACAAATGAATACCACTGACGAGACTGCAGTGCTCATCTAAACAGAAAGCCTAGAACCAGAATATCAGACCCCTTAAATCTTTAATTGACGACTTACCCTAAAGATAGGTCATCAATTAGTAAGTCCCATAAAACCCCTTTAGGTTAAGGAACCACGTAGCGAGCCACAGCAAAAAAGCAGCAGAAACTCATTGCAGTTTTTCTCGTGTGTGCTTTTCACAGAAAGTCCAGAGATTTTTCCACTGCAGACTTTATGCTTCAATTATACCTATAGGGAAACTGTCAGAATTCAACAAGCTACAAATGGATTAGGAAAAATATAAGAAATACTTTACTTCTCCCTTCTGCTCAATCCACTCCTGACTTTGGCTCAAAAAACCGCAGCAAAATCTGCATAGAAAAAGCTGTGTTTCCGCAACGTGGGGCCTTAATCTGGCCAGTCATGTCACAAGATTCTTAAAGGTGCATACATTCTTGCACTACAGTCTAACTACAAGCAGACAATGAATTGGTAGTCTCATGTATTTTTTCATATACACTTTATGCTTGTTCTGAGTCATTATATTTTATTTTAGAAAAAAAAATCAATAAAAATGGACTTGTATTAGATGCCTACACTTTTATAGCAAGAAAATATTGATAATGCAAGCTAACGTCATGTATGAACGCTAAAGTGCTCTTATTTAGCATTTTTATCTTTGGGCAAGGTATTTTTAATATAAATCTTATTACTAAGTTTTTGCTATTGCCTTGATTTACACTGCATCGAGATACATGGAGAAGAGTCTCCAGGTGACTGACTTCACCACTCCCCCCTTTATCTGTGTGCAATGGTCTGTTCCACAACACAGAGGGCAATCTCTCCTGAACTGACTGCATCATTGAGGAACAGACCACTGCACCCACATAATAGAGGGGTCTGAGTACCAGAAGAAATAATTAGTGAAGTCTAAAACAGGTTTTTTATCTCTGTTATTGTGATCAGTTGCATAAAATACAATGCAATATACATGACAAAAAACAACTTTTGCTCTGTATAATTATACAGTGTCTTTAAAAACCGACCTCCTCATAAGATGATGTTATATAAAGAAAGGTGATAATATATATTTCTACTTTTTGCAAAGCATGTGCTAATATCTACCGTCTCTTTTCCTGCAGAATAAGATCCTAATAAAATCCACAAGCACACGAGTCAATTCCACGCACTGTGCTCACACCAGCAAGAGATGCAAAGCCATGCACAAGGTCTCATCCCTGGCTTTACACGCCACTCTGCCTTGAATTCTCTGCTGTTACTGGCACAAAGCCCCAAACAGCCCATCCGTGGATTATCACCCTTATCTGCAGATTAGAACGGACAGGGCCACAGCTGAGCTTGGAAGCATGCAAAGGAACGCCCACTCTTTTCTTCTACACAGACCCATTTAACATACTGAAGTGTTTCTTCTGGAAGCCTTGGAAAAGGCTTAGCCATACTAAATATCTTCCATCTTCCCTGATACGAAGCAAAAGACATTACCAGCAATAACTCAGATTCAGAATTGCACAATCTCAGATCACAGAAATGGCACTCTATAAAAGAGAACGCATTGGATCTAAGATGTAGATCTTCCCTGTAGATCCTACTGTAATCCTCCTCGCTTCTGCCTCTGCCAGTGGGCATGATGACTAAATATTGCTAAAGCTATACCAGGAGGGAAACCAGAAACAGAAGCTAAAACTAAGAATTTAGTCCATCCAAAAGATGGAGAATGAAGGGGTGAATATGTACGATTATGGTATACGTAACCCTAAAGTATGGCTAGATTTACTGATGTAATTCTAATAGAGCGGGGCCTCATCATTACTTCTGGAAACGTACAGGTGGCCCTATAATGACACGGTTAATGAAGTGCTACGGATATTACCTATCTACATCTTGCTCTTGAAGACGACACTTGATAGGGAGCAAAAATGACAACAGAAATGAGATGCTTAACCAGAATGAATCATTTCATGTAGCTTATCGTCGCTTTGTCTCCGTGCAGTGAAAGGGTTAATCTTCCTTTTCTGACATAGCCAAGGCACAGACTGATTACGTGACTTTAACTGGGCCAACCAGCCTTTCCAGAGAAAATACATTATCCCCATATTCATTAAGAAGCTTTCCTCATATGGAAATTTTTTTTATCCCTGCAGGCATATCTTTTTCACATCAACATGGTAAAAGATTTTACAAAGCAATCTGTGCCTCGTAATGAAGACCATGCAAGGAAAGAAACTGCCCACTTATACAAAAAGGTTTTGGTAAAAGAAAAATATGTGGGCTTTTTTGGAGTTGACAAAACATGCATATTAACCACGATAGGATTTATAGGACGAGCGGCGTCTAAAAACGACATCCATGAAACATGGAGGAACCGTCCTATTAACCAATCACTCTGATCTTATTAATTTCGCAGATGAGAGCAGAAATCTGATTAGATGCTATATATGATTGTATAAGGTATAATAAATATGTTCAGAATCAGAATCACCAGAGGATCATGGGATATGTAAAATGTGGAGAACTCCTCCTAAATATATAAGACTGTTGCCATTTGTTTACAATACTCTAGAACTGTGGCACAATATATCTTACTTAAAGGGGTCCCGGATGTAGAGAAACGTAAAGGTCCCCAGGGTACGTGTAAAACAAGTTAAAAAAAAAACATACTCACCTATCCTTAGCAGTCTGTTGTCCAGAACTGGTCCCTTTCCTATTTTAGAACTCATCTCGCTGGAAGCAGAGAGGTTTACATGATCGCTGAGATAACATGATGTCACTTTCCATTGACCGCTGAGGTTAATGAGGTCAATGGTCATGTGAGTCTCTCCACTTCCAGTATGGCAATTTCCAGCATAGGAGGGAAAGGGGACTGGACTATAGAGCATAGGGAACAGGTGCGTATGTCTCTTTATATGTATTACACCCAGCTCAGCCATCCTTGAGTTTGCCCTAAATCCAGGACACCCCCTTTGAGTATGAATTACATTTCACATGTTTACACAGGTAATTGCTATAGTGTGTACATAGTTATTGCTGCTGCCATTATGCATATCTATACTGTATTTATGTAAGACCATGTGGCTTCTGTGATGAAATTCAATTCAGCCACGCTCATTGTATAAAAAAAAAACATATGTTGGCACTATATAAGCAAGAAAAATAAATAATCAGAATAAACCAACATGAAACTAAGGACTTATTGCCTAAGACGCCATGATTAGTGATGAACTCTGGGCCAACTAGCCCCCAAAAATGTGAGAATACATGGGCAAAGGAATGCCTTGTACTTCACATGGACCTTGCAGCTACTTCTATCAGCTCTTCCCATCAATATGGAGTTAGGTGTAAGTTTTTAGCCGTGACTGTGCCATATGTTATACACAAGGCAGTGTCTGGTTCTTTTGGCTGAAGCTGAGATCATGCAAGTTCCTAGACTGGTGCTTTGGACACTATACAGTCAATTGCAATGGACACCCCATATGGATGTGGAAGCTGGAAGGTAGACCTCCAGAAATAGCAACAACAAGGTCTCACAGAGGCACCTTAATCTGCAACAATACCTTTCCATCACGGAAGTACTATAATTTGTTGTACCACATAAGAGATGCCAATATTGTACCCCACGCATTTAAACACACCTATGTCTGAAAGTAAAGCTAATATGACTTGTGTCTGCACCATGTGTACCTGCAGCTCACCAGCACTAACTCAAGTCTGGTGGGAAAGTGCCATTACATTACAGACTGAGCCACAATTAGGGCATATATAATAATATAATAACCTAGATGAAACCAGCAATGCACTTTGGTTTGGATTTATTACAAAACACTATTAGATTTTTGATATGGCCATATATAATAACATAGATTAGAAAACAGACATAGATGTGAACTGTTAGGAGCCCACGTCACACATTCAGTCATATTCGATTGCAAAAATAGTGCAGCATGCAGCATTGTTCTTCCCATCACAATGACAGACACCAGGATGAAACCTTAAGGACCTTAATATATATTATAACACTGGGATCCATTGGTTGTGACAGATCTGACACCGCATCATGTTGTTGATTTATAGTGGAAATACAGATGTGAACAGAGCCATTGGCGACTGGGTTTTCAAGAGTACGGTAATTTTCTCTGCTAAGCTAAAGGTATTCTAGTTCAATACATTGTACTCAAGTGACTACAAATGAGCAATTATAGGTGAGTAAGAGAAGCGTATCAGATTCTAGTCATTTATCCAGCAATGGTACAAAACCATACATGGCACTTCAATGGCTCGTGACTCAAAAAATGTCAAAATCTTAAATATCATTTCATTTTTACTGAATAGATACTGCCATAGAAACTACTAGATACATACAGCATCAACAACTTGCTTAGTATTGTACTCAAGGCTGATACTACTTATGTCATCTTTAACCACCAATTATGAATTCATTTTTTTTTTTTTTTTCATCCATTAAGTAGGTTGTACAGTCTCATAAAATTGCCCCAGAAGCAGCAATAGAGATGTGGGTCTATCTTCCTAATATACAACCCCCTGATTCTGTCTCTCACAGTAGAGGGCTTTGTATAGAGTAGCAGAAGTACAATTCAATGCATTTTTCTTCCAATTATTTTTTAGAAGTAGATCCACCACCACAACTCCAATACCGTCCCAGCACATTTTTATCTGCACACAGTACCAAGACTGGCAGAGATTTGGTTACTCAATCGAATAATAAATCTGGATATCCACAAGTAACGTGAAGAGTTTGTGAAACTTTTCCATTAGATATATATCATTATGAGTTGACAGATAAAGCAAGCTTCTCTAGAAAGCCGGAATTAGGTATCCAGTGGTGGATGTTGCCTATAACTAATCTTATCTAGCAGCTGGTCAGGGTTACCGACAGAACAGTGTGGGCCCCTTGGTTTCCAGTATCAGTATAAATAGGCTAAAATATCTCTAACATTCTAGCAGTAAATGGTCACCATGATGAGGTTCATTAGCTTAGGCATTTACCCACAATAGACATTAGAAAGTGATGGTTGCATTGATCGGGCCCTCTGACCCACTGGAGTGGACACCAAAGGTATGTCCACCCCAAAAGCTGGATGCAAAAGGGTAAGAATGGAAACTGAACATACAGTAGGTTCTGATATTCTCTGAATATTATTAAATACGCCTTATACTTGTGATTAAGACATTTTTGGTCTACACTGTTGATATTAAAACTTGTCAACATGTTTATATTGAACTTTTCTAAAATCGTGCATCTAGCAATAAACACGGAGCCAAATGCTAAAGCCGAGCTTCTTGAAGTATAGCAGCCACTTATTCAGAAGGGTGAACTTTGATGAGTGCTCTTAAGTAGGCTGTTTACATTCTTGGTACAAATTACTGGGTCGTGTACTGTACATATAGGAGATGGGCAGAAAAAGTACAGTACAAGAGAGAATAATGTAAAGTTACGCTCTAGTTACGCAACAGTAAAAAACGGTGATGTGACGTGAGTTGTTATAACAGTAGTCGCCCAGCTGCATTTAAAAACTATTTTTAAAAAAATAAAAAAATAGGACATAGCACATATCCCGCTTTTGCCTGTTTTCACAGACCCCACTGTCTGTGAGGGATCCATGAAATTGGATGCAAATTAGCCATGAAAAATGACCGAATAGAGCTGAATAGAGCTTTATGTAAAGGGTACGTCCACAAGTGAGCTAACTGCTTCTGACCTGCCCCCAAAAATGTTTCACACTTACCATATATACTCGAGTATAAGCCAAATTTTTCAGCACAGTTTTTGTGCTGAAAAAGTCTCCCTCGGCTTATACTCGAGTCAGCAAAAAAAAAAAAATAGATTTATAAATATATTTTTTTTAGGAGGGGGGGAGCTATGACCAAGCCCAATATCAATGTATAGAATCTCCCATAAAATAGTGGGGGAAAAAGAAGCTTTAAAAAAATAAAAGTTGTAAATCCCTCCTTTCCCTAGAATACATACAAAAGTAGAATATGACTGTGAAACACATACACATTAGGTATTCCTGTGTCTGAAAGTGCCCGGTCTACTGAATATAGGGGATCTGCAGTGCTCCTGTTCCGTCGGGAAGGGGTTAATAGGAGCACTGCAAATCCCCTATATTCAGCCAGACTGAATTCCAAGTGAGGGAAAAATCCCAGGCCTCAAGCTCAGGGAAGGGACAGACAGACAACCAAAACACCCCCTCCCCTTTCCCAGCACCCAGCATCTACTGCACCCAAAAACTCCGACCATTTTAATTTTTGAAATTTTCCAGTAGCTGCTGCATTAGCCCCCCCCCCCTCTCCCCCCCCCCGGCTTATTCTCGAGTCAATACGATTTCCCAGTTTTTTGTGGTAAAATTAGGGGCCTCGGCTTATATTCGGGTCGGCTTATATTCGAGTATATACGGTATCTATATTTACTTCAGTTGAATCTGAGGACTGTCATAGGGATAAATGTATCTGGTCTACACCTCACATGTTGTAGATCTTGACTATAGATATGCTATACATAAACACGTGACCACTGACACAAGTCATTGGCCTTACTGGTGATGCCTGTATGCAGGGTCGGACTGGGGTGCCTAGGGCCCACCAGTGGGATTATCTCCAGGGGCCCACCCTACTGCCATATGTAATATCGCCCGTCCAGTTTTTGCCATTATACTCGTTTAAAGTGCAATTTCACGCACAATACAGTGTGCAAAACAGCTATGGCTACACTACTACTTCCTTCATGCAACCAAAGATCGCAGTGTCCCTTTGGGACTCTTTCACATTAGTGAATGGAGTCGCATTGGGTCCCTCAGGTTGCAATGTGACTCCATTCACTAACATGAGTGAAAGAATCACAGGGCGACACATCTTTGGTTGTATGACAGAAGTTATAGTGTAGCCATAGCCTTATGCTAGGTTCACAACAGCGGCAAGCTCTCCGTCATACAGGTCCACCATGGGACCAGAATGACGGAGAGGTGGACTATTAAAATGGCGGTTACACACAGACAGTGGCAGACCTCATTAACATAATGAAGTCCGCCAGGTGTCAGCCATTTTCAGGCAGATAAGGGTATGTTCACACATCAGTATGCCATCCGTCCGTTTGAATTCAGTTTGACAGTTCAAAATGGACTGAGGCACATACTGATTGTATACTGATAGCAAACGCTCTCCGACCCCTAGAGGACAGATAAGGGGATTAAAAGTAGCAATTGTAACCAGAGTAGAGATCAGTATGTGTATCAGTCCGTTTTGAAGTGTCAAACTGAATTCAAACGGACGGATGGAATACTGATGTGTGAACATATCCTAAGTCCTCAGCGTTTCTGAAACTTGGATATTGTTATGCTGGAGCTCTAGAAAAGGGCACCAGCATAACAATAGAGTGGGACATCATCTATGGGGTGGGTGGACTACAACTCTCAACAGTTCCAGGGCATCTGGAGCTGCTGGGAGTTGTAGTAATTGAAAGATTTGGGGGCATCTTTCGATTGTCCACCTCAGACAGCGGGGGGATTGGGGGTGCTAGCAGTACCATTACAATAAATCACAACATTACAATAAATACAATGCAGTAATATTTTGTGCAGTAATACTCACAGGAGACGTCTTCCCACATTTCCCGTCTCTTCCCTTTGGACCGCCATGACCACTTCTTCCAGCTGTGACTTGACTCTGTAAAGTTTGAAACACAGACACGTCTGACTCCTCACTTCTCCACACATCCAGACCATATATATATATATATATATATATATATATATATATATATATATATATATATATATATATATATATATATATCACAGCAGCCCCTGCAGCCTATATTATGCCCCACGGTGGCACAATAGACTGTGGGGCATAATAGAGGTTGCAGGGGGGCCACTGTAGGGCATAATAGAGGTTACAGGGGCCACAGTGGACCTTTCAAGCTCTATTATGTCCCACAGTTGCACACCCATGAACTATTATTATACTCGGGGGTCTTTTCAGACCCTGAGTATAATAATCGGAGCCCCAGGGGAGGTGAGAGAACATAATAAACACTGTTACTCACCTCGCCGGGATCTGATTTTACTCCTAGTAGGCTTTGGGCCTATATGGTAATGTGTCAGACGTCACGTGGCCTGGGATATTACCATATAGGCCCAAAGCCTGTACTAGCAGTAACATATAGGCCTAAAGCCTGTGGTAGCAGTAACAGCCTGTTACCATACAGGCCCAAAGCCTGTGCTCGCAGTAACAGGTTATTACTACTACCACAGGCTTCAGGCCTATATGTTACTGCTAGAACAGGCTTCGGGCCTATATGGTAATATTCCAGACCACGTGACGTCTGGGCATTAACATATAGCCCCGAAGCCAGCTAGGAGTAACACCGGATCCCGGAGAGGTAAGTAACAGTGTTTATTATGTTCCCTCACCTCCCCTGGGGCCCCAATTATTATACTCGGGGGTCTGAAAAGACCCCTGAGTATAATATTAGCGGCAGTGGGATCGCGGCCTGGCCCGGACCTATTCACTACCGCCCGCCGCGGCCTAAAGTACAAGGGGAAGCGGGGGCGGCAGTGAGCAGGTCCGGGTTGGTAAATAGGCCGCTGCCTGCTAGTAGATACTCCAGCAGGCAGCGGCCTATTATAAAAAAAAAAAAAAAGTTATTATACTTACCGACCGACCGCGCGCTGCTGCTGCTCCCGCTGCTGCCGCATCCTCTTCTGTCAGACGTCTGTGTATCAGCGTAGGCGGCGTGATGACGCCGCCTACGCTGATACGTAGATGGCTGATACGTAGATGGCTGGTTCTTTGGATTAGGGGAGGGGCCCTAAGCGCCTCCCCTAATCCTCCTCTGACATGGGCAGGGGCCCGATTGAAATCATTTTAGCATAGGCAGGGGCCCGATCATCAATGGGGTGGTTAGGGGCCCGATCGGGCCCCTGCCTATGCTAAAATGATTAGTAGTATAGTCCGGGCCCGGGGGCCCACCGGGGGATCCCCCGGTGCTCCGGCGGGCCAGTCCGACCCTGCCTGTATGTATGGCCAGTGACTGGCTGCAGTGGTCATATGAATCTATGGGACATCACTGCTGCAGTACATTAAGCAGAGGCCAATGGGAACCACAATAGTGGCAGCACTGGAGCAGCTGGAGACTTGTCCATTAATTCCAGGGCGCTATACGTGCGAAAAAGGATTCTTTACAACATAACATAAAAAAACAAGTACAATAAATATGGGGAAAAAAATGTCACAGAATAGTACAGAGTGGGAAGGAGACTGTACTCTAAAAAAAAAAAGTAGAGGCAGCATGGTTGCTATTGGTTGTAAACTTTTCTGAAAAGGAGGGAGGTGGGTGAAGGTGCAGGAGAGTGTGAGGTGTTAAGGAGCAAGTACCAGAATACATGGGATTTAAAGGGAACCTGTCACCAGGAAAATGCAGTGTAATCTTCAAGCAGCATGTTACAGAGCAGAGGGAGATGAGCAGATTGATATATAGTTTCATGGGAAAAGATTCAGTATAATTTGTAATTTATCCATTGAAATCTCTGCTGTAAGTCGAGAAGGCGTCCTATGAGTGATAGTCTCCCGTCTATGGCTGTACATACAGAAATAGCTGTCAGTCACTCACAGGACCGCCTCCTGGGCTTTATAGCAAAGAAAAGATATCAAATATAAATTATACTGAAAATTTACCTATGATATAAACCTCTACATCAATGTGCTCAGCGACTCCAGCTCTATAATATGATGCCTGCAGATTACACTGCATTTTCCTAGTGACAGGTTCCCTTTAAGACATCACAGACTCTTGTATATGGTATGGCAAGAAATGGAGTGACTCGATGTAAAAAAGTTCTGCAGCATCAGCAATATCAGAGAAGTGGGAGTGAGAGGTCATTACACACAAGACAAGTGGTTTAGGTACTTAACAGGAGAAGGTATAATGCAAAAAAAAAAAAAAATAAGACCCATATTACACAAGCGTAAACCAAGTGCCGATTTACGGCCACAAATACCAGTCTAAATGCAAATCTAATGACGTCATTGGGATCTAGGAATGTACTGTATATGACAACGTGCTAGTGTCTTCAAAATAAGATAAGATAATCCTTTAATAGTCCCACCATGGGGAAATGAGTAGGTGCCACATATTTTTGGTTGGAGAACTGTATAGACTGGAGTATTTTTGTATGTGTATGCAAGTTGTATTTTATCTGGTTGCACCAGTTTCACTTTGCTCCTTAAGAACTGCCAGCCAAGCAATTTGAAGTAGATTGAAATCATGTGTCAAAGAGCCAGCAAAGCCCCGCTTGTCATTTGATATGCTTTTAAAACATTGCTAGCCTGAAAAATTGTTATGTACTAATAACAGGTATGTCAGAAAGCCACAATAGTTGTTGCATCTTGCAAAGTCTTGATGTGTAAGTAAAGGCACAACAGCCCCCGTCATTGGGCCGCAGTATTATTCATCATTAAGTTTCATTATTACTCGGTACACCTTTCATTTGAATGTCAGGACTAGGCGCTAGGCTATACTTTAAGCATAATGGCAGGGCCACTCATTCATTACCTGCCTTTCTTTTCAATCATTTGATTCCCAATGTATATGCATTGACATTCCACATAACTTTCATGCATTTATTTCACAACTTAGATTGGTGGATGTAATTTTATTTTACATTTCATTTGGTTGCTTACTCAACAAGCCAAAATGTTATTACATCCAACATTTGGAAATGACACACTGACAAACTCTATTGTCTAAAGTCTCATTGTAGAAGTCTACTATGAGTTATCGTGCAATTACGCAAAATCTGCATATGAGCTAATTATGAGCATTCTGGGAGAGGATATGGCTTTGTGATTTGTGATTTTTATCTATGGTGTTTTTCGCAATTTTTACTTTTACATGCTTACTGGCTTGTTTAATAAGCTGCCCATACTGACCACCTACATGCCAGGTTGACCTAGTATAGTCATATTACATGGCTTAACTCTTCTAATAAGAAGATGGATGTTGTTAAGGCGCTCGCATAGAAGCAGGATGGGCCCCACTCCAGTTTTTTGGGGGGTTTTATTCAAATTCAGTTGGTTTATTTGACTTTGATACCATCATCCAAATACACTACATTACATAGCATTGTCTCCAACATCCACACTCCTGCAGGCCCTATCTGATCATGGTATCACTATACGGGGTTCTGATGCCAGACAGAGCTAGGACATTACTTAGGTTGGCAAACACAATGTTCAGACTCTGGGAAAGAGAAGGGACCCAAGGAGCAAGGTATAGTAACTATATTATGCAGCAGTCTATTCTGGGGCCTGAATTTATTTTCTCATATCTGATTTGTGTAGGGGCCTAATATGGGGGTTGATAAATTTAGGAGGTCTGGGTTCCGTATTTATGTTGTGTAGTTGGTCTGTGGTCTGAATTCATTTTGGGTCTGGTCTAAGGTTCTAAATAAAATTTGGAGTCTAGTTTAGAGTCTTATTTCATTATGAGGACAGGTTTGAGGTTCTGAATTGCTTTTTTTTAGAAATGGTCTGAGGGTCTGAGTTCATTTTGGCGTCTGGTTTGGGGTTTGGCTTCTGGTCTGAATTAATTTTATAGCCTGCTTTAGGGTTTTATGGTTTCCTTGCCCTCATTCTACATTTTATACCCATTTGGCTGATAGACCATGCGGTTTTTTTCTACACTAATACAGACTCCAGTACAGAGAGAGCGAGAAAGAAGGGAGAACTTGATAGAACTGAGTATGGCTAAATTTGGCACTGTGAACCCCTTTCTTGTTTTATCACCCTCTACATCTTATAAGTGGTAGAGAAGTAGAGCATGGCTATTGGCACTGGGTACCAAGGTGGCTAGAGGAACTTGGAATCTGATGGATGTGTTCTGATGATAGCACAGGCAGATAACTTAGAGGTAGCCCCTTCTTCACATCCAAAGTAAAATTTCTAGTTGCACTTCCCTTACCTATTATATGACAATTAACTCTATGCAGAATCCTGATGTAATTTTCTACATTTTATTTAAATATATATCTAGATAGATAGATATTTTTTAAAAGAACATATATATTTAACTGATAAGTCTTAATATATTGGAAGAAATATATCATTACAGTGTGGTATCGTGTTGGTGCCAAATATATAGATATGACCCATATGGTATGATGCATTGGGTACAAGGCGTGTTAGGCAGTTTGGTCTTCCTCACATTCCATCATGCCATGAATACTTTACATCAATGTCTTTGCCTAAAATTACATATGCATTGGATAATTTGGGCCTTTTTTTGAACATCATGTATAGTCACCCGCACATCCAAACATGTTCACGCTTTAGGATTGGAGGGATTATGAATTTTGCTTTTGGCCATTATTTGCATATATATGTATAACATATCTGCATATTTATCTCTAGTTCTAACAGTTTACAGCTATATGGTGGAGCAAATATTCTAGATTTTTTAACATGGCCTTGAACGTTATCATTAATAATACAAATATCCAAGGTAAATCCATTGTATTTGAGTAACAGCATCTCCTGCTTGCAGATGCCTACAAAGGCATTTGGCTCAGCAACAGAATGGCCGGATTAGTAACATGCAACATGTCAGCAGCTAAAAATACCCTGGCTTTACAGTTACAGGCTCTTACACATTCACATATCCATTAAGTCAGTGAATGAGTTAACTCTAGTCTTATATGCCAGCAGTTCAAAATGTCTGACTTAATCCAATGAGGTGAGAGGGGTGTGTGTATGCCAGTGAGACCAGGCTTCCAGCAAATACTGCTGCTCTTCCCTACTGAAAACACACACAGTATGAATACAATAAGGATATGGCAGCGGAGAGGGAGAGAATCTATTCTTCCTCCACAACCCCCATTGGTATACATGCTCCAGTCCCCTCCACCAAGACACCCCCCACTTTCCCATCGCTCCATAGAATAAATTAAAGCTGGGCATCTGTACAATAGCAGCAGACATAAATTAAGAAGTGCTCTGCCAATCTCCCCACAATTTGACGGTTACAGTAGCTCTTCAAATATAGTGACAGCTTGGAGTCCTTTCATCTTCCTGTTCATGTCATATTTCCTCCCCTCCCGTGCCTTCCATCCTTTATTTTATCATTTCATTTTTCTGTGGCAGAGCACTAAGATATTTACTTCTCTTTCACCTAAATCACATTCTGGCTCATGATGTTTGGAGTCACAATACAGCTTTACATAAGAGTATTACATTTTCCATTATTCATGCAGTTTGTAGGGTCAAACTTAGCCGAGTCACTAGCAAATACAACATTAATCTAAAAAAAATTAAGAGATTTTTTTTTTCCTACCAATGCATAGTCCCATAAAACACAAGATATGCTTACCAATACTTCCCCACAACCCTACATTGCATTATATGTTTGATAAGCGATGTCCCACAATAGATCCTGGGAATGCTGTAAATCATGACAAGAAATCGTTCTACAGGGCTCTTATTCAGCGTTCATGAGGGTCATTGCTATAAAGTATGCAGGACTCTGGGAACACTATTTGGATGCAAACACGGCCCAGGGATTCTTCAGACATTGCTGCATTCACCAATTATATATGGATGATGAAGCTCTGAAGCCCCTATTTAATGAGCTATAGCTTGCTTTTCAATGCAAACAAGTGGATCTAACTGGTGAAGATACAGGGTCAACATCTGTTAATGAATCAAAGCCAGTATATGTATAGAATTGGGGCATGCTCAGGCATTCTGCTGCCTCAAAGGGCATTAGAATTTTTTTTAAAGCTAGGTTTACTTAGATGTGCATTTGATACATCATAAAAAATATAGATTTCAGACATGTATCATAAAAAATCTGCTTAAATCCAAATTTTTATTATTAATATTATTCCCTACCCATTTAGTGCATACACAATGAGACCTCCTTGAGAAGGGCACCTAAAATTGCATTGAAAATGGTCCCTATGGATAAGTGGAGGATTGTTCTTACACATGATGAAACTGAAAATCTGCCAGTGGAAATCTGGTGGGGTGATCCTCTCAGAAAGGTGGGATTTTGCAGAGATTTCACTGCAAATAAAATCATGACATTCAATAACATTTGCTGAAATTGAGCCTCAGGTCTGTATGCTACTAGCCATAGAGACAGAACATTATGTTTGCTTCCTCCAACATGGAGTATATAGCACCAAAGACAGATTGTGAAACATAAACCCAGATCCTAAATGCCCCAGACTCAGCTCATAGTGAATCTACTCTGGGGGTTACTTGTACATTCAGTTGATATTCATATTAGATCTTGTCGGGTATCAGACCGTCCTGAGAACTAACTTCTACTATAGAATTTTAGAAGTATAAAAGTTTTATATATATATATATATATATATATATATATATATATATATATCAGTGAGCTGAGCACCATTGAGATTGATTTATGGATCACAAATATACATGAACTTTCTTTGCTACTTTTTTGTTCGCCCTATTGCTAGTTGTTCATCTATCTGATTCTATGGGTATGGAATTCATTGCAAAGATACATTTAGTTAGAAAAAAAAAAACTAAAAATCATGCATAGGTGTCTTTGGGTCAAGCATATACCAAAAGAGGGTCTATCTGGCATACGATCCATTGATTGGAATATTGATAGTTGATAGCAGGGTCATAGCGATAGGGGGTGCAGAGGTAGCAATTGGTACTGGAGCCAGAAGCCTCAGGGGGCCCAAAGAACTACAACATAAGAATATTATTGATAGCACATGGTAAGTGGGGGCCCCATTGCATATTTTGTGTTGGATCCCAGGAGCTTCAAGATATAGTTACCTACATAGTTATATAGTAGATGAGGTTGGATAAAGACATTAGTCTAGAGATGAGCGAACACTGTTCCGAACAGCCGTTCCGAACAGCACGCTCACAGCACGCTCCCATAGAAATGAATGGAAGCAGCCGACACGCGGGGGGGGGTTAAGCGACCGGCCGCTGGCAAAGCGTATGTGCCAGGTGCTTCCATTCATTTCTATGAGAGTGTGCTGTTCGGATCGGCTGATCCGAACAGTGTTCCCTCATCTCTACATTAGTCCATCAAGTCCAACCTATAACCCTACAATCCCTACAGTGTTTACCTCTGGTCTATGTGTCTTTTAGGCCGGGGTGCCACATTGCGCAAATGTAGTGTTTTGGACGCAGCAAAAAACACTGCATTTTACACTACTGGCATAGTGGATGTGATTCTGGCTAATCCCATTCATACATTTCAGAAAAAAATCTGCAGCAGAAATGCTGAAATTTCAAAAATGAAAGTGCTTTTGCAAATCGCAGCATGCCAATTATATGTACTAAAACGCTGGCATTTTCCGTATAGGTATAATAGAAGGAGAGGAAAAACCTGCAGACTTTCTATGAAAAATGCTGCAGAAAAAAACCTAATGCGTTTAAGCTGCAGTGTTTTCCGCAGCGTTTTACGTCTGTGGCTCGCTACGTGAGGTCTTAACCTCAAGAAAGACAATGAAGCATAACATATAACAATATTGCAGACAAATACCAACACAAGGCACTACAAATGGCAGATTCACCATAAACATGTGAAAACAATGTCAAAAGACAGAATCACCATAAAAATAACAAATGTTATTAAAGTTATAAAAACATAACATGAAAAGAATGAAATCCAGTACACAATAAAGAAAGGGGGAACCAAGTAACAACATGTGGAGTAAATGTTATAAATGACCAAACATTTCTGTGGGACTACAGAACAAGGAGCAACAAGTCAGGAAATACATACGGATGGCTACAAAGACTCAACCTGCATTCTAGAGGAGTGTATACAAAAGTGCTACAAGTCAGCCAAACAATGTAATAGATGTGTACATAAGCACCAAAAGACCCTATTAAAATCGAAAGTGCATACTATATGCACCTATCACATGGAGACGCGCCCCGACGCGTGTTTCGCCATTACAGTTTCGTCAGGGGGACGAAGTATTGTACTGTATTTCATTCTTTTCATGTTATGTTTTTATAACTTTAATGAAATTTGTTATTTTTATGGTGATTCTGTCGTTTGACATTGTTTTCATAACATATAACAAACCATTTTTTTTAACCAGACACAAAGTCGGACAAAAATAACGGATTCGCAAGATGCTCCTATGCGGTCACTTTGCAAACTCATTCACGTAAAAGGGTTTGAAAACTGACTGCCGGTTTCCGTCTCCTGTACAGTTTCTCGGGCAGAAGACGGAAACCTGCAAAGTGGAGACCGGGCGCTGGTGTGAACCCGCCCTAAATTGCATGATCAGTTTTTAGCTGCAATTAACTACATATGATATTAGAATAAGGTTAAGGCCTCTTATTGCCAAAAAGCAATGAGATTTGCTGCAATTTTTTGCAGCATTTTTTTTTTTGTCTTGAAAAGGAATGGGAAATATAAAAGGAAGCTCTTATACTGTCACATTATGGTAAATCCACTCCTGGATTTAGCTCAAAAAATGTAACAAAATCTACAACAATAAAAGCATGTTTTCCACAACATGTGGCCTCAGCCTCAAGGTTTTTTTTCTCAGTGGTATCATTTCAATAGGAGAAAAATATATGGAAATTGTGGAAATTTACACCCTGTATTCCTATGGGGTAATGGGGTAGGAAATCTACAGCTCTTACGTGGTTTAGGCTGGAGCCCCATATGGTGTAAATGCCTCAGAAAAATATGTGGCGTTTTATAGACCCTTCAAAGTGGATGGGATTTTACCAATTCCCATCCATGCATTGCACATAGACAGTAAACTGGTGTATGTGGCCACAAGAAAATGGCTGCAGGCATGCGCAGTTGGCTCTACCCGAGGCCCAATGGAAGAGCCGACTGTGCATGCCTAGAAGTTTGAAACCCAGGACGGAAGAAGACGCGGAGAGAGGTGTTCCAGATGAAGATAGAGGCGTCACTGGAGATTTTTCTCGCAGCATCGGGGACGCCCCCAGTGCTGTTTGAGCGCTGGCGCCCACCTCCAGTGCAAGATAACTCATTTGCATACAGAGGAAAAACTTCATTTCTATTGAACGGCGGCCCGGAGAAGACATCTAAATGTAGGAGACGAATAGACGTGTTAGGGATTCCAATGAATCCCTTTAATTTTCAGTCACTTTAACCATATGTCTAAGGTCTGTGAAACTGCATGACATACAGATATTATCCCCTTTTTTCATAGATCCATAGGTTTTAATTGGTGTAATGCATCACTGGAAAAAAAACCAGGATGTGTGTTTCTCCCGTGATTTCTCCTGCAGCGCTTATTTTGCTGCATCCTGCCTTAGCCTGGGGCCTTAGCCTTAGGGAAAGGGATGGGAATAGTAAAGGAAGAACCTATACTTCTGCCTTTTGCTAAATCCTCTACTGACTGGTTAAAAAACACATAGCAAAATATGCAACATAAAAACGCATCTTATAACAACTTGTGGCCTAATGCACATTCGGTGTATCCACATGTGGCAGGTTTATGTAGAAAAATGCAGTAATTTCTAGGACTGAAATGAGGTCTATATATGCATCAGGTCGATTCTGCAGCATGTGTATAGATTTCTACTAACCCTATTCAGATCAGTTACACAGTTACAAAAATTTCTGCCGCTGTGTCTTGTATGTTTGTACAGCCATGAATAGAGTTATAAAATAGCCAGTTACAAAGAATGAATTGACATGGGGCCACACAGTGGCTCAGTGGTTAGCACTGCAGCCTTGCAGTGCTGGAGTCCTTGGTTTGAATCCTGCCAAGGGCAAAAACAACATCTGCATATGTTCTCCATGTGTTTGTGTGGATTTCCATCCCATACTCCAAAGACATACTGATAGGGAGAAATGTACATTGTGGGGCTCACAATCTACATAAAATGAATTGATGTATTATCACAACCAGTAGTGCCCTAACTGAATTTAGAGCAACATGCTAAAATAATATTAACATTATATACTAATACATATATATAATATATATATATATATATATATATATATATATATATATATTTACGAAATCCAGTGGAAGAATGAATATACTCAATTTCTGTAGGTGGTAAATAATAACAAAATAAAATGGGAAAATAATTCTAAAAGAGAAAATATGGCACATATTTTATTTTAGGAAATTTAGATGATTTCTTTCTTTTTTTTAGCTGAATTTATAACATAATAAGTGTATGTGTCCGCTATACTCAGCACAGTCAACAGCCCCCTTCCCCCATTCCAATCACATAAGCCTTGCTTAGTGCAAGGACAAAATATTCATTGGCACCCTATCAGACATGCATGCAAGAAACTAATTAACATGGGCAGACATGCAACCAGCGATAAAGCTTGCGCTACACTCTCACACATACGCACACACACATATACACAAACAAGCCAGCCTTGTCTGGGGGGACATTGAAAAAGGCTTTGTTGCTAATTTAGGCATCTGTCTGAGTCTGGTCTGGTTCTCCTGGCTGGACCATTTTTTCCCACCCCCTTTGACAATGCTGGGAACATGCCCAGAGACCCCTCATTCAAATCCTCCCTTAACAATGCTGTCATTGTGCTATCATAGAGAAAAGGGGAAGGGGAGGAGGAGATCTGAATAAAATTGTTAACCCACGAAAGTGTTTACTAACAGACTCTGCAGCTGTCTGACAAACCAACAGTCATGGGGACCGAAGAACTAAGGAGGTGGGGGCTTGTAAAAAAAAAAAAAAAACATTTACTCAGATCTGGTCTTGTGGTTGAGTGTCAGCCCCTATAAAACAAACCACACAAGCTGCTTTTGTGTGCACTAGAAAAACCTACAACAGCAGCACAGTGTAACCATTATTGTGTGTTTAGACTAATGATGTGGTTACACAACATGGTGTCTACTGGGACAATCCTGTTTGTTTGTGTGTTTACGGCCAGAATAAATTACCGGGCCTGTCTACAGGAAGAAAACCCTGTGCATTCACTCCTGATATATGGTAGACAATCATGTCTTTGACCATTAGATATTTTTCAGATTATATTAAATTTTTGTTCATGTATTTATGCAAGATATTAGATAAAGAATTCTTTAATTCAATGATTTGTTCCATGGCACAATGCCTACAACCTAATATAGTACTAAAATCATATCCTATCTAATGCAAGTGTATTTGTGTGCATTCCTCTCCCGATACTAATATATATTTATGCTACTTATTATGCAACGCAGTAAACCTCAAGCACACTTATGTCTGATATCTTATCACCTTTTACAGCAAAGAACCAGATGCAGGGTATGGCGGAAATACAGCTGCGTAGAGAGAAGATGCTTCACTTGTGTAGGAGGAAATAATCTTAATGTATCAGACTTATGTCATCAGAAATGTTTATACAGCTCTCCTAGTGAATGGATAGTTATAGGGAGTGCACAGGTCCAGTGACACCTGGGCTATGATGTCTAAAGAGCTAAACCTCTATTACATGCATATAATACATTATAAATGACACATTAGTCATAATCTCCATTATGGATATATAAGTAAGCCCTGTTATGGATATACAAATGAGCCCTGTTATGGATATATAAGTAAGCCCTGTTATGGATATACAAGTAAACCCTGTTATGGATATACAAGTAAGCCCTGTTATGGATATACAAGTTGCACCTCTACCTGGTGAAAAAATAAAAGTGACAGCAAGATTAGGCCACTTTGTTCTTTTCTTCTTGCACTGAATATTGGAGAAATTGAAAACTTTATACGACATTAGAGATGGGGCAAATGACCACAGAACACTAAGGACTTGGGCCACAAACTAATGGATACCACTAACTGACTGGGGCAGCATATCAATGAAAATTAGGGATTATTCAAAGCACTATAACCAATCACTGGGATGTCCACCGAACACCACAACTGGGGTGTTTTGTACCAAAGTTTGCATAGACCTTCAAGTCCGACAACTTAATTTATTTCAATGGGAACTGCCAAAGGTAGTCAAAAGACCAGTGCTCATCTATCTCCCATTGAAAAGAATGGTGCCCTGCGTATACCGTCCAACCTGTAGCTCCATTCAAACTGGGGTGCAAAACAACTCAGTTATTGATATTGGTAGGGTTCCCAGCAGTTGGACATCACTGATCAGCAAATTATCGCCTATCTTTATTTCTTGTTACCGAAACACCACTTGAGGCTAAGGCCCTACGTTGTGGAAACACTGTGTTTTTTGTTGCAGATTTTGTTGCAGATATTTGAGCCAAAGCCAAGAATGGCCACAAGTGGAATGGGAGATATATATAAAGAACTTATACTTCTGCCTTCTGCTCAATCCACTCCTGACTTTGGCTCAAAACACCGCAACAGAATCTGCAACAAAATAAGCTGTATTTCTGCAACATGGGACCTTAGCCTTAGACTGAGGCCCCATGTTGCAGAAACACTACTTTTTTTGCAGATTTGGTTGCGTTTTTTTTTTAGCTAAAGCCAGAAGTGCATTCAGCAGAAAGGAGAAGTATAAATACTTCCAATATGTTTCCCATTCCTTTTGTAGCCATTCTTTACTTTGGCTCAAAAAACTGCAGCAAGATCTGCAACAAAAAAAGCTGTGTTTCTGCAACGTGAGATCTTAGCCTTAGGCACTTACTGGGTGCAACAAACACTAGATCTCTGGATGCCAGTGAATACCTTGGCTGCACAAGAATCTAGACACAAGTTCACTAAACACTAACTTGGTGTCATTGTCAGGGCATAGAAACATGCACTTACAATACTGACAAAAATTAGTTTCTTCTATGTATGTTGGTGCTTAAAATACAGATAGCATCGTGTTTAACAGATGGGAATCTATGTTATATGGTCATCAGAATGACTATGCAGAGGCTTCTGTAGAGGCTGCATGCATGTAAAACCAAAGGTTCTAGTAGTTAAGTAACCACTTGGAGAGACTCAAAGGGGTATTCCCATCTCATAAACTAATGGTATATCACTAGGATATGTGACCTTTTTAATGGTGAGTAGGGGGTCCGATATGTTAGACCCTGAGAACAAAGTAGCAGCCACTTCGCAATCATGACTCAACCGTGGTATCCTGGCCACCCACTGTGCAGAGGAACTGCAATGGAGCTCTATTCAAGGGAATTAGCCTGTCTGCAGATCCTTGTAGACTAGACCGGCTGCAGGGGGTTGCTGTGCAATGAAAGACTGTGAAGGAGCCACAGAATCTAATCAGCTCTGTGGCCCCTTCATTTTCAGAATCAGTGGGGTTCCCAGAGGTCAAACCCTCACCGATCGTAAATCATAAATACAAGCTATAAAATAAAAGTGTAGTTGGTTTAATAGCTTTAAAGAGGTCCTCCCATCTTGTAAAATGAAGATATTTAGCAAGGGTACCTATACCTGTATCTATACCCATCCTCATTTCACAAGATGGGTGTACTTTTTTAAGTCTATTAAACCAACTTTTATTTTATAGCTTTGTTTTTCTAACATGCCCTGGAAAGCTGGAATCTGATTGGCTTCTATGGAAAACTATTACCCATCTGTTTGCAACTTTTTACCCAAACCTAAAAGCTTTACATTGGTGTTGGTTTGCCACTTTAGAAAAACATGGAAACTATTTTTTTTATTTTTTTTTTCTATTTCTTTTCCTAGACCTTAAGTATAAACGGAATATTCTAAGTAAATATATTTATATTTTAGTTTTGCTTCCTAATGCCATCCCATATTTCAGAAGCCATGAAATAAATGTCAGTAGACAATGTAAAATGACTTGATAATGCATTTGTGGAGGTCATATTGTTGATGTTGCCAAGCAACATGGCTGATGCTCCATTGTCCCCGGGCTGTTCAGCTGTCTACAAGTTTCTACATATTTTCCCACACAAAAGAAAGTATAAACTATGGATCTGAAATCCAAACTTGGAATTCAAGTCATTTATTATCATATTATATATCTAAATATTCTAAGTAACATCATATTCTGTAGGACGTATTAGCACAAAATAACCTTCACTCTGCATACTTGCTCAAATAATGAACTTTGGAGTATATAATGTCTGTAAATATATATAAAAGTAACCAAAGAAAACCCTTAGAAACCACCTAAAGAGCATGTAAAGGATTTATGTAGAGCCCTACAACATTCTTGATAAAGATAGAGGCCCCCTGCTGCTATTATTGGGCATATAGAATACAAGATGGGAGAACACTTTAGGTTTCCTCTATGCTCTTACCCTATGTACCCTAGGAATTGTCTACGCCATCTTTTTTTGGAAAAGTTAGAGAACGCGTAAGCATAAAAGACCCTTATGCCAGTAGATGGGTAAGGGACTGGGAATGGTACTGTATGGTGTGTGTCTTCATCCAGCCTCTACGTGCCCCAATTTATCATTTATACAAATGTAACGAGACTAAGCTAGAACTCAGCTCATTCTATAGTGGAAAGGTTTCTGCTGGCCATAATGTAATGTGCACTTAAAAATATTATCTGCATACATCGTAAAACAGATCTATGAGATCTGATGAAGCTACTAAACTTACTTTGCAAATCCATGTCAGAATGGCCTGCTATGAGTCCAGCCTGTGTATTCCAAAGCTCATGAGTCCTATGTATTCAGGAGTCAAAGTGACAAGCTACCGTGTGAGATTTCAACAGCAGCATTGAAGCATATACACAAAAAGCAGCTTGTCAATCAGGCTAGGTGGGATTATGTTTAGCAGAATACTCTGAACTTTAGAGCTCAGGCAGGCTCTAGCCGGACTCATAAAGTGCTTGTTTTAATATTAGGATTATACAGCCATCCTGACATGGATTTTCTACATAAATGCACCAGCCTCATGAAGTCTAACAGATTTGTATATTATATTGTATTATAAAATTTGGTGACAGATCCCCTTTAAGATATTTAATGTATCCTCAACAAAAAACAGGACATGATACATTTTGGTAGGCTACTTGGATTCTCTTCCATTACTATCCGTACGTTACCATAAATGAGAAAACAAAATCCAGCACAGTAGCCCATGAGAAACATGAAACATATAGGCCACATGCATGGGTTGTGGACTTTTTAACACTTTAACAAAAAAAAGTGAAGTTTTTTTTAGAACCTTCCTGAGCTGAATTTTCAATTCTTGTGGATATTGGACATGTTCTGTGGCCATCCGTGCATTCAGGATTTGGGGCTTTGAAGAGACAAGGTGAGCTGAATATACCTGCACTGCTACATAACTAGAGATTAATGGATATATTTCAATTCTGTAGTGTCACAATAACAATTCACCAGCGCTGGTTATACAGGGACATACATTATTTATATGATGTTATGTCTGCTAGACCTGACTATTTTTACACTCTTTTCAAGGCTAAACAGCTAAATGTATGAAAAATAGAGAATATCCGTAGTAGTTGAGTATAATGCAAAGACATAAAGCCTTTTTTTCTGTTTTATTTTGCACTGCCTCAATATACAAATAAGCCATTAAGGTTTATATGTCGTACAAGCCATTTTGCATTGACAAATACTTATTCAAGGCCTCCAATGCACTTGGTCTTCACATCCCTTAAGGACAGTTTATTAATACTGTATTTTATATTAAGCCATATGTGGAAACATCCATTTGAATTGAAAGCATTTTGCCATCTCTGAAGGGAAGGTTGTATATTTTATACAGTTAGATCAAAGCAAGAAATCCAGCTGACAACTGGCTATGCAATGGAAAATAGGTGCATTGAGATGTACTGACAGCACCTCGCACAGCGCACCTCAACATGATGTGTGAGGGTAGCACAAGCGCCCATCACTGTTCTCCCACTGGACTTGCAAGACTGTGGAGAAGAGGTGCACACTTTATCCTGTTGTTGATGCTGTCATCTTGTGTGACTTCATCACTTGAAAGACTCTTAAGGGAATCTTAACAGTGTGATTGACCATCAAAGGCAAAGTATCTGCAGAATTCCAAGTTTATGTGGATAATAAAGATGTGCATTGAGTGAAAAAAAACGTACTGACCTAAAGTTCTAGGGGAAGATAAGTGAAAAATATATTTTTTAGTTGTTAGTTCTCCTATTTGTTGGCGCTATCTAAATAAAATGTATTATTATTATTATTATTATTATTATTATTATAAGAATTATGTTAAGAATAAATAATTCTGAATGTTCCTGATATTATACAGCGTGATCAGTAAATTCTAAAAACTAAACACAGTCTTAACAGTCTTCAAAGCGAATGTGTCACCAGACAATTACCTATTTTTGAAGTTTCACGGTAAACATTTTTTGGGGATGCATATTATCCATATCAAATCTAGATTTGTTTGTAGCAGCCACCTTACTTATCAGAACCTGATGATCACAGTTTATCATGCATCTGTAGATAAGACACAAAGTCCACCAGTCACAATAGGTGATTCACAGCTTATCTAATCTCTCCACAGTGACCCCTGCCCAGGTCACAGACCATGCCTAGAAAGCTCTTCCATAGGACCTTCTCCAGATCATTGTGTTTGTGGCCCATGGTCCGTCTCCAAGAAACAGGAAGTGCCAAATTATTTTATGCTCAGTGGCAAAAGTTGGAACTGCAGGGTTTTTTGGATTTTTAAAAAATATAGATAACATGGAAAATGTGTTTAAAAAAAATCAACAAAAATTCTTGAAAATGTGTGTAACATAAAAATCAGATTTAAACAGTAGGTCCTGTTCTCATGACACATTCTCTATAGAGGGCATGTTTCTGCAACAATATTGGTGGTATATTCCTAAAATATGCCATCAATGTCCTTTCGGTGGAAGTTTGACTGCTGTGACTCCCATAAATCCCTAACCTAGATGGAACTAGATGGAAAGGGCACTAGAAAAGTGCTGTGACACTTTGTCTCCTGTCAACGTCATTCAGTTCTTTCTAAAGGCGACATGGTCAGCCTACTATACTCCATGATCAAATCTGTTGCCTGCTGAATAAGCCAAGCCGAAGGAGGTGAAGTGGCACAATGCTTATCTAGTGCAGCTGCCACTTTGTTCTAAGGTTTGATGGGGATCATAGCGGTGGACACCCACCAATTTTCCATTAATGCATTTCCTAATGATATGCCATCAATGTTTGTGCTGAGACAACCCCTTCAATTATGCTGAAAGTTACTAAAAATATTAAAGTGGTTCTATGAATAGTTAAAAAGACAATAAGACTCAAGCACAGTGAACATTTCACTCTATGTTCTCATCAAGAGGGAATATTGCCGCAAGATGGATTGCATTGCCTCTTTACATGCCGCTGGCCCATGCAGGCTGGTTTTTTGGACAGGATACCTTCATTGCTATAGTTACATAGTTAGTAAAATTGAATAAAGACATAAGTCTATGGAACCCCCACAAATCCCATTATAAATATGCCTGCCTAGGATATACATGTATATATATATATATATATATATATATATATATATATATATATCATAATGGGAATTTTCTTTATTCAAACATTAGCTTTGACTAAAGACAGACCGGACTGCTTTTCTTCTTTGTATGCAACCCCAAATCCTGCCTGTGAGGTGACTACTGAAAAGTGATCTCTACAGAACAGGAAGTAACAGCCTATAATGAGGCTCTGGTCAGTGTAAAAAACTGCAGGATTTGAGTGTTTTTTTTAATAAATTTTTAAAAATATGTTTAACATAAAACTAAACTATAGGTCATTTTCTGAAGAAACATTCCCTACATAGTCACTTAGACCATACAGTGATACAAACAAAGCATAGGACTATTGCCCATACATAGGCCAAGCCTGCCAATCCTAGTCATAAGACACAAGTCCACACACAGCCTGAGAGGGGATGTGTAGGTTCTCCCACACACATAAATGACAATACACCACATAATCCTCCTCGGTTGAAGAGGGTCTTCATTAGGAATTAGTTCTTTTCTGCTCATACATTATGTAGTATTAGACAATTTCCAGCGTGGACCCTACAGAACAGCTGCTGCTTCATTTGCATGCCTATATAAAATGTATGTTCTATTAAAAAAAGAAGAATTTGAAATCCAACCATAGGAAGGAAAATATTGCATTACAGTGTTTTTTCTCTAGCAACCTATTTTTTCTATATTACATAATAGCTTCACATCCACAGTACAGAAGCTTTACATATGGCCTATAATCTATGTATCTTTTTCTACCATACTGGAAAAAAATGACTTGTTAATTATATGTGCCTTATATATTGGATATATAGTAGGTATTAGTCTATGGAAAATGATAACCCAGTTACATTGAAAGCAAGGAAACCCCTCACTAGCATCACACCCAGGAACAGTTTGGTATAAAATACATCTTTCTGTAGGTTTTATTACTAAACAGCAAGCAGCAGAGTCAGGAGGCCTTGAATAAAAGGGGGATGGTCTATGCGATAACCAAGAGAAGCGTGAATGAAGGCGCTGGGTGGGGGTTATTCTATGGAGTGGGATCCAGTCTAATCATCATGGCAGCAGCTCAATCACAAATCTGCTTTGCAGAAAAGCTTAAACAATATGTGTGCCATGAAATCAGATAGAAACTGAATGGGGTCTAGGCATCTCTGTCAGCGAAGCAGACACTATTCAGGGTCTATTTAGTGAAGTCTACAACCCGTCTGCTTGTATACAAAAATACAAACATATTCCATGCACATGCATTGCCCTGATGGCATCTGCACCTGGTACAAAAGTAAAGGAATGCACTTATAATATGCACTATCACGGCAAGCAATGTCAATGAATCCTCTTATCAGAGACAGTCACAGACACCCTATGTATCTTGTAAACCTTCATACAATATGAGCTACTGCACAGACTACGGTTTTGGAGGTATATGGCCAAATGTCCCATATTTGTATAGGCAACATAACAATTTACTATCCTCACACAAGCAATACAAATTAATATTTCTATCCACATGTAGTCAAGATAATACAGCAATTACTAGTTATAGAAATGAGCAATGTATGTAGTACAATGATAGAACAAATATTAATGGTGTATTTGTGGCCTAATGGAATCATCTATACTAAGAAAGAGTTATCTTCATCGGTGCAAAGATGAGTTATTGCCCATAGCAACCACTTTCAGAAATGAATATAATATGAATTGGAACCTGACTGGTTGTTATGGGCCCCTTCAGCTTAATAATTGGCTAGGAAATACATTTTAATATAATTTACTACTATATTGTAATTGTACAAGCTGCACTGTGTGTTCCGGAACAGGAGAGCGACGCACCTCTTCCCCCCTTCCTTTCCATTATGGCACGTGACCAGTGGTGGAGGTTGGCTGTGTGGCTCTGTTCTAGAGATAAGCCAGCCCCTTTCTCTGTCTCCGCATCATCCCTGATTGAGAAGGGGATTGGCTTAGCTACTAAACTGATCTACACAACCAGCCCCCTCCAAGCATATCACTGGATAAGTGCCGACACATGGAGGGAACATTGCAATGTGGAAGTAGAGGCTCCCTGGACTGGGTATGGTGGCTCAGCAGGTAGCAATGTAGCCTTGTAGCCCTGGATTCAAATCCAACCAAGGACAACATCTGCAAGGAGTTTGCATGTTCTCCCTGTATTTGTGTGGGTTTCCTTGGGGTACTCTGGTTTCCTCCCACACTCCAAAGACATACTGATAGAGAAATGTAGATTGTGAGCCCTATATGGGACAGTGCCTGACAATGTCTGTAAAGCGCTGCGGAAAATGTTGGTGCTATATAAGTAAGCTAAATAAATACTGATATTCTGAGAATCATGCAGCTTACAAAATTACACTATATTAGTCAGTACTATTAAATCATATTTCCCTACCAACCAAATAACTTTTTAATCCCTTGGACAGCCCCTTTGAGGGTCCATTCACATGGAGGAAAATAGTGAGAAATTTGGTGTGGAATTTCAGCACTGAAAAAAAAGCCTCCCATTGACTTCAGTGGGTTCCTTTTTCTTCTAGCAGAATAAGGAACCCATCGAAGTCAATGGGAGGTGGGGGGTTTTTTAGCGCTGAAATTCCACACCAAATTCCTCACCATTTTCCTCCAAGTGAATGGACCCTAGGGCTGGGTAATACAAGGACTGGCTGGTTCAGCCAAGATGAGAATTTCTTCATGTTAGTGACTGTCCACTGTATATGGCTGTCCACTAACATAATAGAAATCAAATTGTTTGTTTGTTTTTTTTTTGGAGGGGGGGGGGTTGTTTTGTTTGGGGGGTTTTTTTGGTATGGAGGGGTGAAGATATATACCTAGGAACAATCTACATTACATTTGCTATATTATTGTATGATTATATGAGTGATAATAAACACAAATTAAGTACATACCTAAAATAAGGCTCCCCAAAAGCAGAACCTTCGCACATCAGATCTGCCAGACAGGAAATAGGGTACCGCCATCCCTAGACTTCTGTTCACCTGAACAAAGAAAATTCAGTCAGAGGTGCAAATACTTCTGTTGTGCCATACAGAAAAACATTATGAGACATATGAGAGCTACACTCAGAGGCATAAGCTGAAGTTCCTGGACCCCAATGTGAAATATGTAATGAGTGCCCCCCACTTATCATCAACTATCTGTAATGCTGGTGTTCTTATGTTGTAGAGGCCTTTGTGCCCCTCGAGGTAGAGATTACGGCTTCTGCACCCCTATAGTTACACCCCTATCACCATTCAATATTCATACTGGAAAAGGATATTTGAGTATTCTATAATTATAAATACAATCAGGTTTTTTAATCACATCTCGTACTGTGCCCATATGTGTTGTGCATGGAAATTTCTTTGAATGTGCATATTTTTTCCTTTATGAATCATGATGGACCCAATGGATGGGGAGTCACCCCTTGCTTAGCGAGAAATTTCATGTTAAGATGGCACAAGCTTTAATGATGGCAGAGACATATAATAATAATCAATGGTAAGGATTATAACGAGTTTACTCATTTTAATTTGGTTATTGCCATTGCTTGCTTTGGACATCATAAAAATAAAATTCAAGTTATGTGTACAGAGACAGAAGCTACCAATGTAGTGACATAATCTATACGCCATTTGTGTATATTAGTCTGGGTAGAAAGGAAAATGCAGAAAATAGGTATATTGTTCTGGACCTGGTGAATTCAAGTCCTGCTCTTCTGGTATTCTGGCCTCGATCAACCAAAATGCTTCCAATAAAACAGAAGTGTTAAAAAAATTCTATTCTCTATAAATTGTCCAAAACCTCAAGTCTGACAAAATAATTCTACCACGTGTATATACATTTACCACGCTACATTGTTAGGCCTGTTATATGGCTGCAGAAATAATCATTGTACCATTGTATATCATGGATAACTGTGGATTGAGGTACACGCTTGTAAAGATGCTAATTATATGCATGACATATATATATATATATATTTTATATTTATATATTTTAGATAAAATAAATATATTTACATAAGTATTTTTTAAGATATTTTTAAAAGTGATATGTATACTACGGTATTATCAATAGTATGTTATCAATGTATTATATTATATTTTAGATCCATAAATAAGCACGCTGCATTATATCTGCATATATGGAATTCCAAAAACAGCAAAATCCTTTAACATTATATTTTCCAGCGGCAACCATTCTAACCAATAGATATTACAAGCAAATGGCCGCATGCACACATAAGAACAGCGAATTAGAAAGTATGTTAATTCAATTAATATCAAGGGAAGATTTTCCGCTTGAGGAGGATGGTGGCAGACGAAAGTGGGTCATGCCAGCTTCATTTATTGTCCCGCTTTCGTTGCTAATTAGCACGATAAGAAGATGATCAACGGGCAGGGAAAGGGGGAGGGCAGAAACTACATAGGAAATTCAACATACCTTGTACCAAAGCGGCCATCTTAAAATGCTCCTGTATTCAATCAAAATGGCCTCCATCGGTAAATATGTTGAGGGAAATCATAAGCAGGATGATGGTGTTGTCCATGTGAAAATATTGGCTTCTCCTTGGCCTTATTTTCTTCTAAATGGAGACTCCTTGGACTGGAGAAGCTTTTAACACATATTCAGATTAAGCAGCTTTGATTGCCATGACTCCTGTGCTTGGCAGCCAGAGATGTGGGTATCCACAGATGGCACGAGATGTTCTTATCTCACTCACTGTGTGGGAGAAGAGGGGACAGTATATGTTTTTGATCATTTGCATGCTTAACATTCAAGCCCTTTATATGTTCTCTGGATACAAATAGAACTGAAGGCCTCAGGCTGGTTGCACCCCTATTTTATGATATTTTTTTATTTTGTTGCTGAAAAAAAATGCCAGAGGTCACAGATTATTTAATAGGAATTTATTATTTTTTTATTTTTTTTATTATTTTTACTTTTATTTATTTTTGTAATCTTTTTTTTTTTTTGCATCCCTGGATCTTGTATGTTTTTTTCAGGAATTTTGCTATAGGCTCCATTATGGGAAAAACCGTCTGAAGAAAAAAAATTGTAAAAAAATTGGCAAAAATGCAAAAATTAAATATATATATATATATATTTAAATATATATATATTTAAATATATATATATATATATATATATATATATATATATATATATATATATATATATACATATACACACACACACACATAATGTGAGCAATACTGGATTTTTTTTTTTTCCTTTTTTTACGAAAGTGTACTGCAGGCCTCAATGGGAATAGCTGAAGATGAGAAGACATCACCTATTACATGTTATTCACTAAATGTGTCTTTAAATTTTAGAAAAAAATATTGTACTGCATTGTATGTGTGTATATTGGGCTGACTATTTCCATGATACACCTTAAAAAAATAACTGCTGGTGACTACTAGTCACAAAATGATTGATGAAATTTATAAGACCCAGCCCAAACTAACAGCAGGAAGATGACTCATCTTTATGCATGTCATTTATATCACAATTGTCAGATGCTCGGAAATAGATGAAGGACATTTGTCAAGAAACTGAGAACATATATTAACTTGGTTTCTAATAAAGAATAATTTGCACCACCTGAAAAATATTGTAAATTATTAAAACATAGCTTTCAAAAAGGGGAAAAAATGTGTTTGATGGGGATGGGGATGGGGGGACTATGGTTAAGTGAAAAAAATCTGGACTGTAGTAAAATGTGTATTGGCTACAAACGGGGATTATAACATACAGAGAGGTATGCAGATCACCGTGTGATTTGGAAAATTTAGGAAATTAATATTTGCACAATTCTACAATTACCAGTGGAGAGGCCTGCAGAGCGTATTAATATAATATGGCAAGGTGGAGGTTAATACCTCAGGCACAGATATAAAGCAGTCAAAAATATAACAAAGAAATTCTGATTACTGCCATGACAGAGCGTGGACTGATTGTGGGAACGCCCCACATGCAAATTGATGCAATTGTTATTAAGATGAGCCTTAACACATGCAGATTTGTCCCATGCATATTCATTTGCCAGCTTCAGAAGACTTGGCCAATTGCTGCTTCTCATTAACCAGACGATGAAGCTCCTTATAAATCACTATCATGCTCGGCAAGCCGTGTGGGAAAAAGGGTTTGTTCCATTGTTGGTAGTGTGTGGCATAGCAGAATGCACTGACTGTATAGCTGTGAATTTAATTTAGGACGGATGGCCTTCTCATTACAACACAAAGCTATTTCCCTCGGTGGCTCGGTAAACAAAAAAAATTCTACGCACGCTCCTCTCCAACCCAACCACTGAAAACAGCTGCTATTTTTTTGGATTAAAAATATTTGATAATAAAATGTTCTATTTTTTTCTAAAAAAAACCAAACTATTATATGCAATGATGAATTAAAAATGAATGTGTCTTTTAATTGGTTATGGGGAAGTGTATTTTTGCACATTTAGCCAAAATCTGAAACTTTAGCAAATTATATTTCCAAAATATTCAGCATCACTGACTTGCTGCTTTCCAAATATTCCAAAATTTTGGCCATTGTGCTACCAAAGTACTTAGGCCAAGCTTCAAACTACAAAAGTAGTCTTACCTGAATACTGGCAGCCATTTTGAATTTAAGGCCTGCTGCTTCATTGGCTGCTTGCTGTGAAATTTTAATTCTCTCCATGTCCTTGTGGAACCTGCAAAGGTTAAAGAGAAAATGTTGTTTATGATGCATTCAGGTTCCATTTTGATATAACATGAATTATTACAGCAGGAGGATAATACATCTGTCTTGGGATTTGCATAGCATTACATTTTTTATAGATTTCATCATTTACTGAATGGGGTAAAACAAACGTGAATTTAACAGTTATCCTAACAATTTCTACAGTTAAATGGGAAAATAAAAAGGGTTATGGAGAAACAAAGCCCAGAGATCCAAATTATATATGCTCAAAAATTATTTGAAAGAAATGACTTGAAAAAGAAAATCCCAGTGGATGTCTGTGGATCTTAATGTAGGAAACATGAGGGAATTAGATTTTTCTATTCCATTCAAACGAAGCTGGCAAGATGTGACCCCCTCATGACTGATAAAAGTGGTTATTTCAGGTTAATCACACATCAACCGCAAAGCAAGACTGCTTAAATCTATAGCAGAAGCAATATGCACTCTCAGATCCAGCCAGCCAGAAATATACATTGCCATTCATTCCCACCATACACATTTATTTCATACAATCACAAGTAGTCCATGTATCGAAAACACCAATACTCCAATATGATTGGAATACATATTATATAGATATATGTGAATACCCTACATGGTTCTATTTCAGTTTGGCTCATTGTGTTTCTGGAACCCCAAAATAAATAAGTAAAATATAAATGATGTCTCTCAAGTAAAAAGTAACTCCTCATTTTGTCTACTACCCCGATACTTAACCCTTAAGTAACATCATGGCGTCTATCATAATGATATATGTATGATAATGGTGTATGATAGATACCATGATAGTAATTAAGGGTTAAATGACCAACTCTAGGCCATTGGTATATATATATATATATATATATATATATATATGTATTTATTTATTTAATTTAAAATATTTGAGTATAGGATCCACATCCTATATACCAATTTTATAAATACTTGTATTTCCTAGATTCTGGAGAATCTATTCTTAGATCTTTGTGGTTTGTCTTCCCTCTGTTTCCTTCTTAAAAATGTATGCAGAAATTGAAAACTGGGCGTTACTGTTCTGCTTAACAAAGGGGTGTGTCCCCACATGGTCTGATATCGGCAGATCTGATTGGACATGGTCAGAGTATTTAGGGACACGCCCCTCCATCGGAAAAATCCAGTTGTCTATTTATTCAAATTTAAATTGGAATAACAGAGTTTTGGTGCAACACAGATTTATAAGAAATGATATCCCAAAATTGTTATATTATGGTAAATATAGTTATATACTAAACAGACATATCTGAATATTATGGTAAATATAATTATATATTAATCAGACATATCCGGAGACAACTAAAACAATTAAACAGTAAAAAGAACATTAAAAGGAACTAAACAACTAAAATAAGCCAGCATGTAGCTATAGGGGTTGTAAAGGAATCCTTCACCCCCAAGCAGTAGGGACCCAAGGACCTTTCTGTCACATAAAAAGATACCAGTATTATAAATGGCCATGTTAAAGATTTTACATTGAAGCTCAAGAGCTGCAAATTACACAAGTCAATAAGTGGAGTCAATGAAAGTCTATAAGTACATCTCTTAGGCCTAATTCCCCCATATAGTTGATTTATAGCTGTTATTCTTTCTAGAAACATATGGCAGTGAAAGAGACATGACTTGGAGTTCCTGGGACCCAGTGCAAAATCTGTAATGGGGCCGCTACCTTCCTAGTGCCTTTATATTTTATTGTTTAGAGGGAATTTTGGGGGCCCCATATGGTCCAAGAACCAGTAGCTACTGCTACCTCTGCACATCCTATAGCTACGCCTCTGCTCAGTGATCAAGATAGTGTTTATTAGAGTAAATGCAGAATATAGTATCAGTTTAGGTTAATAGGAGTCATATATTCTGTTGGATCCTACTTAGAAATATCATAATTAGAAGTGATATTAAGATGTTCATCCACATACCTGCACTTACTGTATTTCAGGATCCAGAAGAATCAGGTTACCCTTACTGATGGCGGTCCTAGTATTAATGACCTAAAAAGCAGATATAAATTATTAGGCCAGTTATACATAAGTGATGGTGTCCTACTGGCGCAAAACAAGACTGAAGAGGACTTACTTTGCACAGGTAAACAGATATCTTCTTCTTTATGACCTTCATAAAGAAAGACATATAACAGTTGGTCAGAAGCAGCTATATAAACGTTTATGGCTGGTGTAATAAAAAAGTTACTTCACATTCTAAAAATCTGAGAGTATTTCATTGAGAGGAAAATACACCAACTAAAATACACAGGAGGTAGATGGATGGATGGATAGATAGATAGATAGATAGATAGATAGATAGATAATAGATAGATAGATAGATAGATAGATAGATAGATAGATAGATACTGTAAATACATGATAGATAAATAGGTGATTGATAGATAGATAGATAGATAGATAGATAGATAGATACTGTAGATGATAGGTTATAGATGGATAGACAGATATTGTAAATACATGATAGATAAATAAGATAGGTGATAGATAGATAGATAGATAGATAGATAGATAGATAGATAGATAGATACTATAAATATGTGATAGATAGATAGATAGATAGATAGATAGATAGATACTATAAATATGTGATAGATAGATAGATAGATAGATAGATAGATAGATAGATAGATAGATAGATAGATAGATACTGTAGATGATAGGTTATAGATGGATAGACAGATATTGTAAATACATGATAGATAAATAAGATAGGTGATAGATAGATAGATAGATAGATAGATAGATAGATAGAATTATAGCTATGTTACTAGGTTACTGTAGCTTAACTACATCCTCCATGATTGTAAGGCACTTCATTAACTCCTGAAGTGCTGCAGACTAAGGGCCATTTTTATTCCAGTCCTAATTAACACTCCTGGCTTCACTCTTCATTAATGGATTGTCATGGACTGAGTGACTTTGTCAGATCAGAAAAAGAAGGTGTCAACATTTCTTTCTGTCTGTTAACACAAGAGAAGGTGAGAAGGGATCTTAAATACCTGTCTGCAGATATGTCATCCACAGCTCTGGCAATCTGTATTTCCATTCTGCTTTCCCCCCATACTGCAATGGTGGGTGTAATATTTAAATCCAGGCTGTTAAATAGGGTTGCTAAATTTGGAGACCTCTTACAGTTATAGCCAAACTGTTAACCTGAGGTGTTTCTGCACGTCTTATAGCATTCTTCTAAAGAACACAGATACAGTGTACAGTATATTGTATAGGTTCCCTTTTTAAATAGCATGTGTCATTAATGATATGTGCTTATAGGAGATATTATAAAACCTAAACCATATAACATATAACGTACCCAATACTAATATATAGGAGTCCATGGATGTACAGGACCAAGTGAGATTTTTTTTTTTATTAGAATACGGGTGCACATATCTATCTAATGAGCTAAGACCCCTAAATCCCTGAATGTTTACCTTGTGCCTTTTCTTATGAGCAATGTGACTTAGAGTGGTGGTTATGGCGTGGGAAAGACCTATTTGGGATTTTCACAAATCAGTTCTCTCCTTGAACCAAAACCAATTAGCCTGGGCCAAGGTCCCAGCATTTAAGAAATTGCCCTCTTTTCAAGTCCACAGTTTCAATTGCTGAGAGCAGCTTGGAAGTGAATGAGTCTATCCCACTTAAAGCCCTTCTTTACAAGAACTAAGGTTATGGTACACAGGACATCTCTATTGAGAGCCACATGCCCTGAATGTTGTAGTCCACTGACCCAAGATCACAGTCCTGTATCTGCTAAGACCAGTGCAAATCTGGCAAACAAAGCCCCCACCATCCCTTAATCAAGTATTGTGCTGTCATACGTTTCTCCTGAGCTGCATATCATGCATCCTAATGACATACTGCAGATACTGAACCAGTTGAGGATTGGATTCCAGTCCATTGGAATCATGACGTGTTCCACTATAGTGCTCCAAGCAAGGTAGGATTTAAGTGAGGCCTTGTTCACAGTTGAGCACCAGAACAAAACAATAAAAATCCTGTTTCACCTTTAATTCACACCCTGCGTGTAGGTCCCAGCAAATCACAGGATTACTGCACTAAAGTTGGATTAGTAACGCTTCTAAATGTGGTTTAATTCTGGTCCTTCATGCTCTGAAACTCCCCATCCCCCTCATCCTTTACCTGGGAGGTTGCACATATTCCATGAGCCACCAGATTTTATGATCTATGGCTGTACCAACGGGAGCAAATTTGTTTTTCTATGCAGAAAATTAATTATAAAATTGTCTTTTGTGTTTCAAAAATGCTGGGACTTGTAATTCCAGAACTACTTGTAGCCCACACAGTGCCCTTGTGTAGAAAGGTGGCAACATATAGAAGAGTCATGTGAGGACTTCTTAGACGGATCTAATTAGATTTACAATTACTTGGTACGTCAGAGAAAATGTCAAGAACCAGAATCAGATAAGGAATGCATGTCAACGACAAAGATAGGTAGATAGATGATAGATAGATAGATAGATAGATAGATAATAGATAGATAGATAGATAGATAGATAGATGATAGATAGATAGATAGACATATAGATGATAGATAGATAGATAGATAGATAGATAGATAGATAGATAGATAGATAGGAGATAGATAGATACTATAGATAGATAGACAGATAGATGATAGCTAGATAGATAGGTGATAGATAGATAGATAGATAGATAGATAGATGATAGATAGATAGATAGATGATAGATAGATAGATAGATAGATAGATAGATAGATAGATAGGAGATAGATAGATAGATAGATAGATAGATAGATAGACATATAGATGATAGATAGATATATAGATAGATAGATAGATAGATAGATAGATAGATAGATAGATGATAGATAGATAGATAGATAGATAGATGATAGATAGATAGATACTATAGATAGATAGACAGATAGATGATAGCTAGATAGATAGATGATAGATAGATAGATAGATAGATAGATAGATAGATGATAGATAGATAGATAGATAGATAGATAGATAAATAGATAGGAGATAGATAGATAGATAGATAGATAGATAGACATATAGATGATAGATAGATAGATAGATAGATAGATAGATAGATAGATAAATAGATAGGAGATAGATAGATAGATAGATAGATAGATAGATAGACATATAGATGATAGATAGATAGATAGATAGATAGATAGATAAATAGATAGGAGATAGATAGATAGATAGATAGATAGATAGATAGATAAATAGATAGGAGATAGATAGATAGATAGATGATAGATAGAAGATAGATAGATAGATAGATAGATAGATAAATAGATAGGAGATAGATAGATAGATAGATAGACATATAGATGATAGATAGATAGATAGATAGATAGATAGATAAATAGATAGGAGATAGATAGATAGATAGATAGATAGACATATAGATGATAGATAGATAGATAGATAGATAGATAGATAGATAGATAAATAGATAGGAGATAGATAGATAGATAGATAGATAGATAGATAAATAGATAGGAGATAGATAGATAGATAGATGATAGATAGAAGATAGATAGATAGATAGATAGATAGATAGATAGATAGATAGATAGATAGATAAAAAAAATAAGAGAGTGGATAGATCAATGGATGGATAGATAATAGATAAAATATAAGAGACTGAGTAAATAGATAGATAGACAAAAAGAAAAAATATAGGAGAAGAAAGAAAGAAAGAAAGAAAGAAAGAAAGAAAGAAAGAAAGAAAGAAAGAAAGAAAGGTAAAGCACCATGGAATCAATGGTGCTATATAAATAATAATAATAATAATAATAATAATAATAATAATAAAAAGAAAGAAAGAAAGAAAGAAAGAAAGAGAAAGAAAGAAAGAAAGAAAGAAAGAAAGAAAGAAAGAAAGAAAGAAAGAAAGAAAGAAAATGTTGCAACACATAAAAAAAATGTCACTGTTAAAAAAATGTGTCTATTTTTATGTGTAACTTTAAACATAAGTAAATACAGACACATTTTTACAGTGGATTTGTTTGGAATGCTGCAATATTTTTTTCTATATACAAGTGACACTGGATAAAGAGTGGTTGGTTGACATCTATTCATTACAAACACAGTCTGCTAATGCTCTGGCTTGAGTTAGACAAATATTGGATGGATAGATAGATAGATAGATAGATAGATAGATAGATAGATAGATGATAGATAGATAGATAGATAGATAGATAGATAGATAGATAGATGATAGATAGATAGATAGATAGATAGATAGATAGATAGATAATAAATACATAGATAGATGAGACCTAAAGATAGAGAGACAGAGAGAGAGAAAAATAGATAGATAGATAGATAGATAGATAGATAGATAGATAGATAGATGAGACCTATAGAAAGAGAGATAGAAAGAGAGGGATAGATAGATAGATAGATAGATAGATAGATAGATAGATAGATAGATAGATAATGAATAGAAAGATAGATGAGACATAAAGATAGAGAGATAGAGGGATAGATAGATAGATAGATAGATAGATAGATAGATAGATAGATAGATAGATAGATAGATAGATATGATATGATATACTATGTGTGCAGCCATGCTCACAGCCTGGTGTATAGATGCTGCTGCTGCTGCATCCAATATATTTCCTCTGATGATCAGACAAAGCACATTTTGCCTACAAATGACAGCTAAATGTGGGCGCAGTATTTTGTGTTACCATGGAAACTGCATGTTGATTTCATCTTTTTGTAATATTTGCAGGATCATGTATTAGGCTGATTCTCAGTGATTAATGTAATAGAGGTAGTGATAGTTTTTGTAAAGGTCCAGTGATGTACAGTGTATGTGGTGCAGGATACCCCCTGGAAAGTGACTATGGGCATCCCTTCACCTCCCTTCCTCTCTGCTTTACTTTATCTTCTCCCCCACCCCACCCTCTATCTTTTTCCCAAACAGGCACAAAGAAAGCTGCCACTGCCCATGGAAAAGATAGAATTATCAAGAAACTTAGGCTCTGAGAGACCTGGCTACCATCAGCTTGTATAAGCATCTACATAAAGGCATTCATTCCAGATTGTGTATCTACAGCAACACAATAACCCAGCTGAGTCTTACCTTGATGAAGAAGCACGTGGAATCCAATAACACCTTCATCAGATCATTACATCACGTCACGCATATGACGTCATGGAAGTTATTCCTACTTTCGGTTATCTAGCTTTATGACGGCTGATTTAAACTCATACAGCTAGATAACCAAAGATAGAAACAAACTCCCCACCCTATTTCCATCTTTGAGGTCAGGGTCTCTCCCATTCCAACATCTAGTAGGAACAAAAAGAAAAAAAGAAGATATAAGAAATAAGTTGGCCATGAAAATCCATTCCTGCCTCTTCTACCTACTCCTAGACACCTTGGTGGCCCTACACTGGTGGGGCAGGCAGGCCATAGATGTTCTCAAAGCCTAAGCCACTGAGTTGTGTCTCCTCAGCCAACTTTGACGTCTGTCTAGTAATTATAGGCTGGATGGAAGAGTGACATCATCCTGGATCCTGACCAATTGGAAAGCAGATATTTAAATCACATCAGCTTCCCGCTCTTTTACTATTATATGGGCCATTATCTTATAGGCTTTCAACTTGCTAAAGATGCCCTACCAGAAACACTGTACAGACCTCCATGGAAAGACAGGAATGGATGAAGGGTGACCTCAAGTGATAACAAAGCAAGAAATAAATTACAAAAATGAGCAATTACTATATATATGGAACAGTGCAATGTATATTACTAATATATATATATATGACCCTGCGGTATATATTACTATTTAATATATATAATACATGTTATGATATGTATATATATATATATATATATATATATATATATATTTATTTATACTGTAAATTCATTCATGCACAGTTTATTATTATCCATCTGCCCATATGTTTTAACAAATATGAGATAAATTAGTAACACACTATGCCAGTCTATTCCAATTGTCTATATTTCTCCTGCATGCGATATTAAAAAAATAATAATATTAGCGTAATAGAGTAAAGAGCTATGTATGATGATGATTATATTGATTATAATTTTTGAAATATAACACTATCATACATAAGACACTGACAGGCCTGAAGAAGGACGAGGGCCTCGAAACGTTGTTCTGTGTCTGCAACCTAGTAATAATGTACACATCACAGCCCAAAATAATATGAAAGTAATAGAAATGTTAATAAATAATATAAGTTAATATTCAAACAACTAGATAGATGGATGGATAGATAGAGATAGATGATAGATAGATAGATAGATAGATAAATAGATAGATAGATAGATAGATAATACATTATATGCAATATATTGATATAAAATTACTATTCTCTTTGCGAGGTGTTTCCTTTACGTGATAAAAAAAAAAATACATATAAAAGTATTATTCCGTGTTGGTGTAACCCAAAACAAAAGAAGTTAAAAAAAAAATCGCATGTGATGTGAGAACTGAAGAAATTCCCTGTATGTATTACATCCTATCGACAAACATGGCTTTCCAGACACCCAGTCGCTGCCTAAAAGCCTCGTTTCCTATTAACTCCTTAGAAATGCCAGATCTTAATTTCTTCTATATTTTATTTACTTTTTTCATGAAAAATCCTTTTATTATATTTTTCTCTGAAAATACTTTAAGCAGTCAGATTGTGCTGTTTTTATTTCATTGTTTGTTTTTTATAACAAAATATCTTTTAGTCCAGCAGCTTTAACAAGGTGTGAAATATATTTTTTTTATATAATTTCAGGCACTTTTTATAACCTTGGTAAAAGCATGATTTATATCATAAGATAAAAATATTAATATTGCAAATGATCGCTTGTAATGTACACGACCCTCTAATAGAACACAATATAACAGTATTTTATAGAAGATCCGTAAATTATAAGTAAAATACTACAGTTACATTTATATTTGCATATTTTCTGATCACTTATATTTGAATCTATTTCTATGTATTATTTTTCTCGTATTGCTTTCTGTGGGGAGATATAGGAGCTGTAATATTCGGTGTAATATTCATAATGTGCTTCAGATCATCTAGATATAGAGATATAGAACCTAAAAAACAACACCAAGACTCAATTTGATAGTTCAATAAAAAAAATAAAATAAAATTCCGACTTTGCTCACTAGTGGCGACTTTCTCAGGTGTTTCTTCCCCTTATAAGGTGTCTGGCTGCGATCAGAGGGGGTCGCTGGCCAAGGTGCTGAAATATCACCTTGTCTGTATGGACGTCTGACAATGTCCAAAGAGGATACTTCTATATGAAAGTCATTCATGTGTCGGGAAACTACAGCCCTTGCTATATAGGAAGAGTACAATACACTACATACACATATATATATATATATATATATATATATATATATATATATATATATATATATATATATATATATGTATTATGTGCCCATTCAAATCGCATTACATGATGCTTACAAATAGTGATAATGATTGATATATAGGTAAATAGATATCTGTAAACATCAAATAAATAGATGATAGAACACTTGGACAATGTAACCTGACATCTGTAACTTCATGACATGGATCGCAGGAGTATTGGGCTATCTTGCCTCCAATATCCTCCAGCAATGACACTATGATACCAGTTATTAATAGTTGGGCTTTGAAGAGCAGTTGAAGCTAGAGGCCACCTCTGGTCTGTGCATAGGATTTGCCTTGTCTCAAGTAAACCCAGCTAAATAAATCCAATGCCTATATCAGGGCCATCAGAGTCATAGCACATCCCCACCTATATTGCCAATGTGGGATGGATTCTTTTACTAAGGTATGACGTCACTTGCCTTTAATTGGGTCCAGCTATTTTTAGGCAACCTGTAATAACCCCATTTATTTTCGGCATCAATTGTACTTTGTGCTAATTACTACATTACATAGCCTTGCTCCAGTATTCTATATGGACCACAAAGTTTTAATGGGCAATCTATTTAGAGGTATGAAGATATAGGACACTTAAGTTATCCTTGAGATTAATGTAGGTGGGAGATATTAAATATGTTATAAAGATGAAAACAGGTAGCAAAATGCAGCAAATTTTATCTCACCTCTCTCTCTCTCTCTCTCTCTCTTTCTCTCTCTATAAATAATATTATAAAATAAACATATACAATTATAATAGTGAATTGAAATGGAGGCCTCAGCAATATGAACATGGTTTGCAAAGCATAAAAATATTTAGGTAATAAATCTGTAAAAATACACCTTTCTATCTTGCCTATATATTAGACTTATTTCAGTTTAAAGGGCCTAACCCTTTTCACACGGTCTATCTACCGTATCTATCTATCTATCTATCTATCTATCTATCTGCTGTATCTATCCATCTACCCTATCTACCCTATCTATCTATCTATCTATCTATCTATCTATCTATCTATCTATCTATCTATCTATCTACTGTATCTATCCATCTACCCTATTTATCTATCTACTATCTATCTATCTATCTATCTATCTATCTATCTATCTATCTATCTATCCATCCACCGTATTTATCTGTATATCAACCTACTTGTCAACCGATTATCATCTCTATATTTCTATATATTTTATATATTATCTTCATGCATACACTTTTTATACACATTTCATATATCATTTCATCAACCCCAAAAATAACTTCCTAAATCCTGACCCAACTTTAAGCTAAAATACAAAATTCTTCCACCAAGGTAAAGTTGTTTCTATAAATCCCAATAAACTAAGTCATAGAAGAATGAATATGATAGAATCCATAACATAAAGCAGACTGGGCCATTGTGTTGACTCCTCAATACCTATAGATGGATGTAAACTATGTGGCTGAGGTAAGTCCCCATATATTGCCAGGTAATGGAGGATGGGAGCAGTTGGTGTGAGGCCTTTACCCCACAGTCATTTCTCGTCTTCTGTACAGAGACACTTTGCTGAAGAAAGATGAAGCAAGACTGGACATGGCCTTGTTAAGCTTCATAGGATGACCTGGTGAAAGGGTTAAAGAGCAGACTCCACATTCCTCCAGCATGTGCCCACCAGGAATGAAATCCACTGCTATGTAATAGTGATATATCGCCATAATCCTCACGTGAGTGGCAAACGTGCTTCTTCCTGGGCAAGTTGCCCCCTGACTAGCCCTCTGGCCTATAACTATGACGAAATGTGTCTGGAAGGACAATGATCCTCCAAGGTGTCAGAGCCGTGCAGGCAGCAGCAGTGCTGGATCCCACAACACTTACAGGCAGGCAGGCAGGCAGGCAGCGTGCTCCTCCAGCTCAGCAATGGATGAATGGGAGGCAGGCAGGCGATGTCTCCTACAAGCCAAGGCAAGATGTGGCTCCTGCCAGCATGTGCCATCCTCCTATGCAGCAAGGTGTATTCCCCTTCTATGGCAATTCCCCAGGCAGGGCACCTGGCCGGGCTCCGGGCGTCCTCATTGCTTGTATGCCAGGAGCTGTCTGTGGAGCAGGCTGAGACCGCAGTGACGTCACCGAACCAGCAGCTCCACACTCCAACCACTGCACAGCAGAGGAGGAGGCAAGGAGTGGAGGGGGGGGGGGCAAGACATGGGAGGGAAAGTGAGAGGAGAGAGGAGAGAGAGAGAGGAGAGAGGGATAGAGGGAGAGAGAAGGGGAGAAAGGGTGGGGGTGGGGGCAGCTTCACCAACAACAACCAACAATCCCATTCTATCCAGCCTTCTATGCAAACATAATCTTCTCTGCAACCTTACTCTTTAATTGACTGTCCATTAACAGCATCATTCTTCAACCACTATATAAATAAATATATATATATATATATATATATATATATATATATACACACACACATAGTGTCACGTCCAGGTGTGTTATATACAGACCCCCTCCTCTAAACCTGTCTCCTATAATTACAACCTCTATTACAGCATAATTGCTGGCATCACATGACCAACTTCCTCCTTAAATTACTGTGGAGTCCCTATTGTGTGCTGAACATTGAGATCTATGGTTTCTATTCTACATCTCTGGGCTCCAACAGGGAATGTTATATATATATATATATATATATATATATATATATATATATATATATATATAGATATAGATATTTACACATATATTAATAAAAAAAGATCTTACTAGGACATAAAGATAGATAAGACACAAAGGATTGCTATATGAGATGGTAAATATGTTGCAGTGCTGGATACAAAGCTTCCAGACTGCAGTGAGGGTAGGAGTCTTCCTCAAGTTATCATCTTGCAAATCCTGCCTTTATGTTTTCCAATCCCATGAAAGGTACGTTTTGTAGACAACAGAATCCCATTGTGTCACTAGTATTCCTTCCCTTGTAGCCCCAGAAATGCCTTGATCTCTTTCAGTTTACAAGGCGCTGTCCAAATGCTGAAAATTAACTCAGATTAACAAAGCACAAAGCCCTAATGCTATCCTGTTAGCTGGGCAATGGCCCTATACATAGCACCTTTGAATTATCCCATTATATGAGGGTGTATAGAGAAAGGGGGCTGTTCTGCGGGGGATCAGGGCTGCAGAATTCACAGCAATTTACAAGTTTCTTTGATGAATTAGAACAAGAAAGAAAAGCAGGAGAGAAATCCTTGTCTTGCAGGGCGGGATGGGTGTAAGGCAGCCTGGGCAGGGGCTTCTCAGGCTCAGGACCCGGCTGGAGCAGCAGGGGGGGTCCCGTCTGCTGAACTTACCAGCGGGATGTGCAATCCATCAAACTGCAGACGGACGGACAGTCGGCCAAGTTCACCAGCAATCCCATTAACCCATGCACCGCCATAGGAACAAATTAGTATTGGTACCGGGGGGCGCAAGAGCTGATCCCATAGGCATGACTGACCATTCCTTAGCCTATCCGCCCTATAATATACCTTCAGATTACTCAATCGTTAATAGGCCTGCAACACAATGCAGACAAAGTCATCTCTGCTTCACAACTGCATGGAAATAGCTGCCAGCTTTTTAGTGCACACACAAGGATGTGTGTGTGTGTGTGTGTGTGTGTGTATGTATATGTATATGTATGTGTGTGCATGTATGCGTGAATGTGTGAGTAAATTATATATATATATATATATATATATATATATATATATATATATATATATATCAGAGCTAGCTTCAGAATTTCGTAAGTCACATATAGCCCTGTAGTTATTTATCATAATGAACAGAAATATCATTTATCACAAATAAGGAAATAAGAGGAATGATCTAAATGTAAACTACGTAAAACTATACAGAGAAAGGGTGATAGGCAGAAGCTCACAACAATAATCACAATTGTGCACAATAATCTCCCCCTAAATGCTATATGTATCACTGTACGTGTATAATATGGGGGCCATTGTGTATAGGCTGCTTGGCTTTAAAGAATAGGTAAATCTAAACAACGAGAATAGATTATACTTTACATTTAGAGAGCAGGTTACATATTATCTATGGGGTGTGTGTGCTATATACAGCCCTGGGTATATTCTATTTAGTAGTATATGTCCCTGCTCTATGTGCATAGCACACGTATATTAGCAGTAGTATTAAAGTAGTATTATATTAGCTAGTATTAGTATTATTATAGTGCATTGCCCATCCCTGCAGCCCCCACTTGAGAGTTGATTTGTGCTAATAATGGGTGAATGGGGCATTTCCCTAACTTTGCAGCCAGACTGACGAGCCTTTCTCCCAGTTTCCTATTGAATTATATCTGCTCCATTGGCATTGAAATAAAGACGCCAAGCAGACTTTTAGCCTAAGTATTTTCTCACCAGCCTAAAGAAAAGTGCTCTCTTTATTTCTCGTGTCTTTCTCCAGGGCTCAAGCACCCGGGCAGGAGACGTGTCCTGCACTTTAACTAGTCCCAACTTCTTTGTTCAGGTCACACTGGGGCCCTATTGTATTCCTATAGAGAGAGCTGATGGCCAGCCCGGGCTACGAGGCTGTGAGCTGAGCTGGATTGATTTGCTTATTATATAGTTCAAAGGAAATATAATACAAACACAATCGCAGGGTGTGCACAGGGAGCACAAGTACCCATTTCATGCCAGTGCCCTCCGTCTGCTTCTCATTTATCATCACTTTGAAAGAGAACTGGGGGCTCAAGACTAAAGCTACACACCCAAACCTGTGCCAACAACCATCTAGAGTCCACTGGATTCACATAGGGTAGCCACAGGAAAAATGACAGAAATGTATATTTATCTGCATAGCGCAGAAGCATAATAAACGATATATTAGACATATAGTTAGATAAAATGGATTTATATTGTCTGTAGGGAGAAGGCATAAATATATGTATACAATTATGAACTCTAAGCTTAAGATATATATATATATATATATATATATATATATATATATATTTACATCTTAAGTTTAGAGTTTACAATTGTATACAAATATTTATGCCTTATCTATACAGAGAATATATATATGTATATATATATATATATATATATATATATATATATATATATTTGTCCCTCAATTAGCAATGCTCCAATGTGTCCTCCATAGTATTGCCTATGGACCTCCTGAGTTATTCTTTAGCCACACCGATCTCTGCAGCATCAAATATCGATAGTCAATATTAAATCTCAATAATATATCTCAATAGACTCCTATTCCAAGTTTAGTAGACTTACCTTAGGAATGTCCGGGTAACTGCTCCCATCCTCAATTTAGTACCCCAGGTCCCGAAAGGGAGGGCTTTGCCAAATGATGTGGTGTTGCCGGGGTCTCCCCCACCCCTCTCCCCCTTCCTGCACTTTTTTGCCTCCTTTTCTATGATGGATAGAGGGTTTTGTGGAGCTATGGGGCCGTCTCCTGACCAGGGAAGACTGAGGGGGGATGAAATCCGCAAGCAGATGTCACTTGAGGAGGAAAAGCCTATAAGATGTGGCATCTGGGTGAAGGCTGCCCACGTAGGACCATACGTCACCTATAAAATCACTTTACAGTCCCCACTGCTCCTGTTCCCAAATTCTCCCCAAACTCTCTCCTTGTATTTTGGATCCAAACACTCAAGTCTAATACAGAAATGAGAAGGAGAGACCAGCACCAGGTATACCGACGACCACCACCCACCCTGTGCCAAGGCTGGAGAACAGGCGATTGACAACTGGTATTTGAGGGGGAACAAACTTCAGAAACACACACAGAGCTCCTACATCTATAGGTGATACTAATCCTTCTACACTATAGTCTGCCATAGATGTCACAGCAAGATCATGGGCACTAAATAGAAAGGGGCAGCACTTGGGCAATTGCCCTGCACCCCTGTACAGTCACCCTACAAACCATGAGAAGACTAGGAGCCTGAAAATACTCTATATAGAATGATGTTATTCTTTAATACAATTACTAGATTGTCATAATGATTATATTAATAATGAATATTATTTCTAGTATTATAAATAGTTATTAGAATAATATCGCGTCTTCGCAGATGAATCTGCATGTACCAGTGTGCATTGGGATATAGAATGAACACCTATATACATTATATCTAGGCATGTAGCAAAGATGAGTTTGTCAATTAACTATCTATATAGTTTATATGCAATCCTATATGTAGTGTACTCGCTGTGATATCAATGAGTTGTGCCCAATATCAAACTCATCTCTAATGTATATATATATATATATATATATATATGTATATATATATATATATATATATATATATATATATATATATGTGTGTGTGTGTGTGTTATTAAATACCCTAAGATTAATATGAACTATTTTTATATATCATAAGCTCTTTAATATTTGTAACCTTTCAATCCTTTCGTTAAACCTGTTTATTTTGTGGTAATATAGATTATACCCCTCCATAAATATATCATAAAACACCAGAACATTCTTATTTTTCTAGGATTATACTATATTTCTACATCCCGAAAGCCAAGTATATATATATATATATATATATATATATATATATATATATCTCAAGGTCTCATTGATATGGTCACGTTTTGTGGACGAAACACATGGCAGGTTTGACACAATGTAATCAGATATGCGTTTATTTGGTAAACTCGATACTTCCGCGTGTACATAGATGAGTGTGAACGAATGTCTATACCTTCACATAAACAAACGTATTTTCTTGCATTTATACATGGGTGTTTAATATTTTCTGACAATTTCTCCAAATTCTTATATTTATTATTATCATCACTGTATTATTATTTTTTTTCTCATTTAAATATATTTACGTTGTTTTTATTATTTTGTTATTTATGAGTTCTAGTGATATAAATTCAATATATAATGGCTTATCCCTAAATCTATAGCAGCACTGTGCACGTATCGTATCTATATAGACACGTTGTATGTCATGCACAATAAATACAATCTGTATTACTACAATTACTCGTTACCATAAATAACGCTTGCTACAGCAGCACATTAGCGGCGGCAGCGCTGCGATACATGATGCGATACATGCAGGACCACATTGTCACATCCCTATTTAACGTATAGGAATTCAGCAGAGAGCAGCCGGGCACAGGGGCGACCTGTTTATGATCCTTGGAGAGCAGGGGTCAGCCCCATAACGGGGCACATAATGGAGCACTGCTTGACCCCTGATCCTGCGCTTTGTTATTTTACTATCAAGTGTCTACATCATACTGATGGTCCACTCTGCTTACAATGGAGCCTGGAGATCCCTATTATCTGTTTATTCCATCCCTCCATGTATATTTACTGCAGACTACATGTACAATACAAGAGCTCTTGTCTTACACTGCTCCACATTTATAGGACCATGGAGTGGAGCTGGAGATGCTGCCCACTAAGCTACAATTCACACAATAACTGCATGACATCAGAAACCGCTCTCTAAAGAGGGCTCCCCTCCAGGAATTCATGATGGTGAGAAATATAGATAGATAGATAGATAGATAGATAGATAGATAGATAGATAGATAGATAGAAGAAAGAAAGAAAGAAAGAAAGAAAGAAAGAAAGAAAGAAAGAACAATTTGCTAACAACATCATAAATATGACTTTTAACATGATTTGACATAGAGAGAGAAAGATGATAGAGAGATAGATAGATAGATAGATAGATAGATAGATAGGAGATAGGTAGATAAATAGAGGATAGATAGAGATAGATGGGTGGGTAGATGATAGATAGATAGATAGATAGATAGATAGATAGATAGATAGATAGATAGATATAGACAGATAGATTTGACCAATAACATAATATGTATTACTTTAAAGTGAGCTAATAGAGGGATGGATAGAGAGAAAGAAAGACAGAGAGAGATACAGAGGGAAAGAAACATTTGGCTAACAACATAATATGTATTACTTGTAAAGTAGGTTCCTGGATAGAGAGAGAGAGACAGAAACATTTCGTTAACAACACAACGTGAATTACTTGTAAAGAAGGGTTGATAGACACAAACAGATATATAGACAGATCGAATATTTATATATACATATATATATATATATATATATATATAGAGAGAGAGAGAGAGAGAGAGAGAGAGAGAGAGAGAGAGCGATGATAGATAGATAGATAGATAGATAGATAGATAGATAGATAGATAGATAGATAGATAGATAGATAGATAGATAGATAGATAGGTGTGTTGTTATATGACAGTAAAATGATAACCTACACTGCTTTCCTCTACTCTACTTATTATTAATAGTTGTCTTCCCGATGAGTTGTCTTGTTATTAATTACAAATAAACTAAATATTTCCGGAGTATTTCAGCAGGTGCAGTGTACTGTATGGGGACACATATATAATATAAGAGCGCATGACGAATACATTGCCTCCTATAAAGACAACACTGACCTCTAGCGGCACAGCCAGGAAACCACCCAGAGCGCGCTCTACAGATACAATCCAGCTCCTGTTCATTAAAGCATTTACGCTGATACAATTCTGATGCTTTAATGGGGATCACTTTACACCTCTGGAAAGTTGAGATAAAAAAGGTCAGAAGGTGATCTGTATTCTATATTATCTGTACTGTAATTATTAGACAAGAACTAATAGCTGCAAAGTCTCCGTGTAATGCATTTTACTAATCCATACGTTGTATAAAACTACATCCAGTTATCTTACTATTAAAGGACATACAGATAAAATATACCATATTTTTAGAATTCAATTATTTCTGCATTCCGTACTGTCTGCTATGTGATGTTAATTTGATGACATTTGTAATATTTGTACATAGATTGTTCACTATTCACACGAGTGTGTTTTCGCAGTCCAAACAGTTATGCGATACCGAGTGAACGTATATGCTGTAATTGGAATAGAAATTTTTTTTGGATTTGATTTGTAATAAAAACTATACATAAAGATTATAAAATCGTTCCTGTTTTTGTTACTATTTTGTTCTTATTCACACGAGGCTACACATGTAATACCATGTAATTATTCCGGAGGTAATAACAGCCAATTATATAGCATTAATGGGAATATATATATATATATATATATATATATATATATATATATATATATATATATAGTTGTAGTAATATTTGTCTTGAAGTATGGTGATAGACGTAAATATATGATTATATTGATATATTTATATTTGAATCATGTTTCTGTAGTCTGTATATATATATATATATATATATATATATATATATATATATATGTAATCATTATCTATATTCTGCATCATGTATATCTGTATCCATCCATCCATGCATTCCAATTCACTTATCTATCTATATTTTTTCTTACACATATCAGTCCCATCAATATAAAGGGGCAGATAATAGAGAAGGTAGCCCAGAGTGTAATACTATCAATACTTACACATAGAGATATATAAATATATATATATATATATATATATATATATATATATATATATCTGTATTCAATCCACCAAACTTTCCCAGGACTCTTTACTGACTGGTCACACAATGCCAGGATAACACTGATGGTGAAGTAAAGCCTCTGCCATCTTAATATATGAAGTGTACAAGTAAAGTGGGACCTGGCATTAAAGTTTTAGAGGAGGGGTAGAGATCCATATTCTTACCTGCCCTCAATAAATGTGTGAAGATCAGGAATCCCAGGGTACCCACACTGGTAGTGATAAAGATATGGATCATGTAGTCTCTGTCACCGTATAAGTGACATTTAGCTCTGTCTCTCCAGTCACTGACCAGATGCTGCCAGACATGACAGTGTATTGCACATCAGAGGCTGTGTACACTGAAACAATGGGCCTGGCAGGTTGGCACAGTCACTATGTGGAGCTGGCATCCATTGCCTCTCTCTGAATTTACCTTTATGAATGAAGGTTGCTACAGGGAAACACAAGAGGGCCCAGGATTGTTAATGGAGAATCTTCTCACTAGTATAACCACTATATAATATTGTAATAATATATTCAGCAATGGCTCTTATCTGTTTGTGCATATGTACATTACATATCTGTGCTTGGTAAGAATCCACATTATCATGCCCAGCATCTTACAAAACAATAAGGGTAAGGAATGTGATGATAAGTCCCAGTTGTGTTATGCTGGGACTTATAGTTCCCCAGTATCTTGAGTTGTACGTGCCTGTGGTCCTTCACTGTCTTGCAGATACCTTTCATTCTGCACAGAAAGGAATTATATCAGAGCTTGACAATGGTTTACAGGCTGATGGCCATATCTGTCCAGGATTTATCCAGGATACTTTCTACAAAACGTCTGTGGATCTGAAAATGTCAACTCCTCACATTTCTGTAGCTCATGACAAACTGGTGGATAAAAAATGATGTGTGGCAACTGCTTTACAGCGCCTGCACCAGCGGTAAGTATTACATGATCTGCACTGCACAAATGTGGGGAGACATGGCACTCCAAATGGTAAATGCAGTACTATAGTATATTAGCAACATGTGTAAAGCATGGAGTGAACATGGCAGGAGACACAGTTTTGTAGGTGTCTACTAAAGTGGCAGTGGGGAAGCAGTTGTACTTACTGAGATATAGCCTGTATGAACACACCAGGAGAATAGCAAATATATACACTGCAGGACCACATCTATGATCTGGCATAGGAGGCTTTTATTATGATGCTCCACATTCAGGGACATCACTATCATATCAAATGTATAAAGTATCGTCTCAATTGTCAGGTATAAAAATATTAAAATGTAGCATTTGGGTCAGACTCTCTATATAAGAAGCCCCTGCATCACTTTTTCTGAAAAGTCCAATAGACATTTGCACTGCTTTACAGAATCATAATGACTCTCCATTATGGCCCTGACATTATTTTAGCCAGCACTCTAATGAATGTATCACACCTTGTCCTGGGGAACAGACACAGACACCCCTCATACTGTGTGCCACTATGTAAATGTCTTCCCAAAAGTCAATTGCAGGGCATATACCAACATATCTCTAAATATATGGACAGCAATTTTACTGAAAAAATAAATATGGACATAATAAATGTATGACAGCACATATACTTTACATATGTGAGCTATAGGCACCATACTGACAGTACATTATAAAAGTGAATTATCTTGCATCATACAGTTTTCATCAGATTTTTTTAGCAAGTGTTTTTTTTATATTATTTTGTGTCCACAATCTGATATACAATTGTGATAATCAAGTACTATATTAAAAGAAGGAAATTATTATATTAATTCAGGTGAACATTTTAATATTTATATTATAGGTTTTTTCGTCACATCACCTAAAGCATTCATGGAAAATGTTAGACTGGTGCACATAATACATGATGAATAGCGGATATGACCTGGAAAGTGCCTGGACTGTTGCCCACCTGATCCTACAGTCCGATCTTTCTACTCCAGCGCAGGACTGCCCACATGACAATAGAAAGCATAAATGTACTGCAAATAACAGAAATGATTGCTCAGGAATAGTAAGGACTAGAGAAAAAAAATCCAGAATTAGTGGAGCAGTAGCTACTAAAAGAGGCAAAGAGTTGGAGCTGGCTGAGGTGGCGAAAGGTCCTCTTTAAATAAGGTATACAGTACCCAGATAGTATCATACAATGCCAAAATAATGATGGCAATAATAGCCTATACTGTATAGTGATCAGACACTATGGTGCAGTGCCAGAGTGCAGGCAGAAAGTTCTCAAACAATTGGAGAACTGCATCATACTCCATTCATATAATAGTACATACATTGATTGTATAGTAAATACAATACACACATAGTACCTTGTAGTGTCCAGATAAATAGCACACGTGGTGCTCAGATAGTAAATACCATGTTCATATAGCACCATGCAATGCACAGGTAAACACTCAGTGCCATGTAGTGCCCAGATAGCATGTCTGAGTGCATAGATAAAATAACTATACAAATACTATCACATTAAACATAGAATAGAATAAAACTTTATTAATCTTGGCAGAGAAATAAATGTGCAATACAGTACAAGGCAGTGCAATGTGCTACAATACAGGGGTAAAACATAGGAAACAGGCCCAGTGGCGGATCCAGACTTTGCGGGGCCCTGGGCAATTGACTTTGGCGGGGCCCTACTTTCCTGGGGGTCTGGGAGGTATGGAATACCCCCCAGGGGAACGGGGAGTCTGTGGGTCCCCCCCCCCCAGGATTTTTTGAAAAAATTAGCCCTAAAAAATGCGTTTTTGAGGTGTTTTTTTTTAACTAGTGACGCTAGGTTCACACTAGCGCCCAGAGTCCGTTCTGAGTTTCCATCTTCTTCATGCATTGGGTCTGGCCATGAGCGCCGGTGAGTGTTTTATGCTCTCCGCCGTGAAACCGTTTTTAAAACCGGACACACTGCATGTCCGACTCTGTGTCCGGTTTAAAAAAAACGGTTTTGCGGCGGAGAGCACAAGACGCTCACCGGCGCTCACAGCCAGACACCTTTCTAACCCATACCTCCCAACTTTTGAAGATTAGAAAGAGGGACAAAATGTGCGGCAAACTTGGCTCTGCCCACTTTTACGTTGACCCATTCTCATTCATTTTTCATGCGCTCCCACCCAGTATAATCCTCCTACAGTCACCGGTAAATTATATGTCCCCCCTCCATCTCTCCCCCAGTGTCATATACATCCTTCATCTGCCCCTAGTTTCATGTCCCCCCCTCCATCTCTGCCCCTGGTTTTATGTCCCCCCCCCCCCCCCCCTCCATCTCTATCTCCAGTTTCATGTTCCCCTGTTTCTGCCCAGTTTCATGCAGTTCTCCCCCCTTCATCTGCCCCAGTTTCATGCCGTTCTCCCCCCTTCATCTGCCCCAGTGTCATGCCATTCTCCCCCCCTTCATCTGCCCCAGTGTCATGCCGTTCTCCCCCCCCCATCTGCCCCCAGTTTCATGGGCCCCCTACATTATGTTCCACCTTAATATTTAACACAAAAAAACACACTCACTTTCCCTCGCTCCCCCGACGCTCTCTCACTCATATACATATTGTAGGCGTGATGTGACGTCATTACATCGCGTCTACAAATGCCAGAGCGCGGCAGCGTTAAAGCAGGAGCTGCATAGGCCCACCAACCTAGTCCAAAGCATACAGTGTGCTACACATAAGAGAGACAGCATTTCCCTATGTCCATTGTCTCCTATGATGTGCTGGCCTCCCCCAGCCCTAGATAAGTAGTAAGTGTTCTTAAATAAGTTGATGGCTGTAGGAACAAAGGATTCGTGAAACCTCTCGGTGCCACAGCGACCACTATATAGTTTAGGGGGTAGTCAGGGTTTCAGTTTAATTTTGATCCTGTCCTCAACTATCTGGGTAATGCCAGTAGGGTGCCAGTGACTGCACAGGCCCTCCTCACCAGCTTCTTCCATCTATTCCTATCCTTCTCTTTGACAGCACATCCCCAGCTGGTGACTGTATAGAAGATGGTCCTCCAGTCTAGTTTGCAATCAATATGGAGCTGTATGTAGTTCTCGACTCAGTCCCTTGGTCCTCAGTCATCAGTGGTTTTGCATCCCGACCCCTTCATGCTGAATGTTGGGGTTAGCTCCTTTCTTTCAGCAGCATTTAGTGGCAGTCTTTTTTGTTGTTTCATGATACAAAAATCTTCTACAGACTTCATGTAGTTATCCTCAGTGTCCTACTTTACACAACCTACCACCACTGAGCCAACAAAGAACTTTTATAAATGGCAGAACTTTGAGTTATGTTTCAAGTCTCTGAAGTGTAGAGCATGAATAAGAATGGGATAGTATGGTTTCTTGAGGGACTCCCATATCACTATGGTACAGTGCCAGATTGCAGGCAGAATGTTCTCAAACAATTGCAGAACTGCATCATACTCCATTCATATAATATTACATATATATTACACTGCATGTGCCCCAAATGGTGAAAGGTCCTCTTTAAGTCTCCCCTTATAACAATCCACCTTGCATATAATAGTTTCTGTCCTATAATAGCCCCCTTATATATAATAGTTTCTCTCCTATATTAGTCTAATATATAATAGTCTCTCCCTTATAAATAACAGTTCCCTGTTTATATATAATAGTTCCTCCCTTATACATAATAAGATAAGATAATCCTTTAATAGTCCCACATTGGGGAAATTTCAGTATGTTACAGCAGCATAGTAATATAGATACAGGATAATACACAGTAATATAATACAGATGTAGGCACGCATATGCTAAGAAGAGAAGATATACTAGGAGTCCATGGCAGCTAAGGAAAAACGGAAGAGAAAGAGGAAGACCTTATGGTCATCGTCATAATCATTAGTTCTCTGTGCGGAGTGATCTTCGCTTGGTTTGATGTAGATTATACAGCCTGGTCGCGGTTGGAAGGAAGGACCTGCGATAGCGCTCCTTCTCACACTTGGGGTGAAGCAGACGGTCATTTACAGTGCTGCCAAGCGCCGTCAAGGTCTCATACATGGGGTGGGATTTGTTCTCCCGCATGGAGCTCACCATGGACAGTATCCTTCTGTCACCCACCACCTGTACTGGGTCCAGGGGGCTCCCCAGGACAGAGCTGGCCCTCCTGATCAGCCTGTCAAGTCTATTTCTGTCCCTGGTTGATATACTGCTCCCCCAGCAGGCCACACCAAAAAAGATGGCTGAAGCAACCACAGAGTTGAAGAAGGCCCTAAGAAGTGGCCCCTGGACTCCGAAGGCCCTCAGCCTCTTGAGCAGGTAGAACCAGCTGTAGTCCTTTCTGTGCAGCGCCTCCAGGTGATCAGCCCAGTCCAGTTTATTATTGAGGATCACGCCCAGATATTTATAGGTCCTGACTATCTCAATACATGTTCCTTGGATCTCCACCGGGATCAGAGTAATTCTCCTTTTACTAAAGTCCACCACCATCTCCTTGGTCTTCCCAGTATTAATCCTGAGGTGGTTCTGCTGGCACCAATCAACAAAATCCCGGTTTAAGTCTCTGTATTCCCTATCGTCGTCATCAGTGATAAGGCCTACTATAGCAGAGTCATCGGAGTACTTCTGTAAGTAACAGCTGGATGAGTTGTGCCTAAAGTCAGCAGTGTACAGTGTGAAGAGAAATGGCCCCTCATATGTAACAGTCTCCTCATTATAACAGGCCCCTCATATATAAATGTTTCCTTATATAATAGTGCCCCCTTATATATAATTTCTCTCTTATAATAGCGCTCCCTATGTATAATAGTTCCTCTCCTATAGTAGCCCCCCTTATATATAATGGTCTCCCATTACAATAGCCCATATAATAGCCCTATATAATTCCCCTCTTAAAATAGTGCCCTTTACATATAATAGTTCTTCCATTATAAATATTAGCCCCCCCTATTAATAATATTTGCCCCCTTAGCAGGTAATCTCTATCTCTTACCATTAAACAATAAATCTTCTACTCACCTTACTGCGCTCCCATTATGTGCAGAGCAGCCGCAGACTCTCCCTGTAGTAGTGGCCAAGTGGCACAATGCTGTGACATCATCACGCCACCTGCACCGCAACGTCCTGTGCAATAACGGTGGTCTTCTATGATAGAGCAGGAACTTTTCAGTTTCCTGCTCTGTGATAGAATTAAGACGTATCTGCATGCACAGCCCAGCATGTTTATACAGCTGTGGAGGTCCTGGGATTCGGAGGCCCCCAGTTTGCCTCCCCTCAACACTGACTATGCTTACAATGCAACATCTAATTTCACTTGCAGTACAGCATTGATCACTATGTTCCCTTCTTCCAGTCAGGATATCTGGCCATGCAGAAGCTCGCCTCCATGCATGTTCGCCTCTTGCTGTCATTCCAGTTAATCTTTCTCCCATCTACTGGAACATGCAGTGTTGAACAGTGCTGACATCTCAGCCTAGGGACATAGTCATTTAATAAACCAAGGTCTTTCAATTCAAAGATTCTGGCCCCCACAGCCTGCAACAAGTGGCAATAACTGGCACCTCAATGAACAGGAGGCATCACATTGTCATCTCACACCTCTTGACCCTGTTTTTGAGGTTTCACGTGGCTAAAAATTTTTTCTTTCAATCTGACTTTTATGCCCCCTCACCACCCACTTGCCACAGATTGGAGCTAGGGCTTGAAAATTTGAATATTTGCAGATCTTAGCGACACCTGGGACGTTCTCAATTTGCATAACCGTACGTCTTGTCCTTCTTGTTGTTCCAATTTCAGAGTTGAGGAGCGTATAACATGCAAACGCTATCCACTTGTAGTTCAGAGAAATAATATTAAAACTTTTGACTGTCACATACTGTAAATACGGACTTAGGGATTCAGAACAAAATGAATTGATCGTTCCAAGAAATTGTACATGCTAGCAAATGGTTCTAGAAATCAGGCCAAGAAATTTTGTACATTGAGCACATTTTCATTTGGCATGTATTTGGCTTTTATTAATCAGTTACTTGTAAAGCAAACTGAAGATAAGAATAAAAGTTGCTTTACCAAGCGGATTACTTAACCACTGATCCATCACTGATGGTAAAGTAGTAACACAAACATTTCCGAGCCATCATTTGGGTAACAGTGGTGTAAGCTGACCATAGACATAATGATTACTATTGATGGTAATGCTCGTTCTATGGAAGATGATAGGTTCTAAGAAATGTAAATCCACCCATGTGAAGCAATGTAAAGCTATAACATTTAGCACCATGCAATTTCCAAGAGGTAAATTACATCCAATGTGGGAATTATCTACTCATATATGTCTCTTTCTCAATGAGGGTTCTGATCAGTCTTTACATCTTTGCCTCAAAGACTGCCCAATGAATAATTCAGTTTTTCTTTCAATCTATTGTTCTAGAATTCAGTATTTGTCATATATGAGTGTATCTTCGGCACCAGGTCTCTGACATGAAAGGGGGAAAATATACGCCTCATACATAAAATCTATGCAGGCCAAATTTTTGCAATGCCCAAGTATTGCAATGTAAGAATTAAAAAAACAACAACAAAATAATTGCAATGACTATTACCTATTGTGGTTATTGTATCTCACATATGATCACACTAGTGTAAGGTGGTACAGACACACACCTCTCATTATTTGGCTGCTCGGCCCTTGCTCAGCACAAACAGTTGCATAAGTAGGCAGAGGAGGGATTCAGATACTGTTCACATTGCACATGCTGCATAGTGTGACACAGCTCGGTTGCTTTAATCTCGGTGTGCTCCAAGGCTGCATTGCACCCTATGTTGTGTTTGCATATAACTTACTCTGTGTGATATACTGACATAGGAGGATCATAGTGTTGAGAGTTGAACCGCAGGAGAAATTGAGTGCTGCTTCCCCGGAATGTAACCCACCGACAGGTTTGCCAAGGCAGGAATGGGCACACTATTTAAAGGCCCATTCCCATGACTGGTGTAAGACAAGCTCATAGAATTTGCAAGAGAAGAGCATCAACTACTTGGAGGTCTGTGCGTAGGGCCTGGTTAGCTGAAGGTGGAAGACATCTCAGAAACCCTTGAAATGTCAAGTAGTTCATGGAACTGGGCACCATCAGTACTTCACTCTGCATTGTAACAGCTTTGCAGAAAGCAGAGGACCAGGAGGGACTGCAGCTTTGGTCACAGCCACATGAGTGCCATATTGTGCCATTGTTTTCTCTATTGAAACTAGGCAGAACCCAATCAAAGTCAATGGGAACCATTAGGACTTTTAAGGATCTGATTACCAATGGATCCATCATAGCTACTACTGCCTGGTTAAGAATTGAAGTAATAAAGCTATTGTGAGCAGAGACTAATTCAACATAGCTCAGATGATGTATTTGGTAAAAGTGTTCTATGATAGAGAAATATTACCCTACCAGAAAACAGTACATAAAATATAGAAGTATTAGGGACAGCTAGGTATTACTAGGTGTATACTCATATGTCAGCGTCAATAGTTTATTAAACTATAATATGAGTAAAGAATGTCTTACAGCTTCTTACCCTGCTTGAGATAGAAGGTGTTACTGGCTGTAGTAAAGACTTAGGGTGCATTCACACGGAGGAAAATGGCGCTGAATTTGGTGTGGAATCCGTGTCAGATTCAGCGCTGAAGTCAATGGGAGGCTTTTTTTTCAGCGCTGAATCTGACATGGATTCCACACCAAATTCAGCACCATTTTCCTCCGTGTGAATGCGCCCTTACTTTGGAATCCTACTTACCTTGAGACAAGTCATATGTGATGGTTGCCTTTATGCTCTGTGAGTACGTGATGAGGACTTGATTAGGTATTACATTGTGAAATTCCACTGAAATCTTCATTGCTGATGTCACTTTTCTACAGAAGACACCCCTGACTAATATGCATCATGGAGCGGACTGTTAGCTTTGGACCAGAACAATCCCAAAATGAATACGATTTCTTTGTAACATTAATTCTGATTTACGCCATGTCAAGGGAAAGCATTTATCTCATAGACAACTTTATGTGCTTGGCTGTTTTGTCTTTTCACAATGAAGATTTATGAATTTCTGAGTTACCTGAATTGGAAACAAGTAGTGTTCTGCACTTTCACCATATTTAGAATACCCCATTATTATCACTATGACCCAAACAATGGCAAAAATGAGTTCCAACTGCTTTCCTTAGTAAGGAGGTATATACAAAAAGAGAAAAACATGGCCCGCACATCCCAATCTTATACATTGATCTAGTAGTGCTTCTCAGCAAATTCTACAATACTGAACATGAGGTTCTTAGTATACATATTGATCAAGGTGTATAAGCCCACTAGCCACTTCACGGCGACCTCTTTATAGTGGGTCCCTACTCTACTGGGTGTGGTGCCGCACAGCGACCGCCACAACCGTAACACGGCGCCCACAGGGCGAGCGACCCAGCGGTCCGGCAGCACCCCTGCCACCAGACCAAGCCCCCAGGGCTCCGGGCCGCGCCGCCCCATGGGCACCGCACCACAGAAGCAGCAGACACCACGCAACACCACAACATGTGAACAGATCTCAAAAATTCACCTTACCATATTGCCCCAGTCAGAGGACTGAGAGCTAGTAGGTGGGTCCCTTTTTGCAGTCTCCTGCTAATTAAAAACACCTGGGCAAAATGGGGGGAGTGCTGGTACCAAGGCAAAACAAAAAAAAAATGGTGAAGGAAGAAACTTACCGGAAATATACAAAAAGAGAAAAACATGGCCCGCACATCCCAATCTTATACATTGATCTAGTAGTGCTTCTCAGCAAATTCTACAATACTGAACATGAGGTTCTTAGTATACATATTGATCAAGGTGTATAAGCCCACTAGCCACTTCACGACGACCTCTTTATAGTGGGTCCCTACTCTACTGGGTGTGGTGCCGCACAGCGAACGCCACAACCGTAACACGGCGCCCACAGGGCGAGCGACCCAGCGGTCCGGCAACACCCCTGCCACCAGACCAAGCCCCCAGGGCTCCGGGCCGCGCCGCCCCATGGGCACCGCACCACAGAAGCAGCAGACACCACGAGACTGCAAAAAGGGACCCACCTACTAGCTCTCAGTCCTCTGACTGGGGCAACATGGTAAGGTGAATTTTTGAGATCTGTTCACATGGTGTGGTGTTGCGTGGTGTCTGCTGCTTCTGTGGTGCGGTGCCCATGGGGCGGCGCGGCCCGGAGCCCTGGGGGCTTGGTCTGGTGGCAGGGGTGTTGCCGGACCGCTGGGTCGCTCGCCCTGTGGGCGCCGTGTTGCGGTTGTGGCGGTCGCTGTGCGGCACCACACCCAGTAGAGTAGGGACCCACTATAAAGAGGTCGCCGTGAAGTGGCTAGTGGGCTTATACACCTAGATCAATATGTATACTAAGAACCTCATGTTCAGTATTGTAGAATTTGCTGAGAAGCACTACTAGATCAATGTATAAGATTGGGATGTGCGGGCCATGTTTTTCTCTTTTTGTATATTTTAGTAAGGAGGTATATTGTATATTGTATTGTATTGTATATAAATATTATTATTTTGAGGAATATAGAACCCACATAACATACACTTTACAATTCAAAGGATACACGAGAAGACAATATCACATTATAATGTAAGTAAATAACTAACATATCAAAGAATAAGGTCCGGTTCACATCTGCGTTTGGTATTCCATTCGAGGAGTCCACTTAGGGACCCCCGAATGGAATACTGAACGCATTAAAAAGCGTTAGCTACGAAACCTATAATATATAGACTATAATGAGGTCTATTTGTTTTCAACATGGTGTCTACTGATGGGCTATGTAGAGACAGAAGACGAGGGGGCCTAAGACTAAACCCTGAGGAACCCCAACAGCAAGGGGAAGAGGAGAAGAGACAGAGCCCGCAAATGATATATTATAGAAGGAGTCAGAAAGATGAGAAGAAATCCAAGTGAGAACAGGATATACAAGAGTGGACATACTGAAGAGGAATTGGTTATCTGTGGTGTTGAATGAAACAGTGAGATCAAGCAGAATGAGTAGGGAATAGAGATGAGCGAGTAGTATTTGATCGAGTAGGTATTCGAACAAATACTACTGTATTCGAAATACTCGTACTCGAATAAATACTACTCCTGTACGCAGTAAAGATTCGATTCAGAACCAGCGTTGATTGGCCAAATGCTATACACATTCTTCATCTTAGACTCCGCCTCGTCACAGACGAGCCTCCAGCAGAACCAGCATTGATTGGCCGAATGGTGTACACTCTATAGCATTTGGCCAATCAACGCTGGTCAATGCATTCCTATGAGAAAAAGTCAGCTCCAGCATAACCGCAAGCTGCCAGCTCTCCCGACTAGCAAAGACGAGTCTGCAGCAAAATCAGCCTTGATTGGCCGAATGCTATACAGTGTATAGCATTTGGCCAATCAATGCTGGTTCTGCAGGACAAGTAAGGGCTGATTCACATTAGTGCTTGCCTCCCGTCCGGAAGGAGTCCGCAGGAGGAACCCCCCCGTACGGAATATCAGCGCAACTGCAAGTGCTGTGCAGTTAAAGCGCACGGACCCCATAGACTATGATGGGGTCCATGGGCTTGCCGCGCACTGCCCACACAAATCATTTGTGCGGGCAGTGCGCTGCAAGCACATGGACCCCGTTATAGTCTATGGGGTCCGTACGCTTTAACTGCACAGCACTCCTCCTCAACACTCCTCAACTGCACTTTGCTCCTCCTAAACACTCTACTCCTGCTACTCGTGGACTTGGTGACTCTTCTTTAGTCGAATAGTGGTTTCCCCTGAAACAAGCATTTTTTTCCATAGACTATAATGGGATTCGATATTCCATTGAGTAGTCGAATATTGAGGCTCTACTCAAAACAAATATCGAATCTCGAATATTTCACTACTCGCTCATCTCTAGTAGGGAATAGTTGTCTTTAGATTTAGCCGTCAGGAAATCATTGGAGACTTTTAAGTGCAATTTCTATAGAGTGTAATGTGTGAAAACCAGACGAGGTGAAAAAGAGAATTACCAGAGAGATAGTGGATTATGTAAGAACAGAGTAAGTGTTCAAGAAGCCTAAGGATGGTTAAAAATGTTTGTTCACCAGGAGAATGGGTGGAAAAGTCTGACGGTGGGGATCTCAAAAGAGGGGAAGGTGAGTGAAGCTATTCAGTGAATGACTTACATAACGAATTTCAGAATGCCTACTCCTCCACCTGGACTGTTCTCAAGACTAGGGGTACTTGAAAAGTATAGCCCACCATAATAGAGCAGCAGGGGAATTAGTATCAGACTGCTTAGTCCAAGTTTCTCTGAGATTTTAAGATGGAGATCCTGTATAATGCTGAGGTTGTTGCACAGTGAATGTGTATTCCAAAGAACAAGACACTGGAAAAGGCAGACAGGGAACTTTATTAAGATTAGCTAAGTTCTACGTCAAACAGGTAGGAAACTGAAATTAGTAGAAGGTGGGCCAGGGATGAGAGATGTCCCCTGTAACATATATAATAGTAAGAAATTGTTTCATTGTTCTGTACCCCACTGTAATTGTTACAATGCATTGTGCAATATTGTGTTATGGAGAATGACAATGCTATATAAATTAACCCATTCCCAACATCTATAGTTCTAAAGAACACCCGAAAAAAAAGAAGGCGAAGCACTCAAATTAAATCACAATTAAGTCAATAAAATCACAATTTTATTAAATAGTATTTTTTAAAAAAGAACAACAAGGGAACAAGACACATGTAGATCCAGAAAAAAGGGGCCAGGGGCGGAGGGGAGGACAATGGTGTATTACAATAAAATATAAGGCATAACCAATACTGTTATATCAAGAATATAGATCATCTGCATGGGTAAGAACACTCAGAATTAGCAAATGCCATAGGTTTAATAAAGGCAACCAAAAGGTCATACAAAATATAAGTCTCACTAGGCATACACCGCTCAGACACGCAGGTACAAAACATGAATTGAGTATAAACTTTGTCAGTCACGTTTATGGATATATATCCTAAAAGTACGCATAGTGTAATAGAGTAGATGATATCATAGCATACCCATGTTATAATGATCCTCCAAGCCTCCGTCAGAATGGCCCACCCCGACATACGTTTCGGTGAAACGTACGTCAGGGTGGGCCACTCGGACGTGTCTGAGCGGTGTATGCCCAGTGAGATGAGTGGAAGCACAGATTTCCACTAGTCTAATGTCCATTCCTTGTGTTCTTTAGCCCAAACAAGTCTCTTCTGCTTGTTGCCTGTCCTTAGCAGTGTTTTTCTAGCAGCTATTTTACCATGAAGGCCGGCGGCTGCACAAAGTCTCCTCTTAACAGTTGTTGTAGAGATATGACTGCTGCTAGAACTCTGTGTGGCATTGACCTGGTCTCCAATCTGAGCTGCTGCTAACCTGTGATTTCTGAGGCTGGTGACTTGGGTGAACTTATCCTCTGCAGCAGAGGTGACTCTTGGTCTTCCTTTCCTGGCGCGGTCCTCATGTGAGCCAGTTTCTTTGTAGCACTTGATGGTTTTTGCAACTGCACTTGCGGACACTTTCAAAGTTTTCCCAATTTTTTGGACTGACTGACCTTCATTTCTTAAAGTAATGATGGCCACTCGTTTTTCTTTACTTAGCTGCTTTTTTCTTGCCATAATACAAATTCTAACAGTCTATTCAGTAGGACTATCAGCTGTGTATCCACCTGACTTCTGCACAACACAACTGATGGTCCCAACCCCATTTATAAGGCAAGAAATCCCACTGAATAAACCTGACAGGGCACACCTGTGAAGTGAAAACCATTCCTGGTGACAACCAAGAGTGTGCAAAGCAGTAATCAAAGCAAAAAGTGGCTACTTTGAAGAACCTAGCATATAAGACATATTTTCATATGTTTCACTTTTTTGTTAAGTATATAATTCCACATGTGTTAATTCATAGTTTTGTCATGAAAATACAGAAAACTCTTTGAATGAGAAGGTGTGTCCAAACTTATGGTCTGTACTGTATATATATATATATATATATATATATATATATATATATATATATATAGACATTTATAAAAGTGTTGCATTTATTATGAACAGAAGGGGGCATCATATATTAGGAGAGCAGTATTTGTCAGGGAGAATTAGGAGCATAATATAAGGGGGCAATTAATTAATGGGCGTGCCCAAGATAACCACTTTTTTATTATGATAGGTGATAGATTACTATTTATCAGTGGCACCCTCTGTTATATACTGTTTAGAGGCTGCCAGTTCTGCTCATTTGTATGCAACACTTTGAGCTACTCTATTAATTATACCTCATAGGTGACACTGACTATTTTGGCTTTACACAATACACTCTTTAGTAGAGGGTTATGGTCCCCTTTATATCTAAAAGACTTGAGTAATAGAGTTCCTTGGTGTATATAGCCAATCTTGAATTCCCTCTTCTGTACATGAAATAGGGCTAGATAAGTCACTGTCTACTGACTTAGGGGTATTTTTACATCATATTTATACCCATGGACATATATTTTTAATAAGTATTAATAAAGAATTGTTTTTATTGCCATTTTTTGTTTTTGGAATTAGATTATGAATAGAAGGGGGCATCATATATTAGGAGAGCAGTATTTGTCAGGAAGAATTAGGGGCATAATATAAGGGGGCAATTAATTAATGGGCATGTCCAAGATAACCACTTTTTTATTATGAGACCAGGGAATGTGATTTAAAAAAAAAAAATCTGCTCACCTGTCCCTTGTGCTCCGATGTCTCCCACCGTGGCCTGGTTCTGCTGCTCCGGTGTTTCCCACTGGCGGAAGTCCCTACCGTACATGACCGCTGAGGTCGCTGACATTAAAATGCTCCAATATTACTCTTTTTGTAGGAAAGTTGCTTACCCGTGGTTTGCTAAGACACACATGGCAGTTATATTGCATATAGAATATTTAAAAAATTGCCTGTTTTGATGACTTGTAACTGCTATAGTCTTGTTGTTATTTGGGACAAATAAACTCAAACGCCAAAAAACTTTTAAATTTTTTTTCACTAACAGGACTGACTTTGTCAATAAAAACTATGTTACACTAGGTTCACACTAGTGTTTGACTTTCCATTCTTCAGGTCTTCTTAGGATTTGGGTACAGAAATGGATTCAGGGACGGAAACCCTGAACGTGAATCAGGTGCTGGTGCGAACTTCGCCTTAAACAAACTGTGGTTAGCTCAAACTGTTCTACAGCCAAACAGACTTACACAAAATTAGATTATCGGCAATGAAAGGGTTAACTGTACATTGACCATCTGTATTACTTCTACAGTCAGGCTCACACAGTGCAGATATTTTGCCTCACTCTTATGATTTCTATCACTAATCTGTCTGTAATTGCTTAAATTTGACTAAATTTGGGTCTAATTATCCTACTCCTAGATGCATTGCAAACTTTGCAGCACTCGGTGCTCTGTATCATGCAGTGATGAATAGCACATCCATCCTCTACTTCCACCATCACCTGAAATGCTTGTGTTCCATCCCACAGTACCTTATATACTGTATATGACCTCAGCACTGTAAAGTGGCCACCTTCCACTGACTATTAGCTGATAGACTGTCAGGTGGTACCAGAATTTGATAGTAACTCACAATACACGGGCGTCTTCTGTATTTTTACTATGTAATACATGTGATGGTGGCCACATTTATTCGATTTTGTTAAAAACCATACAATTTGGAATATTCGGGTTGAATACGGTTCCTGACGTAATGGTTCGCCTGTCTCCAGTAACTTCTTCAAGATGGTAGAAATATTTGTTTTATACACAAAATAGCTGACTCCAGGTATGGACACTGTAGTAAGAGTGACCTAAAACGCAAAACGAAGATTTTATCATTTAAAGACAGTGAAGCCAGAATAGAAAGGCTCCTCAACCAGGAAGATATTACAAGAAAAATATCTCAGGGGCTATTGTATTTATCAAGTGTGTAGATAGGACGCTGCAAGCAAGAGCCACATAATTAGCACGCAAATTGTTTCTGCTAATGGAGTGCAGAATCTCCTTCTCACTTCTCAAACCCAATTCCATTTAATGTGAGCCAGAAAATGGTTTTCATCTATAAAAATGAATGAAGGCAAGGAAGGATTGGAAAGTTTTGAGGTCTCCTCTTCATGCAATTATCATAATGAAGTCATATCAAATGAAGAGGAGGCTTCTTAGAGGATGAGTGTACATGTTGCTTGTTTGTTTTTGTACCTTCAATAGCTATTTAAGCTAACATTACTCACTGTGCAGAGAAAGAAATTGAGACCAAAAGAAAAAAAATTGAATTTTCGGCAGATAGGTAGACATAAAAAAAATAAAATTCAAGTCTATAATGTGTTTCTTTTTCACTAAACTGAATTGTCCATTCCCATGAAAGGGCCGTGGCTTAAATGTGCCACAATGTGCCAAAATAATCTCAAAGTAAACCAAGTAGAGGGTTTTAAAACTGCAGTCAATTCAATGTAGAGGCCCCACAGGACGTCTCACACCAAAAAACTGTGGTGGCAACGCATCGTGGTTCTTTCAGCAGCACTTTAGACAGGAAGTTTGCAGAGGTTTCCTCCATGGACTTTCTGTTTCAATTATACCTATAGGGAAACGGCCAGCGTGTCTGTAGGTATACTTGACATGCTGCGATTTCCAAAACCATGACGGTTTTGGAAATTATGATGTGTCCACACCGTGGTTTTTACTACAAAGTGGGCGTGGGATTCACTAGAATCCCATCCACTTTGTCCTGACTGTGATTTTTCCTACAGCGTTTACTGATTTTTCCTTTGTCGTTTACGTCCCATGGGGTCCTGGCCTAAAGATACTTTATCATCCAACATCAGTCACTGTGATAAATGTGTATTTGCAGACTCAATGTTTAAATTTGCAATGTCTAACTAATATTAATCTGGGACAATGTCTTCATCATGCAAGGAACACACACAAAGTGCGGGACCCAGCACTGGTGATGAGCAATAACTGTACCATGAAAATGTAATGGCTCGTCAGTTAGAATTATACTAATATATTGATAAATGGCAGAGTCAGGTGACACTGTGAAGCTGGGGCCCCACATTGTCAAAACGCAGCTTTTTTCATTGCAGATTTTGCTGCATTTTTTTGAGCCAAAGCCAGGAGTGGATTGCACAGAAGGTAGAAGTATAAGAACTTCCTGTATACTTCCCATTCCTACTGTAGCCACTCATACATAGATTTAGCTTAAAAAAAAAAAACGCAACAAAAATAGCTGTGTTTCTGCAACGTGGGACTTTAGCGTAAAAGGGGCCACACCCGGTGTCTGGTGTGGTTGTGCATCCATTTAAGCAGGTGTTTTGTATGCCCCCCTTTACATCATGGCGGTGTGAGGATGCATTCCATGGCCCAGCCTCATAGTTTCCTTTAACATGTTAGAACCACTGAAAAGCTATAGCACTTTGCTCCTGAGACACACTGACAAAAGCCACTTGCTGGCAGAACCTCAGCTTATATAACAGCTACATAGCACATCCTGATACAAATGTACATGTGGTCTGTGACACTTGGACTTCACCTAAGTTACAGTAGTGACAAACAGTATTTGTCACATGTTTGTTGCAACTCTTTTGCAGGCTGCTGTGTTGACAGTATATAACATACAACGCAGATTATACATTTATAATAACCGTGTTCAGCTAGGGTGTTCAGCTAGGGGGTTGAAGAAAGGGTTTATAGTCTCCTGTAGCTGTTGCAAGGTTAGTCCAGGTCCACATTCAGATCTAGTATCCAGTTGCAGAGTGCAGTGTTCAGAGTATAGCCACCTGGCATAAGCCCTGCTGTTCGGAACAGTAGGAGAACTCAGTCAAGTTCCTTCAAGCATCGTCCTAGTAATGGAGAGTGAAGCCATCTTATACCAGGTACATCCGGAGACAGTCCCGGAGTTAGTGAGAGAACTTGTGGTGTCACTGAGCAACATCTGTGTCCGTGCAATTAGGAGCTTCAGAGGTACCCGACAGGAGTATTGAATACGAGCCTACCTTCCAGGTACCCGGGTTTCCCTATCAGGACTCTTTGCCCTGCTACAGCCCCTATATGCTGATTTAGGGAGTGGTACAAGGGGAGGAGAGGAGAAAAGTACGTATAGTACTGCAGAGTTACCCTTGTCGAGTCTCTTAAGTCTAAGACGCTGCATATTGAACTGTATGCTGAAACCCATCTTGCAAAGCTGCTGGTGAATCTGGTAAATAAAGAGTTATTTGGTTAACACTGCAACCCTGTACTCCTGAGTCGTTGCCTGCACTACCATCAGGGCAGCTCCTGTACAACACCGCATTGGCTCAGTACTGAGAGTCCTCTCTCCAACAAGGAGCGCACCGGGGAAAACAAGGACTCTACCGCATCCAACAGGTAGTACTGCAGGACCCCCTTGCCTGTGCACAGCCCTGGGGAAGGAACGGAGTGTGTGAGCAGCATACCAGGCCTAGCAGGTGGTACAGCCCATGTGTCGTCTTTACACACGCTGTCTGATCCCTTCCACTGGGTTGCTGCATTAGTAGAGCCAGTTTTCAGACATCTTATAAGAACTGTCATTCTGTTGGCATAGAAAGGCACAGAATGTTATATAAAGCACAGTTGATATAATGTCCTATAAAACATTGCAATTTCAACATTGTACTAAATAAAACAGGTGTAGTATATTGACCTAAAAAGATATCTATGTAGGCGCTAATGACAATGTATTACAGATCTATACAAAGGTCCACAATTTGTACATGGGCCTAATGGTGCTATGTACTGAATATAAGATATGGATCTTCTGCACAAATTAATATAAAATTTTCTCCCAACAGAGACTGGCCTGGGAGACCTTATGGCAAAGCTTAGGCTGCATGATACAATTTCCATAGTACCAATGTGGGCCACAGTAATGTGTTCTAGTTTCAATACTGTTCCCTATAGAAGACACAGTTCCCTATAGAAGACACATTCTACCATCTCTGCTCCTATAATGCACAATAGGGGAAATTCATCTAGCCCTCCTTTATGCCATTTAAATATTTATGTGCATTAACTCTTAATTCTTCCTCACCTCTCTTCCAAAAAGTGGACAGATAGGGCTTAGGAGGTAACATGGCCATCAGATTCACCATAATCTGTAAGAATCTGACATATAATGATAGTTCACATCTACATCAGTTTGGAGCTGACTGATGCTAGGTTCACATCTGCATTTGGGTTTAGGGACCCGAAGATTGGAAACCCACTCCGCTTAAAAAGTGGTTACCCGTGGAAACTTGCAGACCCCATAGACTATAATGGGATCCGCCGGGTTTCCACCCGAAAAATGTAGAGACTTGCAGGACTTTTCTCTCTGCATATTTTAAACAGATTTGGGGAAGGATATCCTGAATGTAGAGCGGGCGCAGGTGTGAACCTAGCCTTAGGGTAAGTTCACACTGGTTTTTTGGGCCAGGATTTTGAGGCTGCATCCACCTTGAAATCAATGGGAGCCAGTCAGTTTTGTTTTTCTGGGAGCCATTTGTTCCGGCTCCTGGAAAAAAGAAGTGACATACTCATTCTTTCAGGCGGATTTGCCTAATCCAGAGCGGAGTGCGCGATTGGATGATTGTGTAAACCTTAGAGATTACGTTTATTTATTAAATTTTGATAGGTGACAGGAAAGAAAATATCAGGACAAAGAAGATTTTTTCTTTAATAGATAGATAGGAGATAGCTAGATAGCTAGATAGATGGAAAGATAGCTAGATAGCTAGATAGATAGATAGATAGATAGATAGATAGATAGATAGATAGATAGGAGATAGATAGATAGATAGATAGATAGGAGATAGATAGATAGATAGATAGATAGATAGATAGATAGATAGATGGAAAGATAGATAGATAGATAGATAGATAGATAGATAGATAGATAGATAGATAGGAGATAGATAGATAGATAGATAGATAGATAGATAGATAGATAGATGTCTCTTCTAATTTATTAAGAAGCACATGCCTTAACATTTTAGGCTCAAATCACTCCGGTCATCGAGACTGGCACATGTGTCACCATATTGCTCTAAATGTGTCCCAAACTTGCATTTATGACTGTTACAATAAAATGAAATGTAAGTAATACATCAGTCTTTTGAGGAATAAAAAAATAGTTGTGTTCATCATGTGACTATCCATCAGACTAGTCAGTGCTGTTCACAAATGACTTGCTTATTGTTTGTGGAGTTGTATTGGTGGCCTTTCAGATCTGCAGTCACCCCCAGGCCTTCTGTGAACTGGATTTTGAGCCTATACTACCACCTAGTGGCAATCTTGATTTTTGCAGAGAAACTATTACTCATCTTGCTAGTGATTACAATTGGTGAAGAAAAACAGATTTGCCTATAATACATTTTATAATTAATATGTAAAAGTTAAAAAATATTTTTTTTGGTTTTGCCATTCATCAAATTCCAGACATACATTACACAATCATTCAAATATATCTTTAATAAAATAAAATATGGAAATGTATGAGACATTTCCATATTTTATTTTGTTTTTCAGAAAACTGCCATTGACACAGATTCTTGATCTGCACTGTCCAATGTTGAGATTTCACTTTGCCTGATGAATTAGTCATTTTTGGACTGCTCTGGAAAATTATATTTCTCGACATGAAACCCTTCTGCCCCAAGTTAGCTGCTTTAGGCTAAGGCCCTATGGGCCGTATCCGCAGCACTAAAGCATTCGCATGAATCCCATCCACTTTGCCTGCACTGTACAACTGATTTTTCCCACAGTGTCTCTCCTCCGGGCAAATCGCGGCATTTCCGGTCCGTGGGGCCCCGGCCTTAATTGTCCTATCTACACCATACTACCATATATACACTATATAGGGCTATATTTCATTACTAAAGTCTTCAGCTCCCCAAGCTATTGCTAAGCTTTCGCAGCCTATGAATTTCTTGTTACTCAGTAGTTTAGAATACCAATGTCCTTCTGCTTGTCCCAATAAGTGGCAGATAGGTTAACTATAACTTATAGGAGTCTATCACATTGAAAATACCATCTGAACTGCCAGTAGGAAGTAGACAAATGTCAAACGTGTCATTTACAGATCCTAGCTTTTGCACATTCTGGGTTGAAGAGTCCAGTGGGCGATCCTACTGAGTGATTTGGAGTAATATAGGGAAGGCTGTGGATCACTGAACTGGATTGGACTTAATTGGATTGACCGTTGGCTGAACTCAGTATCTGTATATTCACAGATGAATACACAGGTGACTGGCTCATACAGCTTCAGTTATATGACCTTATTTATTACAAGACGGCCGGACCATTGTACCAAACAAGTCCTCTTACTTCTTGTGTCTCCCTATTCCTTCATAGATTATAAGCGCTCGTGACCAGGGCCCTCATTCCTATTGTTTGATATTTTAATTCATTGTTACATTGTAAGGTTTTGTGGGCCCGGGTGCAATCTTTTGTCTAGGGCCCCCTACCACATTCCTATAGTGAATTCTTGATAGTGATGGTTACTGGTGCTAAGGAGTTTAACCCACCTTAGTGTGGTTCGGGTAATCTGTGGGTCTCCTTGGTTTATGGGACAGATGGAAACTACAATTTCAATACTGATGTCAGTGCTCATGGCCCTCCTAAGGCTCCTGGGCCCTGGTGTAACTTCACCCTCTGCACCCCCTCATGTTACCCCCCTGATTAGTACTATTATCTCAGCATTACTGTTATCTATAATGCTGTGAGTTCCAGAACATCTGCGGATATACTGTCATGTACTCACAGCTTCAGGGAAAGTTCAGCCACACAGTATCATAGTCCAATATGGCACTGTGAGTTCCGATCTGCCGAACCACGACTGGCCTGGCAAATGAAGTCATCTCTCAGACTTTAGAAACTGTTACTATGATGGGCACTGAAGTTGGTGGAAGATCATGGACAAGTTTACTGCTGAATTTACTTGTAGTACTTGTGACACTAGGTTCACACTAGCACCCGGAGTGTGTTCTCAGCTTTCCGTCTTCTGCATGCAGAAGACGGAAAGCTGTCAGACCGGGTCCGGCCGTGTGCGCCCGTGAGCGTTTTATGCCCTACGCCGCAAAACCGTTTTTTTAAAATTGGACACAGAGTACTGCATGTCCAACTCTGTGTCTGGTTTCAAAAAAAACGGTTTCGCGGTGGAGAGCATAAAACACTCACCGGCGCTCACGGCCGAACATCTTTCAAACCCATTCAAATGAATAGGTATAAAAGAGTCCTGCAGGTTTCCGTCTCCTGCTCAGTTTTGTGCAGGAAACGGAAACCTGCTGAACGGAGACCGGGCGCAGATGTGAACGAGCCCTGATTTCCTATCTGAATTTGCCACCGAGTTGCTGCAGATTCCACCATCTCCATTGCCTAGTGGTATCAATTCCATAACAAATATGTCTCGAAATCCATCAGTACATCAAGTGGATTTGGTGGAAAATTTGTCTGTGGCATAAAATTATGCCATAAGTGCCCCGATCCAGTGGTGTAACTACCATAGAGGCAGCGGAGGCGGCTGCCACCGGGCCCGGTGACAGCCGCTACCGCTGCGGGGTTTTTTTTGTTTTTTTTTTAATAGGCCGTTACGGGCTCTATTCACTTGCCGATACTTGCAGACCCCCGAGTATAATGATTGGTGGACCGGGAGAGGTAAGGGAACGTAACAAACACTGTTACTTACCTCTCCACGATCCTGCCAGGCCTCCGTCCTACTTCACTGATGTCTCTGACGTCACATGAACCCGGCCTGCTTCCCGGGTCATGTGACGTCCGACGTCATAGAAGAGGGCCGACCGCGGTCAAGACTGCGTATAGAGCCGGGGACAGGTAAGTAACAGTAATTTTTTATGTTTTTCTTCCCCCGGGTCTCCAATTATTATACTCTGGGGTCTGAAAAGACCCCAGAGTATAATAACTGTTTATGGGTGTCCACTATGGGCTGTAATACTGTGTGCAGGGCCACTATGGGGGATAATACTGTGTGTAGGGGCCACTGTGGGGCATACTAGTATGTGCAGGGCACACTATGGGCTATAATACAGTGTGCAGGGGCCACTATGGGGGATAATACTGTGTACAGGGGACACTTTGGGGCATAATACAGTGTGCAGGGGCCACTATGGGGGATAATACTGTGTACAGGGGACACTTTGGGGCATAATACTGTGTGCAGGGCTTACTAAGGGACATAATAGAGTGCAGAGGAGGGGGTCGGTCGAGGTCTACGGCGTCGGTGTCGGTTGGGGCCCATGTCAAAAGTTCGCCACCGGGCCCCGCCATTCCTAGTTACGCCACTGCCCCGATCCTAGCAAAGGCTAATGTCATTACACATCATTTCAATGTATCTATTACACTAATCTGCTAACATTACATAAAATATACACAGACAGGAAAGACGTAGATCAGATATTAATAAAACATTGTATCTATGGGAAATTTCCATGAAACTATGTTTTATTTAAGTTTAACCTGTAGCACATGTTTTACACTCTGCAGCCTTGCCCGCACATATATGCAGATGTATATGGCTCGGGGGATGTTTCCTAACCATCTGAAATGATCTTCTGAATGAAGATTTGATGTACGTCCCTGAGCACTGAGCGCTACATGTAGGTAAATTATCATACAGTATGAGATTAAATCTGGACTCACCTTTGCTGAACATACATTCATATACAAAGCTTTGAAAGAGTATTTGCCCCTTTGCTTATTGATTAATCACACCTGGTTCAGACTAAAACAGCGCCATATATGTCTGTGGAATGTGTGTGGTACTGCAGCTATATATTACAATAAGGGCGAGCCAATAGCACACACAGAGCCAGTCATGGCTGCTATAACAAATTGGAGGGCCCAGTGCAAAGGTTTCATTAGCAGCCCCCCCACACACACACATAACTGAAAGTCCCTTCAAGTGGCCCCTATTTACTACAGTGTATCTCCAAGCATTCATGCATAATTCCCCATGCCCCCTCAATGCCCATTCAGTCACTATAATGGCGGGTTCACATCTGCGCCCAGTCTCTGGTTTAGCCAATCCGTCTGGTTTCCATCTTCTGCCCTGGCGAAACTGGGTAGGAGACAGAAACCTGGTGGTCAGTTTTCAAACCCATTCACTTGAATGGGTTTGCAAAGATGACCACCTGTGTGCGTCTTCTGCTTGTCCGCGGGGAAACCGGTTTCTTTAACCAGACACAAAGTTCTGCATGTCCAACTTTGTGTCCGGTGAAAAAAAAAAATGTTTCGCCGCGGACAAGCAGAAGATGCTCATGGGCGGTCACTTTGCAAACCCATTCAAGTGAATGGCTTTGAAAACTGACCACCGGGTTTCCGTCTCCTGTCCAGTTACTCTCAGCAGAAGACGGAAACCCGCAAGGCGGAAACTGGGTGCAGGTGTGAACCCTCCCTTAGTGTCCATGATAGGTGTCTGTTTTTTGCTTTTTTTAATGAACACTATCAGTGGCGTGACTAGGAATGGCGGGGCCCCGTGGCGAACTTTTGACATGAGGCCCCCCCCCAATGACACCGACGACCTCGACCGACCCCCTCCTCTGCATTCCTGCGTGCTCTATTATGTCCCTTAGTGGCCCCTGCACACAGTATCATGTTGCTTAGTGGCCCTGCACACAGTATTATCCCCCATAGTGGCCCCTGCACACAGTATCATGTTCCTTAGCGGCCCTGCACACAGTATTATGTCCCTTAGTGGCCCCTGCACTCAGTATTATGCTCCACTGTGGACACCCATAAACAATTATTATACTCTGGGGTCAGACCCCAGAGTATAATAATTGGCGACCCAGGGGAATAAAAACATAAAAAACTACTGTTGTTTACCTGTTCCTCGGCTCCTACGCTGTCGGCCTTCTTCAATGACGTCGGACGTCACATGACCCGGGACGCTGGCCGGGTTCATGTGACGTCAGACAACTAGGCCTGTGGCCTGCCTGGATCGTGGAGAGGTAAGTAACAGTGTTTTTTTATGTTTCTTACCTCTCCCGGGCCTCCGATCATTATACTCGGGGTCTGCAAAGACCCCCGAGTATAATGATAGTGTTTGTGGGGCCCACGGTGTCACTTACCGATCCCGGCCCAGCCAGGATTGGTAAGTAAATAGGGCCCATAACAGCCTATTAAAAAAAAAAAGCGCAGCGGTAGCAGCTGTCGCCGGGCCCCCTAATGTCCCGGGCCCTGTGGCAGCTGCGACCGCAGTAGTTACACCACTGAACACTATCATAACAGAATCCAATGGTAGTGTGAACCCAGCCTTATAATACATAGACCACCTAGACTCTAGGTCCTAGAGACAATGTGTACACATAACACAGCTTTACATGCCAGTAAGTGGTAAATGTGTAGCAGCATGTCCTTCCCTTCACCCTCCTGTACCTCTGTGTACTGAAGTGACCTAGCAACTCTATCACCTCCCATAAGTCTAAGCTTCCTGTAATCTTACTACACAGTGACAGACAGGAGCGGCCCCGTCCTACAGCTACCGAGTAACTAGTAAGAATTCTTATTATATATTCCTGCTCAGTTCACTATGTCATGTTTCATGTAACAAATGCATCTTACTATAGATCTTATAGCTTGCAGCTGCCATATATGGGACATTTCTGGGACAGCCCAGGTGAAGCTTTTCATACTCTGACATATGTGAACATGTTCTTATTTTATCTTTACTCAAGCAGTATATAAAGATATTGGTAATATCACTGAAGAAAAACAAACAAGTGGACTTTACAATATTTTATTAAACACAAAATCTCACATTGTCTTGGGCAGGGATAAGCTTTGTTATAGTACATTTGCCATGATATAAAGAGCATGTAGTAGTTATATAGGAGCCTGTGGTCTAATAAACATCTATACATCTTTGGTTATAGCAATGATGAAATCTAATCCTAGAAGACTATATACGGACTACAGTCACCACAGTACAGGTAATGTACCAAGATATAAGTTATCTATCTATCTATCTACAATATCTATCTATCTAATTTATAATCTATCTATCTATCTATCTATCTATCTATGTCCTATCTCTATCTATCTATCAAATCAAATCAAAAAGGCTTTATTGGCACGTCCGAATAGGTATTTGGCATTGCCAAAGCTAGTAAAGTGGGCGGGAGGGGGGGGGGGGAGTTGGATTCGGGTGGGTGAGTGGTGGGTAGGGGGGGGGAGGGTGGTTTGGGTTATAACAGTCCATGGAGTCTCATCTTCCTCTTAGTTGGTGACCGCTATATGGGGAGGAGGGGGTGGGGTCGGGTGGGGCGGGTGTATTGGGATAAATATAACAGTCCGTGGGGTCTCATCTTCCTCTTATTTGGTGACAGCTGGACACGTATTGGGCAGCGATCTCCACAGTGGCCTCTTCTTCTCCCAGTAGAATGCAGAGTTTCCTCTTCTCGTCTGCAGATATGAAGTCTGGGATGTGGGCAGAGAGTCTTTGGTAGTAGACGGCCCTCACAGCTGAGTATTTGGTGCAGTGTAGCAGGAAGTGGGTCTCGTCTTCTAGGGCCCCCTGGTCACAGTGCTGGCACAGTCTGTTCTCCCGTGGCTTGTACGTCTGCCTGTATCGCCCCGTCTCTATCTCTAGGTTGTGGGCGCTCAGCCTGTACCAGCTCAGGGTCTGTCTGTGCTTGGGGTGGCGTATTCTCTCCAGGTAGGTGGCCATGGTGTAGTCCCTTTGTAGGAATTGGTACACGGTGAGTTTCTTTGAGTTATTTATTTCGTTTCTCCATTCTTCAATGTACCGCTCTCTGTTTGCCTCTGTGGTCGCCTTTATTTTGGCCTTGGTTATCATCTGTTGGTGTTTTTGGTTTGGTGGTTGGCTGTTGTTTGGTTGGTGAGTGTCTGGTTTGCTCGGGTGGCTTAGCCAGGCTTGGTGGTGGTAGGAGTCGGGCTTGCTCCCCTGGATGTGTGCCTGGAAAGCTAGCGCCCTCTTCTGTATGGTGAGCCATAGGGGGAGTCTGCCTAGCTCTGCCCTGCAGGCCATGTTGGTGGTGTTGCGATGGACATGGAGCAGGTATTTGCAGAACTCCAGATGGAAGTTCTCTGTTGGGCTGGAATCCCACTTTGTCTGGTCTGGGTAGGTGGCTGGGCCCCAAACCTTGCTGCCATAGAGAAGGATCGGGGAGATGACTGCGTCAAATATCTTCAGCCAGACCCTCACCGGTGGTTTAAGGTGGGACAGTTGTCTTCTGATGGCGTAGAAGGTTCTGCAGGCTTTTCCTTTCAGGGTTTCTATTGAAGCTTTGAAGCTTCCTGATTGGCTGAGCTCCAGCCCCAGGTAGGTGTAGCTGTTGGTTTTCTCCAGTGTGGAGCCGTTCAGTGTGAATTGTGGGGTGGTGGAGGCTTTATTGTGGCCCTTCTTCTGAAATACCATGACTTTGGTCTTCTTCTGGTTGATGGGTAGAGCCCATGTGGTGCTGAATTTTTCCAGCACTGACAGACTTTCTTGGAGGTCTTTCTCGGTGGGGGCCAGGAGTAGGAGGTCGTCGGCGTATAGCAGGAACTTCACCTCCCGGTCGTTCAGGGTGAGGCCTGGGGTTGGTGAGGCCTCCAGGGCTGTAGCCAGTTCATTGATGTAGATGTTGAAGAGCGTTGGGCTCAGGCTACAGCCTTGTCTGACCCCTCAGGCCTGTTGGAAGTATGCTGTCCTTTCCCATTCACCTTCACACTGCACTGGTTTCCAGTGTAGGAGCTCTTGATGACGTCGTACGTTCTTCCTCCTATTCCACTCTAGGAGTTTTAGGAGTAGGCCTGCGTGCCATACTGAGTCGAATGCCTTCTTAAAGTCCACGAAGCAGGCGAATATCTTGCCTCTTCTGGTGTTGTGGACGTGGGTCTTGATGAGGCTGTGCAGGGTGTAGATATGGTCTGTGGTGCGGTGGTTTGGCATGAACCCTGCTTGGCTCTTGCTGAGGACCCCGTGTTGTGTGCGGAAGGTGAGGATTCTGTTATTGATGATGCTGTTGAACAGTTTCCCCAGCGTGCTGCTGACGCAGATCCCTCTGTAGTTGTTGGGGTCATATTGGTCCCCATTCTTGTAGATGGGGGTTATGAGCCCTTTGTTCCAGTCTTCGGGGAAGTGTCCAGCATTGAGCACGAGGATGAATAGCTTTGCCAGTGCCGCGTGTATTGCTGGAGGGCTGTATTTGATCATCTCTGGTAGGATGCCGTCAGGGCCACGGGCCTTTTTGCCTTTCAGCAGAGCAATTCTTTCCTGTATATCTTTTATGGTGATTGGCGAGTCCAGAGGGTTCTGGAAGTCTTTGATGACTTTCTCCATGTCCCTCAGTTTGGTGATTATCTGTTGCTGTTCTGGGGTTAGGTCTATCTATCTATCTATCTATCTATCTATCTATCTATCTATCTCGTATCTATTTATCTATATCTATCTATCTACTTATCTATCTATCTATATATATCTCTCTATCTATCAGGGCCATTTAAGGTGAGTATTCTCTGGACTTTACTTCCGTTGTGTTCACACTGTAGACCGAGTCTGGTCCGGGAGAGGTATGTTATTGCTCTGTGTTCACACTGCAGACCCATACTTGGGTCCAGGAGAGGTATTAGTGCAGGGTCCTACCTTAATGAGGTCGCCTTGTCGGGGCAGGTGGGCTTCCTACTGTTTGATCAAATATGTACAACGAAGAACCTCAAATTTCTTTATATATTTAGTTTATAGTATTTTTTTATAGCTGTAATGCAGTTTTTTCTTTGTTCTTTATAGCCTTTGTGCTATATTTTTTGTATCTATCTATCTATCTATCTATCTATCTATCATCTATCTATCTATCTATCTATCTATCTATCTATCTATTATCTATCTATCTATCTATCTATCTATTATCTATCTATCTATTATCTATCTATCTATCTATCTATCTATCTATCAATCTATCTATCTATCTATCTATCTATCTATAAATCTATCTTTCTATAGATAAATACAGTCCTATGAAAAAGTTTGGGCACCCCTATTAATCTTAATCATTTTTAGTTCTAAATATTTTGGTGTTTGCAACAGCCATTTCAGTTTGATATATCTAATAACTGATGGACACAGTAATATTTCAGGATTGAAATGAGGTTTATTGTACTAACAGAAAATGCGCAATATGCATTAAACCAAAATTTGACCGGTGCAAAAGTATGGGCACCTCAACAGAAAAGTGACATTAATATTTAGTAGATCTTCCTTTTGCAAAGATAACAGCCTCTAGTCGCTTCCTGTAGCTTTTAATCAGTTCCTGGATCCTGGATGAAGGTATTTTGGACCATTTCTTTCTACAAAACAATTCAAGTTCAGTTAAGTTTGATGGTCGCCGAACATGGACAGCCCGCTCTCAAATGATCTGAAAACAAAGATTGTTCAACATAGTTGTTCAGGGGAAGGATACAAAACTTTGTCTCAGAGATTTAACCTGTCAGTTTCCACTGTGAGGAACATAGTAAGGAAATGGAAGACCACAGGGACAGTTCTTGTTAAGCCCAGAAGTGGCAGGCCAAGAAAAATATCAGAAAGGCAGAGAAGAAGAATGGTGAGAACAGTCAAGGACAATCCACAGACCACCTCCAAAGAGCTGCAGCATCATCTTGCTGCAGATGGTGTCACTGTGTATCGGTCAACAATACAGCGCACTTTGCACAAGGAGAAGCTGTATGGGAGAGTGATGAGAAAGAAGCCGTTTCTGCACGTATGCCACAAATAGAGTTGCCTGAGGTATGCAAAAGCACATTTGGAGAAGCCAACTTCATTTTGGAAACAAAGATTGAGTTGTTTGGTTATAAAAAAAAGGCGTTATGCATGGCGTCCAAAAAGAAACAGCATTCCAAGAAAAACACATGCTACCCACTGTAAAATTTGGTGGAGGTTCCATCATGCTTTGGGGCTGTGTGGCCAATGCCGGCATCGGGAATCTTGTTAAAGTTGAGGGTCGCATGGATTCCACTCAGTATCAGCAGATTCTTGAGAATAATGTTCAAGGATCAGTGACGAAGTTGAAGTTACGCCGGGGATGGATATTTCAGCAAGACAATGATCCAAAACACCGCTCCAAATCCTCAGGCATTCATGCAGAGGAACAATTACAATGTTCTGGAATGGCCATCCCAGTCCCCAGACCTGAATATCATTGAACATCTGTGGGATGATTTGAAGCGAGCTGTCCATGCTCGGCGACCATCTAACTTAACTGAACTTGAATTGTTTGTCCAAAATACCTTTATTCAGGATCCAGGAACTGATTAAAAGCTACAGGAAGCGACTAGAGGCTGTTATCTTTGCAAAAGGAGGATGTACTAAATATTAATGTCACTTTTCTGTTGAGGTGCCCATACTTTTGCACCGGTCAAATTTTGGTTTAATGCATATTGCACATTTTCTGTTAGTACAATAAACCTCATTTCAATCCTGAAATATTACTGTGTCCATCAGTTATTAGATATATCAAACTGAAATGGCTGTTATAAATACCAAAATATTTAGAACTAAAAATGATTAAGATTAATAGGGGTGCCCAAACTTTTTCATAGGACTGTAAATATATAGATTTTTTTATTTTGCGACTTGTCACTTAAATTATATATTAAAATGGGTTCCTTATTGTATTTCAGATGTTTTCATTTGGTTATATACTGTATGTAGTCCCAGATAAACAGGGCGGATAAGGAAAGGATTTGTCTCAATGGAGGATTTTTTTTTTTATTTGTATTTTTTTTTTATTTTTCATATGTATGTAGTTTTTTAAAGGGGCTCTATCATTGGAAAAAGTCATTTTTAACTAATCACATCCTTGCATAGCCTTTAGAAAGGTTATTCCACACCTACCTTTTGTATGTAAATTGCCTCAGTAGATTTTGAATAAGTCCCTTTTTTATTAATATGCCAATTAGGTTCTCTGTATATACAACACAGGCTGCTGCTGCGGACTCCTCCTCCCTGCTCTCACACACAGCATAGAGAGGAGTGCTGGCTGACAACTTCCTGTGCACCGAGAACCTAATTAGCATATGAATAAAAACGGACTTATTCAAACACTACTGAGGCAATTTACATACAAAAGGTAGGTGTGGAATAGCCTCTCTAAAGGCTATGCAAGGATGTGATTAGTTAAAAATAACTTTTCGAAATGATAGAGCCCCTTAACATGTTGTGTCCCATGAGATCATAACACCACCTTTGGGATATTCATACTTCACTGTTTCTTTAAATCTCCCTTTTGTACTGTAATTGAGACATCCATACGAGCCTCATCTATCTATAGGTGAAAACAGCCTCCATGGTCACTGGTAGAGCCGATCAGGTTCTGCTAAGACCTAGCAGCTCTGATACATCAGGTGGCAACTCATGATCACTTGACCACCAGTTCCAATAAAGCATAGCCTATTTCAGTGATGGCGAACCTATGGCACGCGTGCCAGAGAGGGCACGCAGAGCCCTCCATGCTGGCACGCGTGCGGTCGCCCGGATCGCTCACCAACAGGGAATCCGGTACAGGATTCCCCGTTGATGAGCGATCACTGCCTTCAGTTGTATGTGCAAATGCACATACAGCTGAAAGCTGTCAGGGTAGGCCGCGGATCGCGCGACCGCGGCCTACACTGGCTGCAGAGTTTGACCTCTGCCCCGACGCGGGCGCGATGACGTCATCAGCGCCGCCAGTGACAAGAAGGTGGATGCCGGCGGCTCTTCAGGGGTGAGTATGAGAGTGGCTCACTGTGTATATGATGTTGGGGGGAGCGCTTATAATACTTGGTGGGGTGTATGATACTGGGGGGGAGTGTATAATACTGGGGGGCTTATAATACTGGGTGGGGTGTATAATACTGGGGGGAGTGTATAATACTGGGGGGGCTTATAATACTGGGTGGGGTGTATAATACTGGGGGGAGTGTATAATACTGGGGGGAGTGTATAATACTGAGGGGGCTTATAATACTGGGGGGAGTGTATAATACTGGGGGGGGCTTATAATACTGGGGTGGCTTATAATACTGGGGGGTGTACTAAAGAGCATATAATACTGGGGGGGGGGGCCTATTTATAAGCACACAATACTGTGTGTGGATGCCACTGTGGAGCATATAATCCTGTGGGGGGGGACACCTACTGCGGAGCATATAACACTGGGGGGCTACTGTGGTACTGTGGAGAATATAATCCTGTGGGGGGGACACCTACTGCGGAGCATATAACACTGGGGGGCTACTGTGGAGAATATAATATTGTGTGGTGGGCCCACTGCAGAGCATATAATACTGTCTGGGGTCCCCTCACTATTTATATCACACAGTATCTGTTTTATAGCAGACGTGATATTAGTACAGGATGTAAGAATATTACACGGTAACTATAAAACAGATCCTGTGCGATGTAAATAGTGAAAATTAATTGTTCAAAGTACCAAATGCCGAGACCTTTACATTTCAGTACAACGTTGTTTGTATTATTGAAAGCTCTGTAAAGCCCCACATGACTGTAATTTTTGGTCAGTAACTGTCCGCAATTGTGGATCCGCATAGTATTAAGTCTATATTGTCGTGTTGGCACTCCGCGAAAATTTTGTGGGTTTTGGGTTGCAGTTTGGGCACTCGGTCTCTAAAAGGTTCGCCATCACTGGCCTATTTAGTGCATAGCCTCATTCAGCGCCATGTAGTGTGTAGTGTAGGCTAAGGCCCCACGTGGGGTCCCGCTGCAGGAAAAATTGTGGCGGCAATGCAATTCTTCCCACAGCGCTTTAATCAGAAAGTTTGCAGAGATCCACTGTAGACTTTCTGTTACAATTATACCTATAGGGAAACCGCCAGCATTTCCGTATGTATAGTTGACATGCTGTGATTTCCAAAACTGTGCCGGTTTTGGAAATTGCCACGTGTCTACGGTGAAGTTTTTACCGCAAAGTGGGCATTGGATTTGCTAGAATTCCATCCACTTTGCTCTGACTGTAAAACGTCATGATTTTTTCCCCAGCGTTACCACCGTGGGGATACAGCGGCATTTACGCCAAGTGGGGCCCTGGCCTAAAGGAAAATACAGAAGTGCAGTACACCGGCATCCCATGACGGCATTCTGCTCTGGATTAGGCCCAAATGAATGGGCCTAATCAGGAGGGAGCAATCCGCAGCAAGAAGGGTCATCTTGCTTCTTTTTTCCGCTACTAGCTAGCAGAAAAAAGAAGCGAGCGGCTCCCATTGAAGTCAATGGGAGCTGGTTTTGGCAGCAGATTTTGAGGCGGATTCCGCGTTAAAATCTGCTGCCAAAAAACTCTGTGTGAACAGACCCTTTCTGTCCAGAGGTGGTATGTGGTATTGTAGGTTCAACCCAATAGACTTCACTAGAGCTAGGCTTGTAATACCAGATACAACCCACAGACACGTGTGGCACTGTTTCTAGAAGAAAGCAGCCACCTCTTTAGTTATTTGACTAGAGCTAAGAACTTAAACCATTATATAGGTCAGAAGTTATAATTCCCAAATAGTTTGATGTTTTCTGTATATTTCAATATTTCACTTGTGTGTGTTTTGTGTCATTTTTTACTTAGACTTATATGAATTCAAGGAGAAGATAAGGAAACCAGGGGTCAATCAAAGTAAGGTGGATGTTCTTGAAGAGGAATTAAGAAAAGGTTACCGTCAGGAAACGTTAACCCTTAATGCAGTGATGGAAAATATGACACGCCTTTATCTGACAAGGTGATGATAATAACACATTGTAAGTGAGAGGGATCCAGCACTATCATTGTTAGGGCAGGTTCACACAGGCTGGGAGACTCGGTCAGTGTCTTGTCCAGATATACTGACCCAAACACAGCCTATCTGAAACATGTTCCAGTTGGTAAATCAGGCCAAGACTGAGTTTACCCACCTGAACTCAAAATATGAAATGGGTCTTAGGGGGCATTCATACGGAGGAAGTTGTCGCTGATTCTGCCGCGATAAGTTGCACGGAAATAAAGCCTCCCATTGACTTCAAACGGAATCCATTACAGTCAATGGGAGGCTTTATTTCTGCGCCGATTCTGACACGAGTTATCATGCCAGAATCAGCGCCAACTTCCTCCGTGTGAATGCCCCCTTAAAGAGGACCTTTCACCGCCTCCACCTACTCCAACTCTCTACATCCTTCAATAGGTGCCGCACCACTGACTCCGACACAACTGAAATTTTTTTTCTCTAATCCCCACCTTTCCTGAGCAATCAGTGAATCCTAAGACATACCTCCCATGCATCTGTCTTGCGGAGGCACAGTCCCTACTTTTAAATCAAGTCCTTCTGCCCCTCTTTTGCTTCTTAAAATGTCATTGTGTTATTTTGGAACTAGATATGCATTAATAAACCGGTGCCTTCTTATGTAGCAGGAGGGAGTTTTAGGCCACCCTTCCAGACACTTGGGATAACTGTTAGCTTATACAACGCTGGTTTTGCATTAAAGGTTCCAGGATCTGGAGAGGGAACTGAAAAGCACAAAAATGGAGTTGGAAGTAGCAGAGAAGGAGCAAATGGAAGCCCAGAGAGTCCAGTCACAGCTGCTGCAGCACAACTGGGAACTTCTAAGAAAGCTACAGAGACTACGCCAGACGTTGGAGAGACACCAAGAAAGAAAAGCCCCAAGACTCCAAGCTCATCCGGAGCTAACCCACTGGAAACTGGTGAACCTGAAACATGGCCGGCATCTGGATTCATGATAGTGTCAATGTATGCTCAGATGGGAGGAATTCTTATGCTGTAATGGAATGTATTCTCTGAAAATAATGCGATTTTTTTTTTTATTTAAAAAAATACATTTTTAAATAAATAATCTAATATGTATACACTGCCCATCATAGCAATGTTATTTTCAGCCTTTTTCATTTTCCTACTTTCTAACTACATTAGGGTCAGTTCACATGAATTTTTTTGCAGGCGGATTTTGACGCGGAATCCACCTCAAAATCCGCCTGCAAAAAGGCCTTCCATTCATTTCAATGGGAGGCCCTCACTTTTTTTTTCCCGCAATCGATTTTTTTTTCAGCTAGCGGGAAAAAGAAGCAATATGCCCTATGTTGCCGCGGATTCCGCAGCTGACTTAGTCGCAGAGAATTCATACGGTGGAAAAGGTTTCCACCGTGTGAACATACCCTTAGACTTACCTTTCCTTGAAATCTAGGTATAAAGGACCTAGTACAAGCATGTGCAATGCATACGGATATAATGTATAGAACTTCATATGCCCACTGCATTAAATGAGAATGGGAGATGAGATGCAATACAGCAGCCTGGCCTCTATACAGTATACAGCTCTGTATACTGTGCAGGTCTCTGCTAGACAGTGTGTGTGCCTGGTATCGAACCATCACGATGCAAGGCCAAGGCCCCATGTTACGGAAACACAATGTTTCTCCTGCTGCAGAAAAAAAAGCTGCGTTTTACATCACCAGAAAAATGGATGAGTTTCTGGTTAATCCCAACCAAACACTGTAGAACAAAAATGCTGCAGAAAAGCTGTATTTTGAAAAACGCCACATTTTGGAAAAAGCAGCATGTCAATTTTATCTGCGGAAACGCTTGTGTGTTTTCTATAGATTTAGGACGGGGCCCAACGGGGCGTAAACTCCACGATTTGCCCGTGGCAGAAACACCATTGGAAAAATCGTGCCATTTTACAGTCAGGACAAAGTGAATGGGATTTTAGTGAATGCAATGACCACCTTGCGGCAAAAACCGCGGTGCAAACACGCCACGATTTCCAAAAAGAGCGCGGTTTTGGAAATTGCAACATGACAATTATACCTACGGAAATGCCTGCGGTTTCCACATAGGTATAATTGTAACAGAAAGTCTGCAGAGGAAAACTGTGTGAATTTTCTGTCTAGAGCGTTGAGGGAAGAACAGCGACGCGTTGCCGCTGTGGTTTTTCCCATAGCGCTTTTTTTGCGGTGGCCCGCTACATGGGGCCTTAGCCTTAAAATTATTGTTTGGAAACCTGAACTTATACCCTGTAGAATATAGTAACAATAGTAAGCCACACTTCAAGAAAAGAGCGACTGACACCCTGCGCTCATACTTACATATTTAGTACGGCGGGAAAAAAGACAAATGTCCATGAAGTTCAACCAGGGGATGAGAAAGTGGATGACATTCTATACAGTTAGCTCCACAACAAAGAAATATAAACGTAAGGATAAAATGGTTTCAACTACATCACCTTACTAATATAATTTTAGGGGGAAAAAAAAACAAAAAACGACCGCGGCAGGACTCGAACCTGCAATCTTCTGATCCGAAGTCAGACGCCTTATCCATTAGGCCACGCGGCCCTTCTCTACGCTGTTGTCTTGCGACTAAGTTATGACTGATCCTAGTACCACTAGATGTCACCATAACTCCTCCCAATATGTAGATCACACAGGATGTCTTCATCGCTACGGGTTATGGGAGAAGTATAGACGTCATTAACGCGATGTTTTCAAACCTTGTGTGTTTGTGTTCTGCCGGTCATGTGGAGCCTTTTCGGCTGGCTATGTTTAACTTTAGTCCCCGGCTTCGCAGGCCTCAGCGGAAAGTGAGGTAAATACAGAGTGCGGGTGCGGGTCTAATGTCTCCTTACCAGCACGTGGGTTGGTCCGTATCGGGCACAGTGGGGATTGAGGTCACTTGTACATTAGTATACGCCCTGTTTACCAGCAATGGCACACATGCGCTACTGCAGAGGAATTGTTACACGTGCTTCGCTGTATCATTTGCTCCCAGTTTACACTCAGCGTCATTTATAGAATAGCTTGGCGGTATTGTCTGGGTTTCTGAAAGTTTACAAAAGCAGCAGCAATTCCCCAACATAGGTAATAACAGCACGTCCCGACTGCGGAGTACTGTCACAGTCTAGAGACCCGGGATGACGTAATCATGTGATGCTACGTCACCATGGACGAAACGTCACTTTTGATATGGTCAAAACTCCGACGGGAGATACCATTAGTGTGGGAGGGGGGGATTTCACATATTAAAGGGATCCTATCATTCAATCACTTTTTTTTTTCTCCCTAACATGTCAGAACAGTATTCTTCTCCTACCGTTCGTTGTCTTCTCTCCGCCGCCGTTTGCCTAAAATCTTGGTTTTTGTCGGTATGTAAATGAGATATTATGCAGCACTGGGGGCGGGCCCCAGCGCTCAAACAGCACTGGGGGCGTCCCCAATGCTGCGAGAGAAATCCCCAGCGCCGCATCCATCTTCTTCAGCAACGTCCTCTTCACCTGTTTTCTTCCGGCGCAGGCTTCAGACTTCTAGGCCTAGGGCAAAGCCGACTGCACATGCTCGCCGGCCACGAGAAAATGGACGCTTACAATACTATGTAAGCGGCCATTTTTCTTGTGGCCGTGAGCATGCACAGTCAGCTTTGACCTAGGACTGATGCCTAGAAGTTAGAAGCTGCCACTGGAAGAAGATGTGGTGAAAACCTCGCTCTAGAAGAAGATGGAGGTGGCGCTGGAGAGTTCTCTGGCAGCATTGGGGACCCCCCCAGTGCTGCAAGAGAACTCATTTGCATACCGACAAAAAGTAGGATTTTAGGCGAACAGCAACGTGGAGAAGACAATGAAAGGTAGGAGAAGAATATTCCGAATTGTTAGGGAGAAAAAAAAGTGATTGAATGATAGGATCCCTTTAAATATATTCTAGAGTTGCTGTATTAGTATTCCCATTCCAAGCTGTCAGGATGCTTTTAGGGTATGTCCACGCTGAGTTTTTTTTTGCAAGCTGAAAAAATCTACTTCAGAAATTAGGAAACGTTTTTGTTTTTTTTAAATGACACACTGTATGGACTTGGAAACGTCTCTTTAAAAAAAACGCTAGCAGTTTATGCAAAAACAGTGACAAAAAAACCGTGTCATGATTTTTCCGCCTCCCATTGCCTTCAATGGTTTTTTCCAGGCGAAATCCACCTGAAGATAGGTTATGTCACTTTCTTTTTCCCCGCTAGCTGAAAAAAAATGCTAGAGGAAAAAAATGCGAGTGACTCCCATTGAAATGAACGGGAGGCGTTTTTTTCAGGAGGATTTTGAGGCGGATTCCGTGTCAAAATCTGCCTGCAAAAAATCTCCGTGTGAACAGACCCTTAATTGTCCCAGAATGGACAACCCCTTATAAGGCCGGGGCCCGATGGGTTGGAAACGCCGCAATTTGTCCTCAGTGGCAACGCCATAGGAAAAATCGTGGTGTTTTACAGTACAGGCAAAGTGGATGATATTCTAGCGAATCCCACGCCCACTTTGTGTTAAAAACCGCTGTGTGCACACGCCGCGATTTCCAAAAACTATGCGTTTTTGGAAATCGCAGTATGTCAGTTATATCTATGGAAATGCTGGCTGTTTCCCCATTAGGTATAATTGTAACAGAAAGTCAGCGGACTGACAACTTTCTGTTTAAAGCGCTGTGGGAAGAACTGTAATGTGTTGCCGTCGTGGTTTTTCCCGCAGAACTTTATTGCTGCGGACCGTCCCGTGGGGCCTTATTGCCTAACGGTTTCTGTAGCTTTTACTTCATTGTAGCCTTCGTGGTACCTGAAGCTGTAAGGGGGAGATGACTATTACATATAACGCCTTGGAGACTGTGGTGAGACTTCAGCCGCTATCATGGCGTATTGTGGGGACATTGTCAGCGGATGGTCCTCGTAGGTGTCATGGTGGCTCCTCATATAGCATGTCGCACATTACCTATCACTTTTATACTAGTACAAGGATTATGGCACGTAATCCACGTCATAATCCACCCCCTCACAATGGTGGTCTATGTAGACTGCCAGGGTACTTTTTTCCGTGCTGCCGCTCACAGAAAAAAGAATCGGGCTGCCCTTTCTTTAGGCGGCAGCAACCTCCATAGGCGGCTCATTCATTTGAGCCTGCTCTGAAGTGGGAAGCTGCGACAGTCGTGGCAGGCGGGTTTTGACACGAGAGTGACGCAGCTTCCTGCTTCACTCTCGGTGCCAAAATCCGCCCTACCGCCCCCCTGTGTGAACTAAGCCTCTGAAATGCAGAGTATTACCCCAATTAAAGGGGCTGTGTTGGGGAAAACCTTAGCAGTGAATTTTCTGCACTTGGAAAGCCTATTTACTGATATATATTCTGGTCTCCAGTCACCCTCGTTCTTACATTTGCAGAAGTTTTGCTCCTCTGCTGATGTTGTGACTGTGGTCACATGACCAGCTTTGCTTACTCTATATACAAGCAGCAGGAGTAGAGCAGAGCTGGTGATATCACAGAACTGAGTGCTGGCAGAAGAGACTGAGCACAGAGAGCACTCTGCTGCACTTTGTAAACAAAGAAGGGGGCGGGGGGGGCATACATATATTTTAGTAATTAAGCTTATCCAATGCAAAGAATGATAACTCCTTTAAATGACAATGTAAATCTGCTGCATACACACAGAAAATCTGCAAGGGTCCGCCTCAGATTTCTGCTATTAAAATACATCCAGATTTTTCAGAGCTTGTATATTGATGTCCAATACTTAGGGTAAGTCAGCAAAATGTGGTTGAGAGTGCACAACACATAGAACACCCACTGATCAGCTGTTTGAAGAGTCCCAGGCCCCTCCCTTATACTGGCAACGTCACATTGTACAGCAGCAACCCAGTCTCCTTGAAGAGAATGGGTCTGAGCTCCAATATCAAGCACGGCCCCTGCCAATAAGTATGATGCTGTGCTTGGTATTCGGTGAAGAGTCCATGTTACTCACCAAGTATCGCGGCCTCTTCACCACCTGAGTGTCAGATACCCTCCGATCACTTATTGATGACCTGTTTTATAGGGTTTCTTTCACTGGTGTCAGTGATTTTGAGATAAAGACTTTCCTGGATAGCATTTAATAAGGCTATTCTATTACTACATTCGTTCCGTTGTAATCCTGGTTAATTACTTTATGTAAATGAGCCCACCGCGCACCCTGGGCATTCCCCAGGGCCTGCGAGCACCCCCCACGTCATACTTTTATTCACACTCCTCCATTTCTTGTGCCCCGTCTGCCCTCCTCCTCTCTGGATGTTCTTCCGGCCAGATCGCACTGCGACATTTGAATTCTCGGGTATGCATGCTTCAGCACCATTCAGAGCGGTACTGTGCATGCGTGAGCGTCATTTTGTTGTAGCTACCTATAGAACTCGTAGCATACTGCTCAATATGCTGTTCTATAGCGAGCTACATCAAAATGGCACTCGGACGCGCGGAACTGTACATGCCCAAGAATTCAAATGCAGCAGCGCGATCTGGCCGGAAGAACATCAAGGTAGGAGGAGGGCAGATGGGGCACGAGCGATGGAGGGGCATGAATAAAGGTATGATGTGGGGGGGGGGGAATGCCCAGGGTGCTCGGTGGGCTCATTTACATAAAGTAATTAACCAGGATTACAACAGAACAGCAGAGAGAATCTAAAAAAAAGAAGGTGGTAGTAGAATAGCATTTTTAAAGGCTATCCAGGAATGTCTGTCTCAAAACCACTGACACCAACGACAGAATCCCTTTAAAGTTGTTGTCCATGATCTGAACGTTTTTTCTATTGGTAACCTATCCACAGGATAATTTATCAGTATCAGATTGGTCAGGGTGCTGATGTTGCTAAAAGGGGGCATGCAGCTATTTTCCCTCTGGAATGTCGTGGTACCCCAGATGGAATCGCGGGTCCTGTGTAATAGTATAACATGTTTTTCATATCTCTTTCCTGCAGGACTGTATAACACAAATCTAGACCTAGAGAAGCCTTCAAAACCAGGAAAAATGCAGCAACTACTGATAAGGCGGGCATACTTGTCATGTGCTTGGAAGATCAAATATTTGAAATGTTACAAAAGTACAATGGCTTCACATTTCCCAAAAGAAGATCCCCCTGCCGATACTTCACAGCGACGTATAAACCCCCTCAACATACAGATGCTTTCTAAAGGACTCCATGAGCAAATATTCAAGGATACAGAAGCAAAGTATTCAGATGAAGACATCCAAAAGAGCATAGATCATCTAAAGAATCATGATCTTTGGGGTCAAGAGACCTCTAATCTTCAAGATGTGAATTTAAAGCTCCCCAAGATGTATGGCAATAACATTGAAGAACATTTCCGTATTTTGGCTCAGAAACAAAGTTTTCCTTATTTGGAAGCAGCCAATGACCTCTTGCAGTGTAAACTTCCAATTATGCCAAAAGAATGGGCCTGGCAAACTGGGTGGACCAAGTACACCAGAGATGGTGGGGAGGAACGAGTTGACTTCCCAGATGAGCGAGCTTTAGTGTTTGATGTGGAAGTATGCATGTCTGAGGGGCAGTGCCCAACACTGGCTGTGGCTGTTTCTCCCCAGCATTGGTGAGATGTCTTGAGTACATTATATTGGGACTGTTTGGGAGCACGTAAATGGGCACTGTGGTTTCAGCAAACTTTGCATAAACCAAAAGTGCACGCGAATATTAAAAACTTTGTTATTTATCTGATAGGAGAAAAATGGCACTTTCTCCACTGATCAGGCTCCTTTCCCCCTCCTATACTGTTCACCTGAGATCACTGCTAGTGGTGCCCATACACTTTAGATTGCAGATGGATGAACTCTGTCCCAGACTCTCTATACACAGTCATGTTTGTGTCAGCTGAGTGTGAATACTATTCTAATAGAGAGAGGGAGGTGAGCAGTTTCCACACACCTCTGGTGGTGGTCTATGTCCCAGGAAAATGATTGAGTATGGTAAGATTCATCATGCCCAGTCCTTCCTTCACATCATATGGGAGGGGGTGATGGAAGGCCCCCTCATACACATAGTTGGATGGTCTTGCTGAAATCGTCAGGTTTGATCTTCATTTCATTTTCAGAGACGTATTATAAGTTCACATATCCCACCCCTATTTATATACAACACCATGACACTGAATTTTGGTTTCGGTTATTAACATATCAGCAATTCTGATTGGATAGTTTATAGTGAGTGACATATCCTTTAGTCAATGACATGATGGCATGGATGATAAATAATGGATGACATCAGGTTCACATCGATTCATTGACCCAACTTTACTTTTCGATTAATTGCCCAACCCTAGCAGAGACACTCACAGAAGGAAGTACAGATAGTCCTCGACTTACGACGTTGATCCGTTCTTACATGGCATCGTAAACCGAATTTCGACGTAAGTCGGAAACATGTACCATGCGATGCCGCGTAGGAACGAATCAACGTGATTTAGTATGCAGCGGCTCGGAACCAAGGAAGACTGTACCATATACAGTACAGTACAGTCTTCCTTGGTTCCGAGCTGCTGCACACTAAATCACGTACTGTGATACTGTGACGTACTCTCCCAGCTAGCAAAGATGAGCCTGCGGCAAATCTACGCTGGTTCTGCAGCAGGCTCGTCCTTGCTAGTCGGAAGAGAGCTGGCAGCTTGCTGTTACGAGTGAGCTTACTTTTTCTCATAGGAATGAATAGACCAGCGTTGATTGGCCAGTGTACAGCATTCTGCCGGAGGCTCGTCTGAGGAGGCGGAGTCTAAGATCGGACCACAGCAGTCTCCATTGTGGTCCGATTTTAGACTCCGTCTCCTCACAGATGAGCCTCCGGCAGAACCAGCGTTGATTGGCCGAATGCTGTATACTCGCCAGTCAACGCTGGCCAATGCATTCCTATGAGAAAAGTCAGCTCCCGTATAAATGCAAGCTGCCAGCTCTCCGACTAGCAAGGACCTACTCGTTCATCTCTAGTCGTAACCACGAAACGTCGTAACCCGAGGACTACCTGTATTTTGTACCTCTCCATCACATCTACACTGTTCAGTGTTATATAATGTCCTCTATACTGCTGTAGGAGCTCCACTCCTCTGTGTGTTATCTATAGGAGACATTCCACTATCTCGGAAAACTGAGAATTAGAGAGAGAACCTGTAAGGGTATGTTCACACTGAGTTTTTTGGAGCGGATTTTGATGTGCAATCAAAACCACGGCTCCAAAAATGGCTCCCATTGACTTCAATGGGAGCCACTTGCTTCTTTTTTCTGCTAGCTAGTAGCGGAAAAAAGAAGCGAGCTGCCCTATCTTGCTGTGGATTCCTGCGAAAACTGATGAAAAATGCAGAATACCAGTCCTATAAAGACAAAAATAGTGTTACTTCTTAAGTACACCCGTAACCGCTTGTTCTGAAAAGTCACCTGAAACGAAAATACATTTTAAATAATCCTTCATTTACAGGTATTCATGGTGTAGCAGACGTCTAATAGAAGAGCGGTATACCTGGTCTAACCAGATGTCTCTGTCCGATTTTATTCCACTGGAGACATCTGTAAAGTCCAATGCACTGAGCAAACCCAGCTGGACGGAGAGACTAGTAGTGGGACACAACGTCAGCTTTGATCGAGCGCATATTAAAGAACAGTATCTCATCAAAGTAAGTGTAGTTTTCTAATAATGCCATTTATGTCTAGGAGGAGCAACAGAGGAATTGTACAATAAAGAGTTAGAACAAATTGTTTTATGGGGAATACTATCCTTCACTAAAACAGAGGAGCCCATAGTTCCTCTTTGACTAGAATTGCACAGTAGAGGAAATTGGGCACCAGCAGGCTCGTTGTTGTGTTTGGTTCTTTATGAGGGTTTTCTTTGGATTCTGTGTATTGTGCCTCAGTATGTGCTACAGCTTCAGTCATCGAGGACTAGAAACAGGGTTACTGGGGTGTTCATCAGCCAATGAGGCACGTAGTTCATTCCCAGCCGTAAACTAGTATCTATGCACATTACTAAATTGTGGCATACAACAAAAATAGTAGATTTTGGTTAAGAATTCTCAGGCATTAATGTGCGTTTTTGTGTTTTTCCTTTTTTATGTAACTTCTCACCGTAGAAAAATACTGAAATATGACCAAAATGTTTGAAAACCACAAACCAGGTCCTTATTCTGAGGGTCACAATGTGAGCATACTATAGCCACAAATCCCCTCCTGACACAGAATAGCAGCATCATAGAGATCTATCTTATTGTAAGTTCGGGTTATTAGATCTGAGTAAGGCCTAAGGTGATGTAGGGGAATGATTTACATGGTGACCTAAACTCTGCCATGTTTCATTGTGCCAACATGAATCTCCACTTCACATGGACATGTCATATTTTTTTTTGTCCAAAGTTCTGTGCTGCTTAATCTTACAGTATACAGAGCTCCAAACCCCCCCGCATAGACTTACATTTAAACATAACATGCAGACGCTAACGGGTCAGGAGCTATGGCTGCACCATTACTATCAGAGTCCAAGATACAGTAACTCAGATCCACGCAGATTAACCTCTTAGGGAGAGTTCACACTACCATTACTGAAGTCAGTTGCTGTCTTCTGTCATAGGATGTCAGCAACGGACTTTAGCTGTCACATACTGATTCTGTGTCCTTTCCCATTGACACAAAGGTAAACATGACGCAAGATAAAATCCTGCATGCATCCTATGACGGAAGAACGTAACAGACTTTAGTAACGGTAGTGTGAGTTCCCCATTACATGCCACAGTCAATACTGATCATGGAATCTGGGTGTCTTGTGGGAAGATTCCTCTCTTACCATGACTGAGAGGTGACAACAGGTTTCTAATGTCAGCTTGAGACCTAACAATGTCCTCCAGTGTACAGAAGTCCCAATTGAAGGCAAGGCTTAAAGAGGTTTTCTGGCCATTTAGATATTCATGAACTATTTTAGAAAAGGTCATCAGTATCCGAACAGATGGCTTCTATAACCATGCACCTCTACCAGTTAAGTGATAGCAGCAGCAGCAATGTTGTACCGATACAGAGCACAAAGCTGTAAGCAGACAGCTCTGTACACTGTTTAGTGGCTGCAGTGATCATGAGCATTACACCGTCCTCCACTGATCTGATATTAATGACTTATACCAAAGACACGTCATTAATATTTAAAGCACAGAAAACTCCTTTAACAGGGCAACCCGGTGGCTCAGTGGTTACCTCTGCAGCCTTGCAGTGCTGGAGTCCTATGTTTGAATCTCGCCAGGAACAACATCTCCAAGGAGTCTGTATGTTCTCTCCGTGTTTGTGTGGATTTCCTCCCATTCTACAAAGACATACTGATAGGGAAAAAAATGGGGCTAACAATCGACAGAAAAAAAAAAGAAAAAGAAAACTCCTTTAACATGCTAATTATAAGACGCACAGTTTTGTGCCAACTTTTAGGGACTGAAAACTGACTGTTCAGAGCATCGGGGACAGGTGAGTATGTATGGTGTGTTTTGTTTTGTTTTTTAACCTCCCCCAGACTAATTTAAAAAAAAAAAAATGCTGGACAACCTCTTTAAGGCTAAGGTTTTTTGTTGTTGCAGATTTTGTTGTGGTTTTTTGAGCCAAAGTCAGTAGTGGATTGTGCAGAAGGTAGAAGTATAAGTATTTCATATATATTTCCCATTCCTTTTGTAGCCATTCTTGGTTTTGGCTCAAGAAAACAGCAAAAAGAAATTGCAACAAAAAAAGCTGCATTTCTGTAACGTGGGGCCTTAGCCTAAGTGGGTGTTCACATTTGCTCCCTATGTTAGTCTGCCGGGTTTCCGTCCTAAGCCCCGGAGAAACTTCATAGGGGATGGCTTCCTGGCAGTCCGTTTTACAAACCACCGATGTCCGTATGCCGTGTCTTCACGGGAAACTTTTTTTTTTGGGGGGGCCAGACACAAAGTCCTGCATGTCCGACTTTGTGTCCCACCAAAAATAAATGCTTTCCCCATGGAGAGGCTGCATACAGACACTGGCAGTTTTAAAACTGACTCCCCAGAAGCTGTTCCCTATGCAGTTTCTCTGGAAAGTAGGATGGAAACCTGGCGGAATGACAGAGGGCACACAGGGAAACAAATGTGAACGCCCCTAACTAGTTAAGGGTAGATTCACACTACCATTATGCAATGTCCGTTGATAAGAGAGCAACGGACATTAAATGACAGAGGTAGATGCAGCCCCCTCCATCTGCATGTACCCCAGTGTTAAACACATGATGGAGGCTTTCTTTTCTTATGATTTTTATTTTTCTGACTAGTAAATGTTTTGTATGTAGATCTTTTAGAAGACGATATCTCTGTTCTGTATTATCTTGGCCAGAAATAATCAAGATAGCCATTTCAGTGATGCTCAGGCTGAAAATTACAATGACTAAATTCTTTACCATTCAGGGCTCAAAAATGCGTTTTATGGACACTATGAGCATGCATATGGCGATTTCTGGCCTTACTGGATTCCAGCGCAGCCTATGGATGGCAAGTAAATATGGGAGGAATAAAGGACTGCAAGAAGTTAAGCAGCACATCATGAAAACTCGTAACAAAGGTGAAGGGCCTGCGGTAAGTACTGCATGTGAACTGCTTTCTATAAATGTGTGCATGTAAAAGTTTAGTTTTCCTTCTGCTAAGTGCACCATGGACGGACTGTCAGCAATGTTCTAAGCAACTTCCCATTGTATCTCAGCATTATGGCATATCCTCCATATTCTATTGTCTATATAAGCTATAAACCTATTCATCCAGTTTGCTGCCATGAGTTATATTGGAAATCTGCGTAAGTATAGACATGGGAAATGTGACTGACTTTATAAAGGGACCGGAGCCTCTTCATATATCACTTGTTCCCTGCGCCTGTCAGGGTCTTTGTTAAGACTAGTGTATGGTACGTCAGTCTTAATAAATCTATATACTATATTTGATTTAATTTTATTCTATGATTGTATTTTATTTTGCAGATACTTTCCTGGGACTGGGTAAATGTTAGTAGCATTAATAATCTTGCTGATGTCCATGCGCTGTATGTTGGAGGACCTCCTCTGGAAAAAGAGGCACGCGACCTCTTTGTAAAAGGAAGTATGGCAGATATCAGAGCTCAGTTTCAGGTGGGAATACAAAAACTTTATAATGGTAGTGTTTTGTAAAAGACAATGTTAACATGATAATGTGTGAAAGTCCCCTATAATTATATATCTGACTAGCCTCTGCCCGTGACTTCGTCTGCGGGTTCCTGGAGTGGATGATCCGCCTATATTCAGCAAATTGCTGCCGTTGATGGTTTGCCTGCTCCGGCGTTTTGGCAGCTCTTAAGCTGTCCTGCTGCTGAACTTGTTCCTTGTACTGTGCCTGTGATTGTTCCGGCATCTCAGCAGCTCGCTGGGACACCATATAATGAGCGTGTTGTTGGCGTTGATGATCCGCATGCTCCGGCGTTTTGGCAGCTCTCAAGTTGGCCTGGCACTGAAGTTGTTCTTCGCACTGTGCTTGTAATTGTTCCAGCATCTCAGCAACTCGCTGCAACGGCATATAATACATGTGTTGTTGGCGTCGATAATCCCCCTCAGCTCTGCTTGAGGAGAACTCTGTTGACTTCTGGCTCCTTCACAGCTCTCGTTGTTTGCGACAAATTAGATTTTCTTTTTCCAGGCATGTTGAAAATTTCAAACTGCCAATTTGGATAAAAGGCCCATGTCAGTTTGTGTGCTCTGCCTTGAGCAGATCAGATAATATGCAAATGCATGTACACTGAGGGTTAGCTGAGTGTTTACACAGAGAGATAACAGACCTGGGACCTGAGATAAGCTGCTGCAGGAGCAGTGTAATATAGTATGCGAACATAAATTCATAACAGCCATGAAGTCATGTCATTTCCCGTGATAATAAGTAGTCTGTGTTTTAATCAAGGTTACAATCTATGTGTCGAATTTTATTCAAATCCATTCAGCCGTTTTTGTGTGATTGAGGAACAAACATCCAAACAAACTTTCACATTTATAATATTATTATTATTATTATTATTATTATTATTATTATTATTATTATTATATTAGTAGGATTATATATTATGTATCTAATCCTGAGAAAGAAGGGTGCTAACCAAAGCCATAGCAGAGCCCAAATCAAAAATTTTTTAAATTTTCTTTTATAACACCTTTATCCAAAGAATGCTGACCTAGAATAATACAAATGTAGTGAATGAATGCTAAAAATGAATATAAGAAATTGTGTAATGTGTCTTATCAGGCTGGCTTCCTTCCTTCCTTCCTCACCCCACCTTTACTCAGTCTATCTTTAAAATAATCCATACCCAGAGAGTGGGTTCAGACTTTCAAGCCTCATACACATTGAATTGTTACCAATATATAGTAGTCTATGGAGATGAAAAGAGACGCACAATGATATGAGGCTCAGTGAAGAGAGGACATGGGAGGAACATTGCTGGATAAATGAAGAAAGAAGGTGTTTTTCTTTAATAAGATATATAAAAAACATTTCTTATATTCAGTTGTGCAATTGATTTTATATGTTACAGATTTTTTTCCATTTTACTTACATTTTCTGTGTGTTTTGCTTGGACTCTAATTGAAGTATTGATATATACACTTGTGTATACCTATAGTGAATACACGTATCTTATTGCATTAACTTCTGGCAGTGCTTGCAAAATTGTGCTCCCATCCTCATGCAGAGTAGCATCTGGCATGGGTATGTAATAGCAAGTTCTAAGGCCTTGGCCATTTATTGCTGCCACCTAATATTGCTGATCCTCTGTGGGATTCTTTTATTTCATGGCAGATCTTTGGGTGCTGAATTAATGTAATTTTACTGTAGACAAATATGGTGGCATCTTTATTGAAGTGCAAAAACGCTTGTAGTATTCTGAGCAACCAATGAAATTGAGGCAGTCATTGGTTAAAAAAAGAAAATTTGCGAGCTGGTCGAGTTGGTTGAAGTGGCAGCACATTGACTGTTACTGATGAATTAGCTTCCATAGATGAGCCTCATTGTGCTGAAGTATATAACGTATAAGTATAACGTATAATCGTGCTTTGTTTTGTTTTTTCTTGTTTCCATAGGATCTTGCTCTGTATTGTGCTCTTGATGTGAAAGCCACATATGAGGTGTTTCAAGAGACATTTCCACTCTTCATAGAAAGGTGACATAGTCCATCAGTATGGCATGGCAAACGAGCTGAATACAAAGTTACAGTCTATATACATCATGAGTCTGTATATCAGGAAATGCTGCCAACATATAAGACTAACACACCCTTGTCAGCCAAAAGTATACAAACATGTGCTCCTTTGGCATGTTTGACTGGCAATACTTACTATATTTTTGAAAGTGTAAGCCTCCACTTTTTGTGACATTGTACACTTTTCTCTCATTGATGTCACTAAATTACTTTGGTGCCATTTAAAGGGATCTTATCATTGGGTACCCTTTCTTTCTTCCTAACACATAGGAATAGCCTTAAGAAAGGCTATTCTTCTCCTACCTTTAGATGTCTTCTCTGCACCGCCGTTCAGTACAAATCCGGGTTTTCTTCAGTATGTAAATGAGTTCTCTTGCAGGACTGGAGGCGTCCCCAATGCTGTGAGAGAAATCTCCAGTGACACCTCCATCTTCTTCTGGAACGCCCTTTCCCTGTGCCTTCTTCCATCTTCGGTTTAAAACTTCTAGGCATGTGCAGTCGGCTCTGCCATTGGACCTCGTGCAGTAAGCTGTGTAATCGTCCATTTTCTTGTGGGCATGCGCAGGAGAAGAATAGCCTTTCTTAAGGCTATTCCTATGTGTTAGTCAGACAAAAAGGGTATCTGATGATAGGATCTTTTTAACTACATTCAACTTGTATCATTCTCATTTGGTTCACCTGAACAATACTTGGTGAACTAGGCTACAGATGTAACGTTCTATGTTTTCAATACATAGGACCTAATAGAACTAGCTCTCCTCCTTATAGAAGCTATTTCTGTTGATTGCTCAGCAGTGAACAGAATATCAATATGTACATAGTTACATACATAGTAGATGAGGTTGGATGAAGACATCAGTCCATCAAGTCCAACCCACAACTTTACAGTCCCCTACAGTGTTGATCCAGAGGAAGGCAAAAAATCACATGAGGCTCATGCCAATTGCCCCATTACAGGGGGAAAAACTCCTTTCCGACTCCAATATGGCAGTCAGTATAAAAACCCTGGATCACCGAAGAGACCTATCAGTAGAGAAATTGGCCAAACATGTGTTTCCACCAACACTCAGGTAAGTAGCTGGGTATGCACATTGCTATAGACCAGCAGTCATTAGACTCCGGCACTTCTATTTACCATACACATAAAAAAGTAACACTGCATGGGATTCTCTCCCTTTTCTCAAGATGATTATGGAAATCACATGTTTCATGTTTGATATTTAGAGTATTATAATTTATTTCTTATGCTTACTTGTATAGTGCCATCATATTCTGCAGCACTTTACAGACATTAACAGTCACTGTCCCATATAGTATAGATCTAGACATAAAGGTTCAAATGGCAATACCCCTTTAAAGAGGACCTTTCATGGTTTTGGGCACAGGTGGTTTTATATTCCGCTGGAAAGCTGACAGTGCGCTGAATTCAGTGCACTGTCGGCTTTCCTGATCTGTGCCCCGGGTGAAGAGCTATCGGTCCCGGTACCGTAGCGCTTTACAGTCAGAAGGGCGTTTCTAACAGTCAGTCAGGTACGTCCTTCTTCACAGCAGCGCCTATCGCGCTGTACAGTGTGAGCGGGGAGGAACGCCCCCAACTTCTGCTCACAGTACTCGTCCATAAACGAGCACTATCAGGAGGGTAGGGGGTGTTCCTCCCCCATCTCACAGTACAGCGTGATAGGCGCTGCTGTGAAGAAGGTCGTACCTGACTGACTATCAGAAACGCACTTCTGACTGTAAAGAGCTACGGTACCGGGACTGATAGCTCTTCACCCGGATGAAAGCTGGATCGTGAAAGCCGACAGTGCACTGAATTCAGCGCACTGTCTGCTTTCCAGCGGAACATAAAACCACCTGTGCCCAAAACCATGAAAGGTCCTCTTTAACCGGTTAAGGACCGCTGGCCGTAAATTTACGGCCAGCAGTCCTGGTCTCTAAGACCAGCCGATAGTAAATTTACGGCCGGTCTTCAGAGACTCACTAGGCAGGGGGTGGGGCGGGGGGAGGGCAGGGGTTAGGTGTTACTAACACCTAACCACCCCCTCAACAACGTTCAGTCGGACTCAGTTCCGACTGAACGTTTTAACCCTTTCGATCGTGCCGTGAAACATCACGGCGCGATCGAAAGGGATCCGCCGAAGATTGAAGCTGATCGGCACCCCCCGCGGCGAGATCGGGGGGTGCCGATGTCAGTAGAAGGTAGTCTGGGGTCTGGCCAGTGACCCCAGACTACCGGAGCCCCACATACCTGGTTGATCCTGCCGACCGATGGAGGAAGTGAGCGATGCAGCTCACTTCCTCTGCAGCTTGCAGGACACGAGCAGGCTTGTGTCCTGCTCGTGTCCTGTCTGCTATTGTGCAGATTCAGTTGATGCTTTCATCAAAGCATCAACTGATTGAAGTGTCCTAAATGGACACATGAAAAAGTAAAAAAAAAAAAGTTAAAAAAAAATAAAGTGTATGAAAAAAGTAATAAAGTTATAAAGCCCAAAAATCCCTTTTTCTCTATACAAAATGAATTATATAAAAAAAGTACTAAAAATTAATAAAAACAATGCAAATTTACTATCGCCGCGTCCGTAACAACCTGTACAATAAAACTGAAATTATATTTAATGTATATGGTGTACAGCTGAAAAAAAAAACGGAAAAAACCCGCCAGAAGTAATGATTTTTCACCATATCACCTTACAAAATATGCTATAAAAAGTGATCAAAAAATCATATGCACCCCACAACAGTACCAATAAAAAGCGCAGGTTGTCCCGCAAAAAATAAGCCCTCAACCAACACTGTCAACCGAAAAATAAAAATGTTACGCCTCTCAGAAGATGGCGATGCAAAAATCACTGATTTATGTCCCCAAATGTGTTTTTGTTCTGCAGAATTAGTATTGCATAAAAAAATACTATAAATGAGGTATCGCCGTAACCGTACCGACCCGCAGAATAAAGGCTACATGTTACTTATACTGTACGCTGCATGGCGCAAAATTTAAAGGGTACAACTCAATGCCAGGATTGATTTTTTATTTTTTTTTTAAATCCAGCAAGAAAGAGTTAATAAAATGTATTCAGTATGTTGTAGGCACCCAAAAATGGTGTCATTACAAAATACATCACATCCCGCAAACAACAAGCCCTTATATGGCCGCGTCACCAAAAGAATAAAGAAAATATAGCATCTAGTAATGTGAAGACAAAAAAAACCAAAATCGCCAAATTATTAGAATACAACTGGCGGCGTCAGGAAGGGAATGTATAAGCTGTGTCAGTGTACTTCAGGAGACACCCCAGATTTACAGTTTACAAGGGAAAGACACCAGAAGTGACCCCCAAAATGAGCCCCAGAGTGACTCCCCCAATCATAGGAGCTACTGGGACATAGTAGGGAATTTGGTGTCTGCAATGTTCTCCGCACCGCTTATATATTCCCTCTTCGCCATCCGCCGTGCAGTCACGTCCGGATACTAATACTCACTACACCCCCTGATAAATTCTTTGAGGGGTGCAGTTTTCAAAATGGGGTCACTCCTTTGGGGAATCCACTTTTCTGGTACCTTACAGGCTCTACAAACATGACATGGCGTCCAGATACCAAACATCTGAATCTGTACTCCAAAAGCCGCATAGCGCTCCTTCCCTTCTGCACCCTGCTGTACGTCCAAACTGCAGTTTATGCCACATGTATGACATATGTATGACACTGGTGTACCCGGGATAACGGACGTAATGTCATATGTGGGTATAAACTGATATTGGGGCACAGCCAGACACAGAAGGGAAGAAGGGTTATTGGGTTTTTGGAGCGCAGACGGTTTGGTTTTTGGATGCCATGACACTTTTGCACAGCTGAAACGCCAGTAAAGTGGAATCCCCTGATATGAGACCCTATTTTGGAAACTACACCCCTGAAGGATTTATCCAGGGGTACAGAGAGCATTTTTAGCCCCCAAGTTTTGCTATAACTTATTATCCATAAATGAATACGAAGCTGATTGTGAGAGGTGAAAATGACCATTTTTCCAGGAATACATCATTTCTGTGCGTAATATATTGTGCCTGACTTGTATCAGAGATGAACGCTCTGAAAGCTGTTGTGCCCGGGATACCCGCTTACCAGTTTTTGGAGTGTCTCTGATGACATAAGTTGGGCACAACATATCGGGCACTGAAATGGCGAATCTCTGGAAATTTTTCATTTTTAACTTCTCATTATCAGTTGCGATTTCATTTCTGGAAACTAAATAAATGCAACACTCAAGGGTTAAAAATTCTCGCTACGCCACTTGATAAATCCCATCAGTGGGCTAGTGTCCAAAATAGGGTGACATGTCTGCGGATTCCACTTTATTGACAATTCAGGGGCTTTGCAAAAGTGACGCCCAAAAACCAAACTGTGCTCCAGAAACCAAAATAGCGCTCCTTCCCTTCTGCGCCCTGCTGTGTACCCAAACTACAGTTTATGCCACATGTATGACACTGGTGTACCCGGGATAACGTACGTAATGTCATAAGTGGTTATAAACTGATATTAGGGCACAGCCGGACACAGAAGGGTTATTGGGTTTATGGAGCACAGATGGTTTGGTTTTTGGATGCCATGACACTTTTGCAGAGACCCTAAACTTGCCCCTACAAAATGGGGTTTACAGTTACCTCCAGGTCTCTCCAAAAGGAACATGGCCCCCAGAAAGTCCCTCTAAATCTGTACCCCAAAAGCTAAAAAGCGCAGTGCTCCTTCCCTTCTGAGCCCTGCTGTGTGCCCAAGCAGCAGTTTACACCCACATATATCATTTTTTGCCCCTCGGGATGGCCCCTTAATAGTTTTAGGAGTGCAGGTCTCTGACAACACAAAGTGGGTGCAACGTATTGGGCACCGAAATGGCATATTTCTTTCAAAATTTCAATTTTCATTTTGGACATTCATTTTTTGGAAGCATTTTAGGCACAAAATGATAATACCCCTTGATTCATTCCATGACAGGTGTAGTTTATAAAATGGGGTCACTTTTGAGGGGTTTCCATTGTATTGGTACTTTAGGGGCTCAGCAAATGTGACATGGCACCTCAAAACTATTCCAGCCACATCTGCCCTCCAAAATCCAAATACCTCTCTTTCCATTCTGAGCCTCACCATGTACCCATACAGCAGATTATGGCCACATATGGGGTATTGCCGTGTTCAGGAGAAATTTTGTAACAAACTGTGGGGGGCTTTTAATTTTTTAACTACTTGCAAAATTAAAAATATGGCGCTAAATGGACGATACATTGTGAAAAAAAAGTAATTTTTCATTTTTACGCCCCAATGTTAATAAAATCTGTGAAACAGCTGTGAGGCCAAAATGCTCACTCTACCCCTAGATAAATTCTATGAGTGGTGTAGTTTCCAAAATGGGGTCACTTATAGGGGGTTTCCACTGTATTGATACTTTAGGGGCTCTGCAAATGCGACATGGGACTTGAAAAATATTCCAGCAAAATCTGTCCTTCAAAATTAAAATAGCGCTTTCCATTCTGAGCCCCACCATGTTCCCATACAGCAGATTATGGCCACATATGGGGCATTTCTGTGTTCAGGAGAAATTGTTTAACGAACTTTATGGAGCTTTTTCCCCTTTATCCTCTTGTGAAAATGAAAAATGTGGGGCTAAATTGACAGTTTATTGGAAAAAAAGTAATTTTTCATTTTCATGCCCCAATGTTAATAAAATCTGTGAAACAGCTGTAGGGTCAAAATGCTCACTATACCCTTTCATATGTTCTTTGGGGGGTGTAGTTTCCAAAATGGGGTCACTTTTAGGGGGTTTCCACTGTATTGGTTCTCTAGGGGCTCTGCTAATGCGACATGGCACCTAAAATTATTCCAGCAAAATCTGCCGTCCAAAAGCCAAATAGCGCTCCTTCCATTCTGAGCCCCGCCATGTACCCATACAGCAAAATATGGCCACACATGGGGTATTGCCGTGTTCAGGAGAAATTTTTTAACAAACTGTGGGGGGCTTTTACTCCTTTATCCCCTTGTGAAAATTAAAACTTTGGGGATAAAGTGACATTTTAGTAATTTTTCATTTACACATCCCAATGTTAGTAAAATCTGTGGAATAACTGTAGGGTCAAAATGCTGACTATACCCCTTGATGAATTCTGTGAGGGGTGTAGATTCTAAAATGGGGTCACTTTTGGAGGGTTTCCATTGTTTTGGTACTCTAGGGTCTCTGCAAATGAGGCATGGTGCCTGAAAATTATTCCAGCAAAATCTGCTGTTCACACACCCAGTGTCGCTCCTTCCCTTCCATGCACTGCTGTGTACCCAAAAATCAGTTTACGCCCACATGTGGGGTATTTCTGTGTACGGGAGAAATTGCATAACAAAATGTGAGATGCATTTTCTCCTTTAACCCTTTGTGAATGTGTTAATTTTAGGTCTAAATGAATGTATTAATGAAAAAAAATGAAATGTCTAAATTTCACTTCCATATTATGTTTATTCTTATGAAAAACTTAAAGGGTTAACAAACATCCCAAATGCTGTTTTGAATAATTTGAGGGGTGTAGTCTTGAAAATGGGGTGATTTATGGGGGTTTCTATTATATAGGCCTTTATAATTCCTTACAGAACTGAAGCGGTCCCTAAAAAATTGGTTTGGAGAATTTTCTTGCAAATCTAGAAAATCGCTGTTACACTTGTAAGCCTTGTAACGTCCAAAATAAATTAAAAGACAATCAAAAGATGATGCCGATATAAAGCAGAGATATGGGAGATAATATTTATTCATGTATTTGGGTGGTATGACTATCTGCCTGAAAAGCAGAGAATTTCACATTTTGAAAATTGCAATTTTTTCAAAATTTCCATCAAATTTCCTAGTTTTTTTATAAATAAATACAAAAATATTGATTAATATTTACCACTAACATGAAGTATAATGTGTTACGAAAAAAACAATCTCAAAATCATTTGTGTAAGTTAAACCGTCTCAAAGTTATTGCCATTTAAAGTGACACATGTCAGTTTTGAAAAAAAAGGCCTGGTCTTTAACATACTTTTGGGCCTGGTCCTTAACCGGTTAAGTAAGGACAAAGATTGCACTTCAAGGAAACTTCCCATATGTAACACACTATATATGTGCATCAGTCTTTATCACTTATATTTGACACAGTATTGGTGAATATATATTTTTCAAGAACTGTTCTTTGATTTTTAGATGTCCTCATCCTGTGACCCTAGCTGGGATGTTAGAAATGGGTGTTCCCTACCTACCAGTGAACCAAAACTGGGAGAAGTATCTGGATGAAGCCGAAATCACATATGAAGAACTGCAGAAAGAGATGAAGAAATCCCTCATGAACCTGGCGAACGATGCCTGTCAGCTGCTGGTCGATGATAGGTATGTAACCGAAGGAAAACAGAGTGCAAAACATAGTGTTATGTATTTTTATACAATATTTAAAAAGGACCTTTCATGACCTCGGGCACATGCAATTTTATATACTGCTAGAAAGCCGAAAGTGCGCTGAATTCAGATCCATTGCAGATCCATTTAATGAAAATCATTATTTTATTATTATGCAAATTAACTGAAAAAGGCTTTATAGGCGTTTCTTCTCCTGCAGGGGCGTCACAATATACTCTAGATAACCAGTCCTGGCAAGAAAGGACAATTGCCTAAAGCCCTTTTCAGCTAATTTCCATAAAATTAAAAGGCAGAGGACGTACCCGCCGCACGTAACTGCTGAGGCCAATTAGCCACCTAAAGTAAGGACACTGTACATCACAGATTGGCCTCAGCAGTCACTTGTAGTGGGACTTCCTCCAAAACAAGACATCGGAGTAGCAGGACCAGACCAGAATGGGAAAACAACTGAGCACTGGGAACAGGTGAGTATGGTTTTTTTGTTTTTACCTTCATCTGCCTCATATGAAAAATCTTTTATCTTGGACAATACCTTTAACATTGCAATAATCAGGGCAGTATAAAGCTGATGTATGTTTTAATCCAAACCAGATACAAAACCAATCCTTGGCTTTGGGATTTAGAATGGGATGTTCAAGAATTCAAGCAAAAGAAGGTAAAAAGTGTCAAAAAGAAAGATGTTAAATCTGCACCAGTACATCATGCAAGGAGTCAAGATCTCACAGATCCACATGAAGGTGAGGATCCATTTATTTCTGTGTTCTAGTTTACTGTAGACCAGAGGTATGTGTACCCCAAGGGGGTACAGTGTTCAGTCTCTGGGTACACACCATGGCTGGGAACCAGTGCTCTGGAAGTGGCAGATTCAGTGAATGCTCGGGTTTTGGGGAGCTAATACCACCCAAACAACCCAAAGTAGCTGCCAAGCAGAGACAGGCTTTAGAAGATGTTGGGTCAAGTTTAAGAGAATGGGTCTCCTTAACCGCCATAGGTAGTCTATGCTGAATAGGCAAATAGATTCTGATCTATGTACTGTGGTGTGAAAAGCTTGTAAGAAACTAAAAGACCCTGAGAACTTTTAGGGTGTACTCGCCATAATCAAAAGGTCTTGCTTGGCTCACTGTGAGCTTTTCTTTCCCAAATGATATTGGCAGCAAGATCTGTCACATGACTGAACACCATAGAGTCCATTAGGGGTACTTGGTTGGAAGTTTTCTTACAAGGGGGTAGTACTTGACTTAAAGATCTGGAAACCCTGGCGTAGACTAAATTTTTGCAATGTTTTTACGATTTCTATTATGGGATTTTTTGGGGAAAATTGTCTTAGTTTACCTCAATGACTCTGATATATTCAGATCCTGGACCTCCCAGCGAAGAAGAAGATTTACAACCTTTGCCTGGTAAACTGTATTTGGATGATCTCATAGAGAAAACTCTACCATACCTGCCTAAAAGAAGCCAACATATGCCCGGCCATCCAGGGTAAGTAACAGACACCAAAGATACATAAATATATTTCAACGTAGTTTTTCCCCTTTAGCTTACAGCTTACTGGTTTTCTTGCTTAGACTTTCCTGAGATCAGACTACACTGAATAGCTTTGCTTGTGGATTTCATTAATGACCACAACTTTCATCGTGTACACAACTGCATCCCATTAATAAAACCTTGTTACCTTGTTCAGAGAAGTGAATGATTTTTATTGAGCTTCCAGTTTAGTCCTCTACATATGTACCAATCCCCTGAGATATTTGTTTTATCAGAATTGTTCTCCTGAGCGTGGCTAGACCGTGGAGAAGAGCAGGAGTTGTGAGTAGGGCTTAGAGGGACCTTTTGTGGCCCATTATTTTTACAGTAATTTAGACCAGAAACTATTTTATTTAACTTTCTGACATATTTGATTTGGTTTGGTTTGCACCAAAACTTCCCTATCACAAACGGTGTTAATCTTTGTAGATGGTATCGTAAGCTTTGCCCAAAACTGGACGATCCTGACTGGGTTCCTGGTCCAAGCCTCATCAGCCTTCAGATGAGATTAACCCCTAAGCTTATGCGTTTGACGTGGGATGGCTTCCCATTGCACTTCTCTGACAAGCATGGTTGGGGATACCTTGTTCCAGGACGGAGCGACAATCTTTTGGCCAGTGGAGTAGAAGATGAAGATTGTGATGTTAATGGAGACTGCCCTTACAAGGCCATTGAAAATGTCTACGTTGAATACTGTAAGAATAAAGCAAACACCACCTCAGGGGAACAAGACTCAAATGTACAGGACGACTTCATGCTTACTGAAGACAGCAGCATCTGGCAAAAGGTAAAAACCTGCCTGTAATCCTAAGACATGAGAAAGATTAGACTGTATGTTGCTTATATAGGTGACTATGCTTAGGTTGCTTTGTCCTTATTTCTAGGTAGAAGAGCTCAGTCGACTGGAGAATGATATAGGCCTTGAAGGAACTACCTCAACCTCAAAGAAGAGCAAAAAAAGTAAACTGGTATGTCTTTTTGACTTTTTCTATTGTTTGTATGTAAGTATTGACTAAATCTAAATTACTCTAACGTGGTGGAAGATTTGGCTGAATATCCTTCAGGCATGTCTGACATAGAAGAGCACCATAGATTAATATCCAGGACTAGAGATGACCAAATCATTTTGTCAATTTGATATATAATGGGCCTTCTTTATCAACCCTGTCTAACGGTAAAACTGCCTTTGTTGTCCAGAGCAGCGATCACAGCTCAGCTTTAGTTCTGAGTGGAGGAGTAGTAGAGCGATGGCTGGGCAGCAAACTCAGTTTTATTACATTTATTGGGAGCGCCAAAGGTAACTCAAGATAGGAAAACCCCTTTAATTCGGGGCTGTAGAGCTGGTAGCCCAAACCACAAACTCCAATTCCTTCATTATTCCATGGACCGACTCTGACTCCTTCACAAAAGACTGACAGCCACGGTCAGTCACAAGCAGTAAAGATTCCTAATTCATTAAGTGAGTGACTGAATTCCTATAGAAAGTAAATATTCAACAAAGTATACATCTGATTATTGTTACAATAATCACTCATTCATTTTGAAGCCATACTTGGTAACTTTTTTCGCAGTGCAAGTCACTTTGAGTTTTATCTGATCTCATTCACAGTCCTATTGTAGACTGTAGCCACAGATTTTGTGGTGGATATGAACTGCAAACATGTTGTGTGGCCCTGGCCTAAAGGGGGGTTTCAACCCCATGATGTTTTACAGTGCATGAAAGTAACAAAAAGTATATTTCTCACGTGCATTCCTGTTTCATATACTACACTGCAGTGATGACGTAGTATGCCGACATAGGCGCTGGCTGTAGAGATGATGTGTTGATGCCACTGAGGTCACTGGTGTGGGCAGGAATTGGTTGTGTCAATATGGTATCAACGTAGCCCGACAAAGATCAAGGGGAATCGCGGCAGGGAATTATTTTTATGTACTTGTAAGCTGTTTATAAAGAAAAACTTAAAACTTTATAATATTTGAAGGGCCAAATTGTAAAATATAAATGTTACACATTCATCTTGACTCGCAGTGTTCACATATACAGGGTTTTCTGTGGGCAGTATTACAGCTCCTATACAAAGCTGGTGCTATTTCTGGGAAAAATCAGACTTCTTTATGTAGGTGGGATGTAGCCTGCAATTATTGTAAGGTTACAGCAGATCTGTGCCTGTGTTGTCAGCGCCTATTCTGACATGTCCAGCTTAGTAATGATCCCCATGATATAGCCGTTCTGGAGAAACTTTTCATAACGTTCTGCGTTGCAATGTTTCTCTGTTACTCCTGCTGGATATCTATGAATAAATGTCCAAACCGTACTAACAGGGCCTTACTGCATAGGTAACGCCCAGTTGTCAATTTACTTCTAAATATTCTGGTAGAATGAGAAATAAACTGTGTAATAGTATTTGCTATAGACCTGTCAGGATGAGAGAGACAGGTCGGGAAGTGACAGCCCCTCTTTATATTTTTAGGAATGATATTCTAACGCTAGATAAACTTTATGCAGGGCATACTGTATAGCGGTACTATATTAAGAGGAACAGCGGAGTATAAATTCCTCTTGATATTTTGCACAGAGGAGCTAATTGGTAGACTGCTTTCCATGTGCTTCGCCGCCGCCACGCTATTTGTATCTGTAATTATATATAATCCCCACCCTATTCACTGTGACAGGAGCCCCCTGCCGAATCGCTTCCAGAGTTGGAAAACTCAGTATCTCATCACCATGGAAATGGCGCTTGCAGTGACGTGAATGTTTCGGGCTGCTGGTTCTACCGATTGCCGCACAAAGTGAGAATTCATTTAATACATTTTGTTCCTAATAGTCAGAATCCTACTGGCAGTCACTCCAACACGGCGAACGTTTCCATGTGTTGATACATTAAAGGAAAACTATTGTATGTAATTTATCTGTACTTTGCATCAAGGAAATCAATTAGAATGAGGGAACATTTGCAAAGCCTTTCTTCAAAACCTCTTAACACCAGGCCTCAGACCTACGCGACATCTTTAAGAGCAATTGGGAAAGAAGTCATTACGCTCTTATGGTACGCTAGCAAAGAAAATAAGAGCATGCTAGAGAAAAAAGAAGTTAGAAAATTCTTGTACTTTGGAATATAGTTGTCTGACAAGGATTTTAATCCTTATGCTTGTGACTAAGTTTGGCGACCGCTCTGAAGCTGAGCAGCCTCACTAGCTGCCGGGTCTGTGCTGTTTCATACAGCAGGGACCTGGCAACATTGCCTGGGATCAGGGATTACTCTGATCATGGCATTTAACCACTCAGATGGCGTGGTGAAATGCAACCATGGTATACGATTGGTTACTTTCCCTTTCCATTTCATGTTCGCTATCTGGGCAGCCTCCCACGGTGCAACATAGGAGCCGTTCAATTACCATAGCAGCCAGTAGCCTTCTGAAAGCTCCCAGTTCTGTCATAGTATTGTAACTACGTAAGCCTGCCTGCAGCAGACATTAATATTTGATTTTGATGTGATTTTGCAATAGACAGCAACACAGTAATATTGCAGTCTATGGCACAGGTAGGTCATCTGAAGATCACATTTTCAGTCTTAAAGAGATCCTATCATTGGATACCCTTTTTTTTCTTTTTCTTTTTTTAAATGTAGATTGTGAGCCTCACATAGAGCCCACAATGTACATTTTTCCCCTATCAGTATGTCTTTTTGGAATATGGGATGAAAATCCAAGCAAACACAGGGAGAACATACAAACTCCTTGCAGATGGTTTTTTGCCCTTGGCGGGATTTGAACACCAGGACTCCAGTGCTGCAAGACTGCAGTGCTAACCACTGAGCCACCGTGTGGCCCCTGGATCAGGTACTCTACCAAACAAGGGTAGCAGTTCAATTCTCGAACACCGCCTGTAGTACACTTTAGACCAGAGACCTCCATTCACTGAGACGTAGAAGTGCTGCTACCAGTCATTATAAATGATCTAGTAATGCCTGCAAGCACCACCACTAGGGGGACTAGTACTATACCTAGTAGCAACAGGTGCTCTACCTGCTATAATAGTAGCAGAGCAAGCAGGGGTAGCAGTTCAATGCTCGGACCCCTCCCATGGTAGATGGCCTAGCATTTGAGACTGCTCTTGTGTGTATATACTTGGGATGTATAAATCTGACAGAGGTTTATGATAGATGTGACATTCCTCACCCATAGGGTTCCATTGTTTAAAAAAACACTCCATCTGATGAATGAGAATCTATAGACTGGGAGTTTTCCTTTATATATTCAGCCACGTATACAGATGTAGTGCGCACTTGGCATTGCAGCGTTTCCACAGTCTTCCTGACTAGCGTATTATCTATATTAAACTATATAAGCATAACCTTTTTCTGATTAGATTTCATCATTTTACATTTTAGGACGGTATTGCAAATAATGTGGGTAGCCCTTTTGCAAAAGATTTTCTTCCAAAGATGGAAGATGGAACATTACAGGCCAGTACTGGAGGCAACAGTGCTACCCGGGCATTAGAAATTAATAAGATGATCTCATTCTGGAGAAACGCACACAAGCGTATCAGGTATTTTCATTATGTCTTGGGGTGTCATTCCAAAAACTGTGTGGTCATAGTCTTATGTCCAAGGACAGACATGCCGGGTGAACAGATTATGCGACTTTTGTTGCATAATCAGCCTGTACACTGTTGTGCAAAAGTTTTAGACATGCGTGAAAAAATGCTGCAATTAAGAATGCTTTCAGAAATAGAAGAGTTTAGTTCTCTTTTGTTCATTCACTTAATTTTGTTAATTGTCAAAAATGAAGTCTAAATCAAATCTATATATGATGTGACAATCCTTTGGAGGAGGAGTCCTGGAAGTGACAATATGGCCCCTGCAGAGCCCTGATGTCAACACTATTCAGTCTTGGATTACAAGAAGAGAGAGGATTCGAGCAAGCCTACATCCACAGAAGATCTGAGCTTAGTTCTCCGAGAAAAATCTCCCAACTGAGTTCCTTCAAAATCTTTGTGCAAGTGTACCTAGAAGAATTGAAGCTGTTGGGAAAGCGAGAGGCGGTCACACCATTGCAGCATTTTTTGCACACCGGCCTAAAAGTTTTACACGGTACTGTATGCGTTCCCTATAATTTCAGAGCATTACACACAGGTGAAGGGCTTTCTAGTCTTTTCTACAATAAAGGTAGAAAGTGTAACCCCTCATTCACATCTGCATTTCTATTCCGTTCGGGGAGGTCCGCATGGGTATTTGGAATACCAAACACAATTACAAGCGCTGTGCAGTAAAAGCACACGGACCCCATAGACTATACTGAGGTCTGTGTGCTTGCCGCCAAGTCTCCGCACAGACTATGCGCACAGGAAAGTAGTTCACAATCTACTCTCCTGTCCACTTGATTCGTGCAGGCAACGCGCGGCAAGCACATGGACCCCATTATAGTGTACGGGGGTCCGTGTGCTTTTACTGCACACCGCTTGCAATTGCGTTTGGTATTCCATTTGGGGAGTCCCCATGCGGACTCCCCGAACGGATTACCAAATGCAGATGTGAATGAGGGGTAAGAAAGAGGGCAATGTCCTGTCTTCAGATAAATGACTGTGAACTAGCAGGGCCCCAAGTTTCTTTATTTGCCATGATGTTCCCTTTCCTCCATAAATACCAAATTTAAATACATACACAAGATAAAAACCTCTTAAACTTCTGCGACTGCTGCTTGTAAAACACTTTCCATTCAGCTACTTGTTTTTTTTTTACAGTTCTCAGAAGGTCGTGTGGCTGAAAAAAGCGGAGCTGCCGCGCACAGTCACCAGGTATTTTGGTTGCCTTTTAGGCTTGCAGACGTTCTCATTTTGCTTTCAGCACAATGTCAGTACATATGTAAATATATACAAGTCCCTATTTTAAGTTGTAAAGTGGCTGAATTTGCAATTTACTTTCCAGCTATGATTTAAGAGCATTGTTATTTTAAATGCATCTTTTATCTTGAGTTGTGGTCCGCTGACGTAGAGAAGAGAAACGGCCATTGGATTTACACCCACGTACAGATGAAGTCACTTAGCTGATGAAACCTAAAAGCCCTTTGCAGTCCCTGTACGTGTGTTTGACAGTTAAATGTATAAAGTAGCGCTTTTTACTTTTCACATTGTCCATTTCAATATTTTAGCTTTTCCACTATAATTAATAAAACCTGCAATTTTTTTTCCTGTGTTCTCTGTAGCCCTCGCGGCTAGTGTTTGGTTCACAGGACAAATAGTGAAAGTTGAAAGAACAATGTTTCCTGGTATTAGGGGAAGCGGGCTTGTGGTTGGAGTCAGTAATGTGTTTTGAGGCATAAATATGGCTGCTATGGTTCTGCTACTTTCCATTGAACATGTTGCTTATAGATACTAATTCCATATGTTACTGATTTTTGCATCATTTATGTTGTAAACGATTTGTTTATTCTAGGAATCCTGATTTTGATGAAGAACATAAGTATGGCGCTATTCTTCCTCAGGTGATCTCAGCTGGAACCATCACACGGCGAGCGGTGGAGCCAACATGGCTGACTGCCAGTAATGCACGCGTAAGAGACTGTATATTAGACACTGGATGAGATAAAGGGGTTACCCAAGGAGCCAAATCCTCTAAAAGTGTATTCATTGCCGCAGAATGTGAAGCTTAGGGCGGGTTCACACCTGTGCCGGTCTCCGCTTTAGGCAATTCCGAGAAAATGGACAGGAGATGGAAATCAGCAGTCACTTTTCAAACCCATTCACTTGACGGTCCTGCATGTTGGACACTTGCCAATTTTCAGTTAAATACCTATTCTAAGTATAGGTCATCCATTGTTAAAGGGGTTAACCAGTTTCTATGATTTGTGGCCTATCCTTAGGATTTTGTCCATGTTCTCATTTAACAGGTTCATCCTAGTGACAAGTGTCCCACGTTATTCTTATTCTACTGAATTGCTGCCTTATTATATTGTATATATTAGTATTTCCTATTACTAGCAGTAATGGCTTCCTCTCCTGGTAGACTGACCGCATTGGCAGTGAACTAAAGGCTATGGTTCAGACGCCTCCAGGATATCATATGATCGGTGCAGATGTAGATTCCCAGGAGCTCTGGATAGCCGCCATCCTTGGAGAAGCCCACTTTGCCGGAATTCATGGTAATGTCAATTCAATAAAATACATTTTTATTAGTGTAGAGAAGTGTTTTGGAGAGGAGTGAAATGAACCTTATACATGTGAGATTACTGCACATATAACAGCATTTATACCCTTGCACTTTTTAGTAAAATAAGTGAATTATTACTATCTATCCCTTTAATGATTCCTTATTCTTCTTCTTGACATTGCTCATAGATTTTAGAGTTTTACTGATATTTAGTTTCAGAATAGATGGAATGAGGGGAGATGCTCAAAGATACAGAAAGCATATTGGAAAATGGTACAACTTTTGTCTCTCAATATTGGCCTGGAAGTGTCTCATGTTTGTGTGTCTAGGATGCCGATGTCTATCCAGTAGTTTCCATACACTTAGTGATAGGTCAGTCTTCCTGGGATTCTCATTGTTTTGCACCATAAACTGAGACACTATTACAGAATTGCATAATTGTTTGGGAGACTTGTTATGTTTATTGGCTTGTCATAGGGAATGGAGACCCTATATATGTGTTATACGGGTCCCGTCTCTTATTAATTACCCTCCACCTATGTCTTTATTACGCTCCCCATTACCCAGTAATCTTTGCTTCCCGCACTTCATTATCATTATTCCTTTCCATTACACAATTCTCCCAGTCCTGTAATCTTGTGCTTTTCATCTGCTCCCCAGCCTTTATGACCTCCCCAGCAACCCCATCATTACTTTTTCTCCTTTTTAATGGTTCCCTTTACATTAGTTCCTGGGTAGTCTCTTTTAAGTGCCATCTTTTCCCATTCACACATGTGGATGGCTTACAAGAAAATGTGCAATTTTGCGAATTACATTAAGGTCTGTAACAGTTTTAGTGTCCTACATTTTCTGCGATTAAAAGTATAGAAATGAGTGGGTAAATGCCACCCTCGGATAGAGGGAGTTATTGTAATGTAGTGTAGACTGTGGGATTAGTTTTAGTTGAGAGATTGGAAAATATATATATATATATATATATATATATATATATATATATATATATAGTTATATTTTCCATGTGCAATGCTGAAGTTATCGAGAGCTTCATGTTCAGAGACCAGATGGACAGTAAAAGTATAATATGCTGAAATTTGCTATCTTATCACAAACCCTTGGGCGGCAGTAATAGTCAGCTGATCACCATGTGTAATACTCTCAAGATGCCCAGCAACCAGTTCCTGAAGCCTTTGTAAGGAATATGTAGTGTTACAGTACATGGTGGCAGGGGAAGACTTGAGTCAGACGGAGCAGGGGTCTCCATTCACATGAGGTATTTGTGAATACATCCTAAAAGGAATTATGTAGTTAGATATAGAAGACTGCTGTCTTCCACTCTTGTCCATGGGCTGCAATGGTATTGCAATCGCTTAATACTGTAGGTTCACAATAAGCGGTCATATAACACATATATTGTTGTAGAGCAGGAGGAGCTGAGCAGATTGATAGTGTAGAGATTCAGCATTTTATTCATTGGAAGACCTGTCCTCTGTCCTGACATGTCAGTTTTAGTAGATACTCGGATTTCCCATAATATAACAATATTAGAGAATCTTGTACTTCTGCATTGTGTTGTTCTTCCTGTATATTTCCTGAATAAATTGACAAATGGGTGTTACCATTGCGCTTGTAATAGGAGTGTATCCCCACTGTTTGATAGACTGTCAGAGTATAAGAAGACTTCCCTAACTAGTAACACCCAGTTGTCAATTTATTCACAGATTTCTAGGAGGAATAACAGGAACAGTGCAGTGCTGAGTTACAAGAAAATATGATCCACAATTTCTATTTGATGGGAAATCCAAGTATTTAATAAAACGAACCTGTTACCAGAGATAACACATACTCTTCATCTCCCTGATCTTCCTAGGGGTGTCCAGTGGTTGGTCCTGATCAGTGACTGACATCCTAATAAAGAGCGTGCACAATGAGATAGGCCGCCACCAGTCTCCTAAACATAGAAATAGACTCTTGTGTCATAAAACAATATATCACTTTCTGCAGCTCCTCCTGCTTAATAACATTAGAGAAAACATCAGGATGCCGGACCTCTTGTAAGATGCAGGAGCTTGTTGTGCCTCTATGGATATGATTGTAAAGAAAATGGCAACCAGAATTCTTCTCCAGGTAAAATCCACCCCGGACAGGTCCCTGCTGCTGGATGGGAGGGGGCTGAGTCAGGGACAGGGTTTAACACCTTGGTTTCTGTGCAGGTTATGTATAAGCCCAATAAGATTTGTGATGCAATGACCATGGCTGCACTAATACTAGAAGATGGTGTAGAGCGGCACAACCTCTGCTCTCCGCTGCTCAGCCATCTTCTGATATTAGTTAGTTCCTCAGTAATCCTGTGAGACTGATACACAGTCTAGACAGAAACTATGGTGGCAACATGGTGGCTCAGTGGTTAGCACTGCAGCACTGGAAGTCCTGGGTTCGGATCCTGCAAGGAGTTTGTATGTTCTCCCCGTGTTTGCGTGGATTTCCTATCATTCTACAAAGACATACCGATAGGGAAAAAATGTACATTGTGATCTCTATATGAGGCTCACAATCTACATGAAAAAAAAAAAGAAACCATGGTGTTGAGCCCCCAACTTGCCCTGGCTCAGTCCCCTCCTCTCTAGCAGCAGAGAACCTATCTAGAATGGGTTTTACATAGAGGAGAGCAGTGGCGGCCATTTTTATGATCTTAATAAGACGCAGGCTCTCTTTCTTCCTCTAGGCCTCAGAGGATACAGGTAACTATCAGTTGTAGTTTTTATTTTTTTTCTCCTATCCCCAGAGAACCCCTTTAAGTCCTCTGTCTATATAGAATGTAATTGCCATCCTTGTAATGTGAGTTTTATCTGTCTTCAGGCTGCACAGCCTTTGGCTGGATGACACTCCAGGGTAAGAAGAGCAGTGGCACTGACTTGCACAGTAAGACGGCCTCTACAGTGGGAATAAGTAGAGAACACGCCAAAGTCTTCAATTACGGGCGTATTTATGGAGCTGGCCAGCCTTTTGCAGAGCGACTACTAATGCAGTTTAACCATCGTCTTACTCAAGAAGAAGCCGCAGCAAAAGCCAAACAAATGTATGCAGTGACAAAGGGAGTCAGGAGGTTGGTAGTATTATGTACCACATTATTTATCATGGGGCACACATCAATGTTACAGTGGAAAAATGACATTTCTATAATGAGGTACTATAGCAAGATGATATATACTAGACTAGAGATGAGTGACTGGCAGCCTGCAGGTGCCTTCCCTGTGGCCTCAGCGTGTCTGTATTTCAGAGATGTAATTATTGTTGCCAGCAGGTGGCAGCATCACACAGTAAAGTTACTTTCTGCCATTGTCAAGACTCTGCATTGGCGGTAGGAGATGGGAGTTGTGTAGTGAGTACAGTTATGGCTTTGTATGATGGGGAGCGTGGAACTGTGCTATAGGATGTAATGTGTGAGCGCTGCATCTGATGATCCCACTTCTCACTACTACATAGCACTTGTATTGAGGAGCTGTGACAATGATATTGTTTGTTCTTTCAGGTATATCTTGTCTGAGGATGCAGAATGGCTTGTAGAACAGCTTGGGATCTCCGTTGAGAGGGGAGAAGAGAATTCTGTCAGCTTACAGGATGTCAGGAAGATTCAGAAGCAAGCATCAGCAAAGTAAGAGCATGTCCTGTAGTCGTGTCCTGGAATGTATGATGTGCATGAATGTGTAAAATATATATATATATATATATATATATATATATATATATCTATGTTATAATGGTTTTACTTTTCATTGTGCTTTTGGGTGGACCATTGTGTGAAACAAGCCCTATTTCCTCGTAGATTGTAAGCTCTATTGAGCAGGGCCCTCGCTCCTATTGTTTGATACATTGATTCTTTGTCACATTGTAATGCCAAATACTGACTGTTCATGTGCCCACTGATTTGTGAAATGCTGCAGAATATGTTGGTGCTCTATAAAGTTATTATTATTCAGGAAATGAATGGTTTATTGTTTTATCTCTATGTGGCGCTGTATAATCTGGATTTATTTCTCTTGGCAACAGCTCTAGGAGGAAATGGAACTTGATAAGTCGCAAGATTTGGACTGGTGGGACAGAGTCACAAATGTTCAACAAGCTTGAGAGCATAGCGATGAGTCCGACCCCCAGTACTCCTGTCCTAGGATGTCACATCAGCAGAGCCTTGGAACCTGCAGCTGTAAAAGGAGAGGTAGTCAATCGCAAGCCAAGTATACACAGGTTTTGGAAATCACACCATTTCTCTTATGGCTATGGAAACGCCGGCGTTTTCCGTATAGGTATAAATGAAGCAGAGGAAACGGTGAAAAGCACTGTGGGGAAAAAACGCGATTTGTTACTGTCATGTTTTTTCTCATAGACCGCTACATATGGCCTTAGCCTAAAGGGGTTTCCAGGAATTGGAGCAACCAGTATAACAATGCAAAATTTTAAAAAAACGCAACTGTCCTAGACACTTCGTAATCTGCCTGTGACAGTCTCCAGCCTCCCCAATTCCCGGACAACTCCTTTAAGCTGGCATTGGTAGAAATAGAATTGGTGAGTCTCCTTATGATCATGGGGTGTTAGTTGGTTTGTCATGCCTCCACATCATCCACCTGAGCTAACCTAATAGATTCTGCCTCCTCCACCAACCCCATTTCTTAGTACCTGTTAATAGGCTCTGCTCCATGTATTCTGGCTAATCAATGCTGTTAGTTTTGGAGCGTGATATACTATTAGGCACTATAATTTCAGGTAGGAGCAGACAAGGGGTGTGACTCTGAGCTCTGACACTGGCTGCCTCCGAATCAGACCCCGGCCTGACACAGCCCTTCTGACAGTACAGAGTTTAAAGGGGCTGCCCCATATATACTGTTAGCTTGTATAAATTAAGCCTTTTCCCAAATATATTGCTTCAGAAATTCTGCTTTGTTTGCTTGATATGTGACCTTATTCCTCCCATTGTTTACTCAGTGTTGCTATAACGCCCCCTCCCCTCCTGATAATACTCGTGTATGGACAAGTAGTGTGAGGAGAGGGAGGGGGCGTTCCTCACCACTCACACTGTACAGCGCGATAGGCGCTAATGTGAAGGGTGTTCCTGACAGACTGTCAGGAACGCCCTTCTGACAGTGAAGAGCTACGGTACCAGCACCGATAGCTCTTCACCCAGGGCACAGATCGGGAAAGCCGACATTGCGCTGAATTCAGCAGACTATCGGCTTTCTAGCGGTATATAAAACTGCATGTGCCCCAACTCATGGAAGGTCCTCTTTAAGTGTTAAACCTTTTTAGGCAATAATTTTGTGAATTACATATTGATAGCATAAGCATTTCATTACTTTGGGGAATGGTTTGGTGCCCTTGGGACTTGTGCTGTATCTGCCTCCTCCATCAGGCCACCTACTTATATACTGACTGTGTGATTCTTGTTTTCTTTGTACAGTTTATAACCAGCAGAGTGAACTGGGTTGTACAGAGTTCGGCTGTTGACTACCTTCACCTTATGCTGGTAGCAATGAAGTGGCTTTTCGAGGAGTATGACATTGATGGGCGTTTCTGCATTAGTATCCATGATGAAGTTCGCTACTTAGTGTGCAGCGAGGACAGATACAGAGCAGCGTTAGCTCTCCAGATCACTAATCTGCTAACAAGGTATTCTCACTACTTTAAGATGTTTGTGCATTATAACAACCACCTCTGGGATTATTAACCTCACACGGATCTTGTGACCATATTTGATTTTCATGGATGAGCAACAAAGTCACAGACCGGGAAATAGAAAAGTAAAGATGGAGGCTTTGAAAGGAATTGTCACTAAACTTTTTTTTTATTGTTTAACATTTGTGGTAGGGGCTTTTGTAAATTTTAATCTGGTTTAATGTGTTTTGTTTATAGCTATAAATGGTCCTGCTGTATCTAATAGCCTTGGTGTTTGTGTCACTGCATGGTACATACTAAGATGGTGACGGCACCTACAGGACATAACACATTACAAATGATTTAGTGTTACTCTCTATTTCTCATAATAGACTCAAAGCGCAGTCCGTAGTTAACTAAACGGTATTTTGCAATATTCTATATATAGCGAGGGTGTTATTTGTTCTCAGACTGAAGATATGTGTTTTGAGTCTTGATTTAATATTGCCTAAGCATGAGATCTCTTTGATGGGTGCGGGTAATGTGTTCCAGAGAGTGTGGGCTGCATGGCAGAAGGCTCTGGCTCCATTCCCAGGATTCACCTTAAATGATTTGGACAGTTTATTTGTGCCTGCTGATTTGAGGGGTCAGCGAGCTTTATGGGGCCTCAGAAGAACACTAAGTAGTCAGAGCTTAAGTTGTTCAACGATTTGAAGGTCTTCGAGGTCTTCCCCATTATATAGGTAGCCAGTGCAGTGAGCGGAGGGTGGGGGTTATAGGAACATGTTGGGGTTGTTTGGTTATTAACCTGTGTGGCATTTTGGACTAGCTGAAGGCGATGATTTTCTTATCCTAAGACTTACGTATTGGCCATTACAGTAGTCCAGACAAGAGGTGATAAAGGGATGGAGAGTAGGAACAGTTGGAGCCATACAATGTAACGGTAACTGATCACAATGGGAAGGAGAGCTGTGATGGCACCAATGGCGAGAACGAAGAGCCCACAGTAATGCAACTGTTTTATATAGGTGGCTTTCTTTGGGTAGAATTTAGGATTTGCTCCTTCTAGTGGCCAAGAGTGGAAAATATTAAATGTCTTTTTTTTAAAAGAGTTTTCATGAAAATTTTAAATATATGCAGGGTTTTGCTGGATAGTCTGTTCTCTGGCTGTATAAACCTTCATACATCATGTTCTATCAGTTTTTCCGCTGCAAATATCCCATTATGGCTGCAGCACATTTCTGTCTCTGAGGCTGTGGACATGTACAAGGAGCAGTCTTCCCATCCCCTGCCTATTAAGACTACTATTGCTTAGTTTACATGTAATTCTGCCAGGAGTAACTGTACTATAGCAAACACATAGCTGAGAAAAGCCAAAATGAGAATAATATATTAGATCTAGGAACACTGAACTGAAACACATGCATGAAGGCAAGTTAGCTAGAAAGCCAGTGACAGGAACTTTACTGAGGTTTTTCAGGCAGCAACATTTTGAAATAAAGGGAATTACATTTTAGTCCAGAATGACATGCTCTATTAAATGGAGACTAAGCTAGTGCCCATTTATACGGAGTCTGTCAGCAGTAAATTGGTTCTAAATCTAATCAGTGATTTGTAGCCGTATTTCTACAGTTTACAAATATGCCTCTGTTGTTCAGCTTTAGAGCCCCATTTTGATAGTAAGTAGAAATAGTACAAGGTACTATGATAATTCAACTACAATAAGGTTTACAATAATTCAACTTCTGAAATACTCCCTTTAAATTTTAATATCTACCCCCCACACGCATGTAATTCCATTGCTTTCCCTGCAGAGGAGCAGCCCCCAGACAGTGCTGTCAGTTTGCAGATCCCTGGGTCAGACCTACACAAGCACAGATTATGTGCACATCGGCATCTGCTTTATTTCTATATCTTTACAGTGTTCAGTGAGGATCTATCCCCTGCACTAGTAGAGGAACTGCAGTTGGAACATTAGGATTTTAGAGGGTGAATTACCAGCTAAAACTTTTAGTGTGAGACCACCTAAAGTGTCCCCTTGTCCTTACGACAGTTCTACTGCCTGGTATAAATGATGGAAATATTTTGGAATGCTGTACAATATCATGAAAGGGGTATTAATTGTCCCCATTTCCCATCACTTGTTAGGGTCTTGAGAGAGCTGCTGATTCTTTACACTTGTGTACCATGTACTCCCTAGTCCTACTCCCACCAATCTCTAAAACTGTGATGACTTCTGTGCATTATATGTTGTGTGTAAGTTCTGTATTATATGTACCACTAGGTAACATCAACTGCATGAAATCTTTCTGCTGTCAGTGGAAAAGGTGCGAGTATATAGAGACACTTCAGGGAATAGACTATGATGCAACAGGATAGTCTGAAAAGCAGATATCCCTGGTATATTGTATTGTGGACTCACAGAGGAAAACACAAGCTGGATTTTCCTCTGACAGTCCAGAATAAATGTTGCCTGGTCTATCAAATTTTCACCCACACCTTCTGCATTGAATACCTATGCACCGGAACAAGTGGCTGGATGTTCGGGCTGCTGTATCTCCATTGCAAGCTTACAATAGTGTAGTATTAATAGAAGAACGATATCAGGGGGCTGCCTATTGCATTAACGGTTACTTATGATGTTTGTCCTCTTTTACCCAGCATCACTCCTACTGGGGCAGATGTTATATTACCAGACCAATGTAGAAAATAAGAGAAGCAATGTGAACACTATAACACGTGTGTAACATCTATGTTGGGTAAAACTTGCATGATCTGGACTGATAAGCTTAATGGTAAGAAAGACCAGTGAATTAATCCATATTTTATTTTCTCATATTCCAGGAGTATGTTTGCCTACAAGTTAGGGATGCAGGACTTGCCCCAGTCCGTTGCATTTTTCAGTGCTGTTGATATTGATCGGTGTCTAAGAAAAGAAGTGAACATGGATTGTAAAACTCCATCAAACCCAACTGGAGTAGAGCAGAGATATGGTATTCAGCCAGGTACAGTGTATGTCATTTATGTACAGTGTGTATAAGACAACTCCTGCTGCATAACATTAACCTCCTTTATTGTGTAATGAAATACAGATTTTATAGACATCAGTATAATACATTGCAACAAAGAATTCTATGAAAACTTTGAAGGGGTTGTCTCAAATCATCTTTTTATGGGTCACTTAGACTGTCAGTAAAGTCTGACTATATGCACCGTTGTCTCTCCATTGAGCCGGTCACTTGGACTAGCAGCAGAAACCCACATATCCTTTTTGTGACAATCCCTTTAAGAGCCCAGTTCATGTAGCTAGTACAGATACTTAGTGGTGGTGACCATAACAAATATTTTCTAGCGTTGTCTGGAGCAACAAATCATATTCCAAATGCAAAAAATCGAATACAACACTTACAGAACATTTCTATGCAAAGTACAAAATCTGCAAAATTATCAGTTTGTGAAATAGCCTTTATCAGGACCTCGGAAGTATAGCAAATGTAGCTAAAGCCATCCATGTCTGGTCTACTGCAGACATCCTGTACCGGCCCTGCTGCATTGTGAAGGCTGAGAACCTCACCAGACCCCCTGCGAATCTACTACACTGGTACTGTGTAATGCAGCAGGCTCGCTGGTGGCTAACACAATATGACTACACCACATGTAGTCCTGGCCATAAGCAGGTAGAAATCCTTTCATCATGTATTAATTTTAATTTTTTTTAATATAAAAACAACTTATATTACATCATTTCAACATTTACATCAGGATAGTTGAACAGTTTATTTAGCAGCAATATTTCTCTCATACACCGTGCGTGGATATTTTCAATAACCTTTTTAAGTACTACAGATTGAGTCAGCCGTCACGGCCTTGTTAACAAATCCACGTTTTGGATTTTTTTTTTTCTAGGTGAAGCTTTGGATATATACGAATTGCTTAAAGTGACCAATGGTGTGTTGGAGAAAGGGAGCTGAGTTATCTCTGCCTGAATATTAGACTTCTAACTCCCATGGAGTTCCCATCTATTCGTGACTTTCATGAAGTAAAATAATGTTAATAAAAAACGGTTTCTGTTTCTCTATATTGCACCAAAGTTAATATCAGTTTAACAAAAAAAAAAAAGTAAGTAAAGCTGTGAGATTACTGAAGCGCCCAGGACAGCAGCTACTTCTTCCTCCGTTTCCTCTTTGGTTCTTGACTTTCACTTTGTTCAGACACAGACTGGAAATTGAATGAAACTAAATATTACCAAAAGCACTAATAATATAACAAAACCTGAAAAGCAAATCTCTGCCACTTCTTAAACCAGATAATGTATAATGTAAACTTGTCCTGGATAGAGATAATAATGCACAAAGCACAGACCTGCTCATTGGCTTTTTCATTCTCCTCATCAGATCCCTTTTCTTGCAGTGCTGCGTCCAGACTGGCAGCATTGATCCTGAAGTCTCTGGAAGTACTGAGCTTCATGTACTGCATCAGATTGACCTGACACGGCAGAATAGGGGGTCAGAAATCATACAATGTAGATCATACGGTACTTAAAACCTTTCAAGTGTGTCATACCTTTGACTTTTTAGATAATTTTATCAGAAACTCCTCATATTTTTCGATAGCAAAGATTAAATTTGGAATTGGTTTTGTGTCTCTGAGGACTTTTGCCTAAAAAAAAGAAGCATAAATTCTGTATGAAATATGCAAATAAGTGTCCAGTAGTATGACAAGACTAGTACTGATGGTGAAATACAGTAATGCTACACATGTATATCTCCGGTACAGACCCATCATACCGTAGAAATTACAGCTGCATCCTCCTTTTTCTTCTTCTCTCCAGAAATACTTTCATTTTGTATACTCTAGAAAAACCAGAAGGAAATAATAGGTAGATATTCAGCAGTATAGGCGCATAACATGCTGCTTTACTGAAATAGGTTTGTTTAATCTGTGTTAGTTTATATAGTGCCACACTGTGTACATTGACCACTTTCTTCAGTGCTTCCCCCCACTGGAGTGTAGGAGGAAACACATGCAAATATGTTGCCCCTGGTTAAACCTTGAACCAAGACTCCAGAGGCATAAGCCCCGGACCACCTTAGTGACTTCAATAAGTTAGAGATGTAGAAAACATTTAAGTCAATACAAAAGATCATATGTGTATTGGGATATTTTGCTAATATCATTATGAGGAAGCAGTTTTGGGATGTAGGTTTTTGGGGTACTTGCATAAGTACCTGACTGTATTTCCTGCCCACCAGGTTGTGAACCATATTCTCAGCTTCCATTATTCAAAAGCCATTTTGAAAATGTAAATGGTAACTTCTCCAATCTATAGATTTAATATCATGCAGACATAAAAGCATGACTAAAACTTTTGTTCTAATCGTGGGCATTAGCGTAACTATAGTCTTGTGGGCCCCAGTACAATCTTTTGTCCGGGGCCCCCTACCTCATCCCTACAGTGAATTCTTGATAGTGATGGTTGTGGATACTAAGAAGTTTAATCCACCTTAGTGTGGTTTGGGTAATCTGTGGTCTCCTTGGCTTATGGGCCAGATGGAAGCTGCAATCTCAGTACTGATGCCAGTGTTTATGGGCTCCGTTGCAACTGCAAATGTATTAACCCCTTCCCGACCTCACCGTAATAGTATGGCATTTAAATATTGCAGATGCTCACCAGATACCTGGCCAGGGACGTAACCTGAGGGGGTCAGATATCTGGTGAGCATCTGCAATATTTAAATGCCATACTATTACAGCGATGTCGGGAAGGGGTTAATACATTTTGTAATATAATTTAACAAATTTCAGCTCCTTTCTATGAAATTCCAGCTTCTTTATTGAGAGCTGTACACTGCTTTCACTAGGTTTACGGGCTGTTATATAATGCATGGAAGTTGGAAACACACATCTTCTCAGGCAGTTTAAAAGCTAGATATTCTCATCTTTCATATGACACAATGCTCACAGTTCTACCTGATAAGTTTCCATAGCAATCTCCAGATTAAAAAAAAGCTGGGATTGGCATATTTCTAAAATGCTGCTCCCAATCCAAATTGTGTAATAACTCTGGAAATAATACAGATATGACCCAAGAGTGCAGTTCAATACAAGCAGAGAGTCTCATCTTTCTTACGCCAGAAGCATTGCTCTAGGTTTTAATGCCAGATATATAACGGTTTGAAATAACCCCTTATCCCCTGCCTCAGCTTCCCTGTATTATACAAGAGCCCACCCCTCTATACTAAGCAATGTATGATTTTAGCTCTCAATAAAGGTGCAGGGGAAATAATAGAGCCAAAAATCAGGAATAAAATATGTTACCTATTGGTGATAGGGAATCTAAGCAATTCCAAGTTTCTGTACAGATTTGTGGAATACCAGAATCATGTAATAATGCCAGCAACTAAAGACCGCCACATCCATACCTGTGCATAGGTGATGAATGCATAACACTGTGGTGTGAGGTGGGAGCCAGACAGCTTAACCTGCAGATGAAGGAAAGCAGCGCTTTAATGGAAGATGAATTCAGGAGCTAGTGACCAAGTAACAACCTGATTTCAACCTACCAACTTCTCGAAACGCGTTGGAATATTTCTGGCAAGAGTGGTGCAAACCTGCAAATACTGGACACAGAAAAACAGTCAGATTTGTGAAGGACAATATCTGGTAATTCTTAATTTCTGAGTGTTTTAAACATTTCTCTAAGAAGCTCCTGAGCAGTTACTTGTCAAATTTACCTCCAGGGCTCACAACCTTTATACCCATATTACAATCAAACTTGTATTGCTGTACGAGTACTGATTATTAAAGGGGTAGTCTGATCTAGTCCATCTTACAGAGTATCACTGGATTATGATATACCTTTGTTAGTTCCCCTGCACTGCAGTACTCCCAGTGTGGATTTGTGGTTACTACATTCTAGAGTTTGATGGGTGTTCCTGCACATAATTACATATCATAGTGATATACTACCCCTTACTATAGTGTGGAAACTATTTTAGGATACAGCCAACCATATGAAATTAGTGGGCACCCCCATTGTTTAGCAGGTGAGTGCTGTGGTCTATGAGTTATGTGATGCGGTATGTTACCTAGCAGATGTCCTTGGTGTCGCAACTCACTTTGTTGCACTTGCAGGGAGTGAGCTGAAAAAAAGCATTGAGCGCAAGACACTAGCCCTGAAGACGAGAGCGCAGCATTCACTGGAGTGCCCACAACTGCTTCAAGTTGCAGATTGTTGGTTGCGCTATGAGTAAGGCCCCCACCATCTTATATTAATGATATCTTTCCTGAAGCATATGCGTTATGCAATGAAATATCTGGACTATCCCTTTTTAAGGCTTTCAATATTTCCATTTGCTGGATAACTTACATATTTCACAAGGGCTGTTAGGACTGTGTACATTTTGGTAAGTTCCTTTAGCAAAGTGTCCATACAACTTCCTGTTGGCAGTGCTGTCTGGACCATCTCATGACATGCCGTTAGTAATGTCCCTAGTTGAAGAATGATTGCCTTCTCCACTGGTTCTCTGGGATCTGTAGCCTGGGAGTCACCATCAGCTGCCAAAATAGAAAATTGTTCTAAAAATTTTAGATCAAGCCATGTCTATTATAATGTAAGATGTGAATCCCATGAGTCTGAATGGACTGAGAAACACCTGGTCAGAGTAACTTCTGAACTGTGCAGATGGAAAATAGTCTATTACGAATCTACTCTGATTACTTAAAGGGATTTTCAGAAGAATAAAAACATACTTAACCCCTTAAGGACACAGCCCAAAAGTATGTTAAGGACCAGGCCTATTTTTTTCAAAATTGACATGTCACTTTAACCCCTTAAGGACCAGGCCATTTTTTGGTTTCGCATTTTCGTTTTTCCCTCCTCACATTTCAAGAGCCATAACTTTTTCATTTTTCAGTTCACAGAGTCACATGATGGCTTATTGTTTGCGGGACAAATTGTACTTTGTAATGGCATCATTCAATATACTGTGCAATGTACTGGGAAGCTGGAAAAAAATTCAGAATGAGGTGCAATTGGAGAAAAAATGCATTTGCGCCATTTTCTTATGGGTTTAATTTTTACAGCGTTCACTGTTTGGTACAAATGACATGTTACCTGTGTTCTACGTGTCAGTACGAACGCGGTGATACCAAATTTATATAGTATTTGAAATGTTTTGATACTTTTAAAAAAATGATAAACTTTGCAAAATAGAAAAAAAAAATTGTGTCATCATGTTCTAACGCCTGTAACTTTTTCATATTTCCATGTATGGAGCTGGTTGTGGTGTCTTTTTATGCGGGACAAGATGACGTTTCTATTGATACCATTTGGGGAAAGATCTGATGGTTTGATCACTTTTTATTCAATTTTTTATAGGAGGCAAAGTGTTGAAAAAAACGCTTTTTGGCTGTTTTTATTTTTTTTGCCGCTACGCCGTTCGCAGTACGGGATAAATGTTTTAATATTCTAATAGTTCGGGCATTTTGGAGCGCGGGGATACCTAATATGTTTATGTTTAATGTTCTTTAATTACTTTTATAGCTAATCTAGGGAAAGGGGGGTGATTTGAACTTTTATATTTTTTTTTATTTTTTTAATACTTTTAAAAACTTTTTTTTTTCTTCTGTTACATTTATGATCAGACCCCTTAGGTACCTTGAAACCTAGGGGGTCTGATCGCTCATACTATTCACTGCAATACTACAGTACTGCAGTGAATAGCAGAATCCCAGCACTTCTATTAGACGATGGCTCTGGCATCGTCTAATAGATCTAGTGCAGAGACAAGCCTGGAAGCCTTCAATAGGCTTCCGGCTGTCATAGCAACCGATCACCGCCCTCATGTGACGTTCAGGAGGGCGGCGATCGGGGAAACATGGCGGCGCCCATGCCGCCTGCGCTGTTTACACGCTGCGGTCGCGTTTGACCGCAGTGTGTAAAGGGTTAACAGCAGCGATCGGCTCGGGCACCGACCGCTGCTGTTATTGGCAGGTCCTGGCTGTATTATACAGCCGGCATCTGCCGTGTATGGAGCGAGCTCAGCGTGTGAGCTCGCTCCATACATCCCCATGCGACCCATGACGTACAGTTACGTCCAGGGTCGCTAAGGGGTTAAATGGCAATAACTTTGAGACGCTTTAACTTACACAAGTGATTTTGAGATTCTTTTCTCGTAACACATTATACTTCATGTTAGTGGTAAACACTAATCAATATTTTTGTATTTACTTATTAAAAAAATAGGAAATTTGATGGAAATTTGGAAAAAAGATGCAATTTTCAAAATGAAATTCTCTGCTTTTCATGCAGATAGTTATACCACCAAAATACAGGAATAAATATTATCTCCCATATCTCTGCTTTATATCGGCATCATCTTTTGATTGTATTTTAATTTATTTTGGACGTTACAAGGCTTACAAGTGTAACAGCGATTTTCCAGATTTACAAGAAATGTAACTGTTTGTTTTGTTTGTTTGTTTTACACACTTTATTTTTATTTTTTTTAAAAAAACCCTTTTTTACATTTTTTTATTTGTGCTGCAAGCACACTAGAACCAGTGATGAGAGAGGATCGCTGGTTCTATACTAACTATAGACTTGCAATACATGTGTCACCGTCCCTGCTGCTACAGGGGAAGCCTGGCTGTCAGATACAGCCGGCCTCCCATGGAGATCGCACACGCTCTGCTTCTGAGCCCGTGCGATCTCCATCACGTACAGGTGCGTGGGAATGCGGGAACTAACCACATTCCCTGACGTACAGGTACGTGATTTAGCGTTAAGGGGTTAAACAACTAAACAAGGAGGCACTAACATAAAACAAAGTATTTGTACACAACAAATGGATTAGCAAACTCAAAAAATTGAGGGATTCAATGACAAGGTGTGTATCGGCAGCACATGGGTGGTAGATAAGTATTGGGTGTTTGTTTTGTGCGGGGCTGACCACCTCCCCTCTAGACAACGTAGGACCAGAGGAACATAGAACCGCACTCCATATGTGGTAATGCATCTTCATTTCATTCATTGGTGTATATAGTACAACGTTTCAGGTATACAGCCCTTCATCGGGCAGTTGTGAACATACAGTGGAAAACAGGAAATGCAAAAACAAAAATTAAAAGAGGTAATTACTTAGAAATGTTAGATTTCTGTGGTTGCTTTCTTAACGTTTTGACTTTTTTTTTTTACCTACCAGACATCTTCTCTGAAGCAAGCTGTGTTTTTAGTTTTGTGATCAGCCACTCCACCTCATCCAGCACTTTTGCTGCTTGATTCAAGACCAAAAGCTTAAAAATAAATAAATAAAGTTTATACAATGGTTTAACTGGAAATACAGAGTAGATGACGGTCAGCAAAATCATCCAACCATATAATGTGAGCAAGAACAATCTGGTATTTGGATATTTTCCTGGGATTTTTTTATCTGCATCCAGAGAATTCTGGCAGTCGCTTCCTCCATTGTGTAATTCAGTTCACAGGCATTACTCAGTTGTGCTGAGTGTCTATATGTATAGGGCTTTATTCGAGATCTTATGTGTATGGACAGTATTAGGGCCCGTTCCCACGATGTAACGCGCCGCGCATTCAGACACGTAAACACGTGTCAGAGTGAGAGCGCTTCAAAACAGATCCCACTGACTTCAATGGGTGCCGTCTTACGCACGCTACACATTGAAATCAATGGGTTAAAAAGCCAATTGAAGTCAATGGAATCTGTTTTGAAGGGCTCACTCACGCGTTTAAGTGTCAGAACGAGCGGCGTGTTACATCGTGGGAACGGGCCCTTAAAGGGGTTTTCTGACCCCCAGATTTTTTTTTTATGTTGACCTACACTAAAGACATCTGGACTACACACTGATCACCAGATTTGGATACTACACTGGACGCACCACAAGCAGCCGTTCTTCAAGTAATAGCCACAGAGCTGTAGTCTTGTCCATTGAATAGTAGTGGCGTCTGGGTACTGCAGTCTGCGCCCACTATTAGAACATGGGTAGAGCTACTTTCGACCCATCTTGTGAAGTAGCTTACAGCGCAGGGACATAGACAGATTAGCAGGCAGGGTCGTATTGGTGAACCCCTGAGAGCTGGAAAACCACTTTATATTAGAAATTGTGAAGAATAGAATTCTTACAGCAAAAGACCATGGGGGAATTCATCAAATGGTTTGCACAAAAAATGATGTCATTTGTGTCTAATATAAACGTAATAACTATGAACCATATCCATTAGCCTTGTGTGATTTGTGCCTGTCTGGTATTATTTGTGTGGCTTGCATGGCTCAGAGAAATTAGTCATATTCAACATTTCTGACTAATACAAAAGTCACATTTCTAGGCGCAAAGTGACCTTACACAGTGAGCCTGGTGTAAACTTTTAAAAAGTTGCATCGCACACACATTGCACCTAAAAAAGCTGCAATACCACAGGAGTTGTGCCAAACCATAAGTTACAGCAGTTTTTTTTTTTTTTTTTTTTAAGAGCATCAAATTTATCAAGAATATGCAGCGGTTTGATTAATTTGCAAATTTTTTTTTTGTATTATTTTTAAGGTGCCGTTAACACTACTGCTGGGGACTGTCAATAGTGTCTGTTGCTATTCATCATTTGAAGATATTAGCAACAAACACTAGCCGATCCGTCAAAAACCCGTTTAAAAACTCCATTGATTTCAACAGGATTTTATTTTGTGTCCATTAGTGACCATTTTACACCAAATCTGTTACATGTCCGTTTTTTTTTTCGCGCACAAAAACATCCTTCATGCTGGACTTTTGGATCCATTTAAAAAAAAGCAGCTTTTATAACGGACACCAAGCGTTCGCTACTTTTTAACTTTGAAGTCTGTGGATAATGGACAGTAACAGAGGCTGCAGCTTTCACGACTGCTCTGACCTTTTCACTGTGCCAATTCCATCATGTTTATCGGTCACATGGTTCAGCAGTAGCTCAGTCTCATTCAAATGAATGGAACTGAGTTGCAATCACAAGCGCAGCCCGTAAAATATGTATAGCATGGTGATAGGTATCCAATGTCGTTGTGGTCTCAAGGTGTCTCTCCCCCACCATAAATTGATAGCCTATTATAAGGATAGGCCATCAATATATAAATCCTGGGAAATAACTAATAAGTCTCTTTTGAAAAAAATGCTAATGAGATTGAGGATACTTACAGTAACAGTAGGTGCTGCCGTCTTTACATTCACAATACGGAAATGTGATTGTTTTTCCACTTCAATGTCCTATGAAAAGACATTAAAAAGATAATTATTTCTGGTACAAAATCCGCAACACATCGGTCACATCTGAACATGGCCTTAGAACAAGCTGTCATTAGTGTTTAAACATAAGCTACCCATTTATCCAGCTGGTTTAAGAAAATCATTACCCAAACACAGAAAGAAATGAAAATCAAAACAAATACACATAATAAAAAGTAGTAGGTTTGTGTAACAAAAATGAAATATACAGCCACAAGTATTTCTAAGGTTCTCTCTGACCCTGACTACTGTGTGTTCACAACTGTAATGCAATATTTTCCTACATAGCTCTGTCAGTCAGGGCCACACAGGCAGAGTTAATGTCCTATTTGGGTGATGCCACACTTCATAGGGTAAAGAGACACTATGCAGTGTGCAGTAAGGATGGTGATATACCATGCACCTGGGGAGTGGCTATAACCGCTTCCTGGCCGCGCCACTGTTGTTTCACTTCTGTTTAAGGCCGGGCTCACATAGAGTTTTTTGGTCCAGAACCTGAAGCAGAGGCCTCCTCAGGTTCCAGGTTCCGGTCCAAAATACTGGTAGCTGCGATTGGATGCCGATGCACTGCAGCGGCATCCAGTCAAGAACTCCGCTCCGGATTAGGCCCAATGAATGGGCCTAGTCTGGAGGAGGGAGTGTCTTCAGGTGGAATTGCGAGGCGACTCAGCCTGAAGAATGACCATGTCCGTTCTTTTTTCAGGAAGCCGGAACAAATCGCTCCCGAAAAAAAGAACTGACCGGCTCCCATTAATTTCGATGGAAGCCGTCTTTTTGGTCAGAATTTAGAGGCGGATACGCCTTTATGTACCAAACTTATGTCCATATCCCTGCTGTATGAAACCAGCAGCCATATAACTAGCTTACAGAATTACATGCAAATTTAATCAGTCCAAAATATTAACCCCTGAATACCAGCATACATTATATAAAAAAAGAAAATTAAGTCAGTTTCAGAAGCAGAGAAATGCTATTTATTTGCTAATGAGAGCCAGGCAAAAAAAAAAAACCCTGAAGAAATGGATAAGCAACTTTTGTGCGTAGCTTTCTGTTACACTGTAAACACAGTTAAATCCTACCTGATCAATATCCCCAAGATGACCATGAATGTCTTGTGACAGCTCACGAAGCAGGCTTACTGGGCTCTTGAATAAAGAATGCATACTGAAGAGAAGTGTCATGATTCCTTTACAAAACTGGACATCCTCTGCGGAAAAAAGAACATCAAATATCTGTTGTATGGCTACATGGAGTAGTGCTGTGCAATGGTATATTATACATTATATCCTGTGGCCCTCCACAGAACATTGTATAAGACTAATCTTGAAGAGAAGTATTTACAGTAAACACCTAAAGACATGGGGGAATCAGCATTCATTTTTGCGTCAAATATTGGCAAACTGGTGGTTCTTTGACTTAAATAGTTGTAAGTAGCATCACTGTGTCCAAGCACTGCCAAAGTGGGCACGGACATTGGTCATTTATGGTACCATACTTTTGTGGTGTTAATAACATCAGAAATCTTTAACAGCAAGGAGTTGTGCGGACTCCCAGAGGATGTGCGTAATTCATGCTAAGGAGGTCTTTTGAGGACTGTAGAAGTCAGATTTATGTAGGTTCACACCAGTGTTCGGCACTCCGTTCTCAGGTTTCCGCCTTCTGCATGCAGAAGACAGAAACCTGTTAGACTGTCCGGCCGCGAGCGCCTGTGAGCGTTTTATGCTCTCCACGGCGAAACAGTTTTTTTTAAACTGGACACGGAGTACTGCATGTCCGACTCTGTGTCTGGTTTAAAAAAAAATGGTTTCGTGGCAGAGAGCATAAAACGCTCACCGGCGCTCACGGCCGGACACTTTTCAAACCCATTGAAATGAATGGGTTTGAAAGATGCCTGCAGGTTTCTGTCTCCTGCCCAGTTTTATGCAGGAAACGGAAACCTGCAGAACGGACTCCCGGGCGCAGATGTCAACGAGCCCACAACAAGCGAATAAAGTGAAAAATCTATACCTGCTCACAGCACTTACTAAATGTGAGAGAAACCTCATCAGGGCAGATAGGGGGTCTCACGTTATGAAATTCACACCTATATACACAAACATTATATCAGTCATGCAGTTTGCACTACATATACTTAATGTCTGTGTATGTCTGGGAGCCCTCCATACTTTTTTGATTCAAGGCTCAACAGTTAATCTGTTGCAAACATATGCTACTGTGCTGTACACATAATACCCTCATGAGGTGGCAACCAAATGCCACAGTACAGCATACATAATATCTGTAAAACCAAATGCTGTGTTAACAGTTTATTGTTCACAATTAATATTGTTGTCAAAAACAGAGCCAATGTCATAAAGAACTATCTTCAGAGACTGCCACAGATTCTAGCGAAAAAAGTCCAGCATGGAGAACTTTTCAGACCCCATTATAGTCTATAGGGTCCTCAGGTAACTGCTGTTTCAGCAGACGGGCTCGTCATCGTTCAGGTCCCATGGTGGATACAGTCGATGGAGAGCACGGCGCAAGTATGAACCTAGCCTTAGAGAAGAACAAGGAGTCTTGTAAGTGATGAGATCAGGGCTCTGTGGGGACCATATCAATCTCATAGAGTCAGAAGGATTTGAGGAAGCCTACATCCACTGAAGATCTATGGTTAGTTCTCCAAGATGTTTGGAACAACTTCCCTTCCTAGTTCCTTCAGACACTGCATGGAGGTGTACCTAGAGAAACTGATACTGTCTTGAAGACAAACAATGGTCACAGAAAATATTGATGTGATTTAGATTTCTGTTTTTGGTCATTTACTTTGGATTTTGTAAATTACCAAAAATAAAGTATATTTACAATTACAAACAACATAAGTCTTTAGTTTTTATCACATTAATCTAATCTATTCTTACCAAAGTCTGTGTCTTTACAAATTTTCACGGTCCATGACAGCATCTGGACAAACTGCAACACAGGAACAATTTCTATATTTACACATGTTAAAAAAGCAAATCTGCTAGTTTGTAGCTTTGGAGCTGAGATATAGCAGGGTGATTCCACTATCATAGATCATTATTAGTCTGCACTGAGTAAGCCAAAACCAGGAAAGTTTGTAAAACATGGAGGAGGTGCAGATTTTCTCTATGTGGGATCCACTCCTAATTTTGGCTTAGAAATACTAATGTAAAACATTGGCCAAAATACTGCAAATACATGTAAGAGAGAACAGTTTTTTTCATGCATTATATCTAGATTTTTCTGCAGGTTTGCAATGATTCATGTCCTTTGCAAATCCTGTAACAAAAATGGCATACATTCCATGCAGATTCTTCCTGCTCAGTTACTGTGCTGTTATTTGCAGAATCTGTACATTGCATACAAACTGACCTGTTGAGAAGATGGGTCCAGAAACTTGTATAATGTAGACAGTATACTGACTAACAGCACGGCTTCTTTGCTGTTGAAATCGTCTTCTCCAGAGCTCACTTGGTTTGTAAGGGATCTCTGTGAAAAACAAATGACAGACTTAGTTTATTTCCTGCATACAGAACCAGTTTACAGTCTATAGAGAATATAATAAAAAGGCCATATTCATATCTGTGTTGGCACTTTCCATAGGGAGCTTAGAGCTCGCATGCCAGTATATGGATCGTTATCAGTATCCCATATTAACAGACTGTTTTACATTCCAGAATACACATAAAAAGTGGAAGCGTACCTGAAACTGTGAAATCAGCAAAGACTTTTTCTCCTGGACATTTACTACATCAACTTCCCGTTCATCTTCCTCATCTAGAAATTAATTTTAATGAATTAATTAATCCCTACTTTAGTTTTCTCTCAATGGTTCTTGTCTCCTTTGTGTCTGGAATTGTTCCCGTTTTTCTGTGTCTTCCATTTCTTACTCATATCTTCTATTTTTCATTTTTTTATGGCTATCACTAAAATCATTTGAATGTGACATGGTGGACATATCCTTTGACATGGTTCCTCACCAACTATAATACAGTGTTGTGTCCTTTGAAGGCAACCATTGGACATTCGCTGGAATGTTGATATTGTTCACTATTAAGCTGTGCACATTGCCTACTTTGGCATTTGTTATTATATTTTTAAAATTATATAAAAATGGGACAAATACTTTACCCAGTGCAGCAAGGAACTGTGAGATCTTCGATGGATAATGTAGCTGGATAGTGTAAAATATTTGCACCAAGCACTCCAAACATAGCAAAGAGATGTTCTTCCCTTTGTCCTTTTTCCCAGAATCCTCAGCTGAACATGGTATTGAGGTATATCTCCAGATTAACACCCTAGGTGGTTAAATGAAGACATTACCACTGTTCATATATGTATGATTACAGAACAGCCATTATCGATTGTAGTATATTTAAAGGGGTTGGTCACTTTTAGACCAATATTGAAAGACAAATGTTGTTATTTGTATAATAAAAAGTTGTAAAATTTTCCAATATACTTTCTGTATCAATTCCTCACAGTTTTCTAGATCTCTGCTTGCTGTCATTCATTCTGTTACATCTATTAGATAAAAGTCTGACTACGGTCATGTGATGTACGGCCCATGGTCATGTGATGTACGGTCCATGGTCATGTGATGTACAGTCCACGGTCATGTGATGTACAGTCCATAGTCATGCGATGTACGGTCCATGGTCATGTGATGAATACACAGGTGCTGCTTGTTATAGTCTCAGCGCAGTAATCAGACATCTTACTAGTAACAATCTGTATACCTGTGTGCTCATCACATGACCATGGACCGTAAATCACATGACCATGAACTGATTTTTATGCAATAGAAGTAAAAGAATGCCTGATAGCAAGCAGAGATCTAGAAAACAGTGAGGGATTGGTAGAGAAAGTATATTGGGAAATTGTATAACATTTTATTATACAAACATTTGTCTTTCAAAATTGGTCTGAAAGTGAAAAACCACTTTAACTAAGATGTGCTCCTGATCATTACCTGGTTATCTCACAAATGCTGTGGAACATTTTCTCACTATTTTGACCATCAGGTCCATCTGTAACCCCAGTCTCCTTCAGTTGCTGAATTTTCTGTAGTGCAACACTGACAGCGTATCTCATGAAATCTAAGCTAGATCGAAGTACGCTAAGACTTTCTTCATGGACCTTCATGCTGTCTCTGCAAAGAATATGTAACAGTTAATTTAAAAAGCCTATGTAGTTTAAGCTTCTCTCCAGTGCTCTCTATGAGAAAGTCATACTTGAGTACAGAGATCATCTATATATTTACAGATAACATACCTGAATAAAGCTGTTAAAAGTGTGGACACAAAGCCCATAGACAACAAACTCCTGTACGCTTTACTGCTGCCTGCTGATCTTCCTTTTGCAGATTTCTCCTTTAAGATGTCAACCAGTTTATTGTAGCACTTAAATATTCCCAATATGTCTTCAAACTTGTCTTTACTGAAAAAAAAAGATACATACATTTAAGCAGAGTTCATACTAGCGTTGGTGTTAGCTAGTGTCCGATGCTAATGTCCGAGGAAGATTTTAGCATCGGACACTAGCTGTGTCCGTTCGCAATTTTGCATAGTTTAAAATGGGATATCATGTAGTGTCCTTTAGTGTTCATGGGTGTCCTTAACTGTTCATTTGCAAAGGTGTCCAATTTTTCAAGTGAACAGCGAAATCCTGTAGGGTTTTGCTGTCCGCTTGAAACATCGGACACCTTTGCAAACGGACAGTTAAGGACACTCACGGACACTACATGGTGTCCCACTTAAAATAATGCAAATTGCGAACGGACACAACTAGTGTCCAATGCTAAAATCTTCTGCGGACATTAGCATCGGACACTAGCTGTCGGACACCAACGCTAGTGTGAAAGCCCCCTTAGAAAGATGAACATGTCATGTATATATACAGCAGATGTGCAGACCTCATATGTACTGTAACTTATAGATAAAGAAATTTTAAGAACAATCTGGAAAGCTAATGTCTCTCATTAGGGAGAGACTGGGAGGTATCAGACCATGCATGCACTGCTAAGAATTCTGGGTAAGGTATATACAAATAAGACCTCATTGGTGAAAAAGAAGAATTTGCTCCTAGTGTCACCTATTGAAAGGTAGCTCCCTATACAGCCGGCTATGATAGGAATGTCTTCATCATTGAGTTGTTACACTGGTTTGGCTATTATTCCCAGATTATGCCTTTAAGTTTCCTTGAAGACCAGGTATTAATCTGTAGGGAGCTACCTTCCAATACATGACGCAAGTAGCAAATTCCTCTTATTTGTATATTCCTTACTAAGAACCATCCGGGTGTAGATGTAATCACAAACAATCTGAAGAATTTTTTTAGCAGTTAATAAAAATGTTATTTTGGTTTAGTAAAATTCTGCCCCAAAATATTTCTTAGTGTTAGGCTGTAAACCGTACGAACATAGTGTGTGCAAAAAATACTTGGGCTGCGGAGTCAATAGGCCAAACCACCGATTCCAACTCCTGACGCATCCTGACTCCTTCATAAATAGCTGATAGGAATGGTCAGACAGAAGCAGCAAAACCAGTAACTGATTAGATATAAAAGTAGATATACAATATATATTGCAATATACAATATGGAAAATTGTAGAATGTAATGTAAGCAATTTAAATTGAAGCTGGAGATGGAGTCAGTAACTTCTTAGAAATCCACTCAAAACTGACCCAACTGATCCCATAGCCCTGAAAAATATGTCAGCAACCCAAATGCTTTCAATGTTAGTTAGGAAATTTTCAATATCTTTTATTAGTTTTAAAGGGGCGTTTCAGTTATTTTTTTAACCCCTGGGGAGGGCTTAAACTAGTAAATAGTGCATGCTCATCTGTCTGTTCCTCTGGAGATCCAGCCAAGAGTCTCTGCTCAGGTCCCGTTATTCCTGTCCTATAACGGACATATTCATGTTCAGGCCAGTCAGTGGCTGAGTAGTGACGATGTGTTCAGACGGTGCATTAGCACTCAGCTACTGACTGCCTGACACTATTGGCCATGGGCAGAAAGTAAAGACTTAAAGACCCAAATGGAGACTCCCTGCTGCTTAACATATAGGTGAATATGCATGTATATTTTAAGCCTCCCTGGGTGTTAAAGTCCACATAAAATGGATTAAGCACAAATTTGCAGATTTTCCATGGATTTCCTCTGCTACATGTTAGATTTAAAGCCAGATTTTTACACATTTAAAAAGTAATGCTGCACTTTTACACATCATACATGATGACAATATTTAAAGGGGAATATTTCCTCATTTACTTTGCTCTTGGCGTTTTGGATTCCTGAATTTATTCATCATGGTTCATAAACAAATCAAATGGCCACAATTTACATGTCCAGGATTTTAAGAAAATAGAAAAAAAGAGCATGCAGTGGTACAGGAAAAAAAACTAATTCAATTCTGTGTCGCTACTTCGGTAGACTCCAATAGTCTGCAGCAAGAAAGTCAAGTATGTCAATCACATGAGCACTGCATCCAAGCTGCTGTTTTTTTCCATCATCCTGCTTGGATCTCTGCCTCCTATTGATTACAATCAGGGCAGAATTTGGTGACGGAATTTGCCTCAAAACCAGCACTAAATTCCACCATGTGAACATGACACAACAGAAATGGCAAATGTCTCCAGATCTACGTCTTACCTATAGTCTGCTGTGGAAAAGTTGTATTCTACTAGCACCTCACAAACTCCCATAACCAGAACAGCGTAGTTATAATTTTTCATTCCAACTCCAGACGACAAAGAGAAGTCAGCTGACTTGTCCTAGTTGGGAGGGAAGATTATATTGTCAACATCTTGGAATTGAAGAAAGAGCCCGAATTGGAAAGAACCTTCTACAACAAAGTGGTCAGGAAGAAAGGAAGAGAATTAAGAATGAAGTGGGCAGCAATGTCCATGATGGGCTACAAGCAGCAGTGCTGGTGGACTGGATGGAAGGAAACAAACACCCAAGCACTTTCACCCTTTAATAAGGAACCTTACCAGTTCAAACTCCTCCAAATCACATTTGGTCATTCTCCTGGTAATGGATTCCAGTATCTCATCAATTTCTTGTTGGCACGCCATATAGTCTTCATCGTCATCATCATCCATTCCTTTTTCCTGCAGTAAACTGCTTCTCTGGTTATACCAACTGAGGCAACTGTGAATACTGCTCAGCAAGTGTGGCTAATTCATAAAATAGTAATGAAGGCATATTACTTATCAAAGAACAATTTAATACACAGAATACAGCAAAACAAAGTGTAAGCATGTTACTAGCCCAATTACATCAGTCAGGGGTGACCATATAGTTGATTATAACCTAATGGTGTAACCGCAATGTAGTGACCAGTACTCTGCAAACTTGGCCTCCAGATGATGTTCCACTACACGTCGACGTTAAAACAAGAAGCTGGGCACCTAACCTGAACTACAAGTGCTTTTACTATTTCTTTATTTTTTTGATAGACTATCCAAAGGAAGGGGCCAACAAGGATTAGATGTTGCAGTAGACCCAAGATGCAGCAAGGGAAAGTCGCAGTTAGGAGCCAGCCGTCTTAAGAGAGAGTCCATCCTCTTGTCCAAGGGATTGGTGAGGGAGGTGGAGTCTACCAAAAACAGAATGGTAGCCTGGAGTAGTCTAGCAATCATGGGGTTCAGCATGGGAGGGTTTGACCACTTGGAGAAACATTGGTCTGGAAAAGGAAAGATGATATCAAACCTCTTAGAGAAAGGCAGGGGACGGTCCATGTGAAGCCATTTTTCTTTTAAGATATGGTCAAATACCCTATGATTGGGGAAGACCAGTGGAGACTGGAGACAGTCGCAGAAGATGATGTTCTCTTGAGAAGTAGGATCCGGATCCCCTGAGATAAGGAGGGTAACTCTGAATGCTTGGATGAGCTCCTGTGTAGCAGTGGATATGGATGTGCCTAGTTAAGGTTCTCAGTTGAAGTCAGAGGCGTCTCCAGTAGAAACAGACTTTGCAGCTGCAAGCTGTGCCCCTATCTGGCGAACGCCCAGAGGAAGGGAAGGAGGACTATGACCTGTAGGAGGACTTCTTGGTCCATTTGTGAGGACAGCTCCTGGTTCTGGAACAGGAGCGATGAGAGTGCAAGGGGCCTGGAAGACACAGTCTGAGTGGCAATCTGGGAAGGCAGCCATTCCAATATTTCCACCACATACTGGTTAAGTCTGCAAAGTTCGCTTACGGCCTGGTAAGGGAAGCTGTCCAGTCGGGTGGAGGGTCCGCTGGAGAGGGGCGGGGAGGGTCTTGAGCTGGCTTAGGCAGAAAGAAGTCAGAGCAGATCGGCTCATTATGACTACATGGGAACTGTTTATTACAGTGGGCACACGTGTAAAAGGTGATGGCACTGGGAGAGGACAATGCGTAAGTTGACTCATCAAGGAAAGACAAGGTGGAAGGGACCCTACGGTAACTCAGGGAGGATGGCTTACAAGACGTATGGGAGAATGTCCGATCGCCAACTGCTGCAGGAGGCTACATGTAGAAGATTCCCAGACGCTGTGTCCCTTAACCCCTTCCCGCCGATGGCATTTTTTGATTTTCGTTTTTCGTTTTTGACTCCCCTCCTTCTAAACCCTATAACTTTTTTATTTCTCCGCTCCCAGAGTCATATGAGGTCTTAATTTTTGCGGGACAATTTTTTCTTCATGATGCCACCATTAATTATTCTATATAATGTACTGGGAAGCAGGAAAAAAATTCAGAATGGGATGGATTTGAAGAAAAAATGCATTTCTGCGACTTTCTTACGGGCTTTGGTTTTACGGCGTTCACTGTGCAGCCAAAATGACATGTCCCCTATATTCTGTGTTTCGGTACGGTTCCAGGGATACCAAATTTATATGGTTTTATTTACATTTTGACCCCTAAAAAAAATTCCAAAATGGTGTTAAAAAATTTTTTTTCTAAAAGTCGCCATATTCCGACGGCCGTAACTTTTTTATACATAGGTGTACGGGGATGCATAGGGCGTCTTTTTTTGCGGGGCTGGGTGTACTTTTTAGTTCTACCATTTTCGGGAAATGTTATTGCTTTGATCACTTTTTATTCAAATTTTTATCAGAATTAAAACAGTGAAAAAACGGCGGTTTGGCACTTTTGACTATTTTTCCTGCTACGGCGTTTACCGAACAGGAAAAATATTTGTATAGATTTGTAGAGCGGGCGATTTCGGACGCGGGGATACCTAACATGTATATGTTTCACAGTTTTTAACTACTTTTATATCTGTTCTAGGGAAAGGGGGGTGATTTGAACTTTTAATACTTTTGATATATTTTTTTTTACTTTTTTTTTAATTTTTTTTTTTGCATTTATTAGACCCCCTAGGGGTGTTGAACCCCAGGGGGTCTGATCACTAATGCAATGCATTACAATGCTAATGCATTGCAAAAAAGCATCATCTCTTTTGCAGGCTGTATACACCAGCCTGCAAAAGAGAGAATTTGCAGACCGGCTGGGAGCCTTTAACAAGGCTCCCGGCTGTCACTGCAACATGACGTTGGCCCTGGAGCATGCTCCAGGAGCCGGCGATCCTTGCCAAAATGGCGGCGCCCATGCGCCGCCGGGAAAATGGCGCCTCCGGCGCCTTTGACAGCAGCGCCGGAGGGGTTAATGCCTCCGATCGGTCCGGGGACCAATCGGAGGCATCAGAGCCGGTTGTCTACTGCTTAAAGCAGTAGACACCCGGCGGCTATGACGGCCGCCCGGCTCCCGGGCGGTCGCCATAGTTACAGACCCGACACGCGCCGTACTATTACGGCGCATGTCGGGAAGGGGTTAAGGAGTCTGGAAATCCCTTAGAAGAGCTACAGGACCTGTCAGGGCTGCTGAGAAAGGTAACTTGCAACTAGCCCAGAGGCAGAGCAGACATCTTTAGTTATTCTTAGTGTCAGCCTCCAAGTGGCCAGGATGCTGTGTCCCTCAATGAAATAAGCAAGAAAGCTAATTTACCTACAAACTTACCAGACTTGATCAACTAGCTATTGATAATTGTATACTAATTTTTTATTTTTTTTTAGAAAATCACACTTCGAATATTTTAAGAATATAAAGCTAGATTGCTTTCTCTACATTAGTACCAATCACTTACCAGAGGTTCCTGCAGTAGTATTTGTTCCTTCTGTGCAGTAATACACCTCTCCAGTTTCAATGGTGGCAACAAGTCAGGCTCTGGTTCATAATACTTTTTTAACTAAACAAAATAATGCAAGACACAATCATGTGAGTGCACCGGCTGTTTATCCAACTACTCGAAAACACAGTGCACTGAATCAACTGAATATATTGCATAACAAAACAAAATGCTTCTTCATATAATTATATCTTCCATGTCTAATAAATCACTAATAGCTAATAATAACTAATAACTAACCATGTCATACCTGAGCGACAAGGGTGTGCACGATTGGTCTGGCCAACTGGGAGTTTCGTCGAATAACATCATAAAAACCCTAACAAAAAAGCATGAAGAGGTGATCTCAACCTTTGGACTTAACATGAAAATTAAATTCTACATAACAAATATCAGTTACCTCATAAAGAATACGTCTAATGTCTTCTTGCTGACTCAAGCATCTTCTCAGACATCCTAATATTTCCAAACAAAAAGCTTCATTTGCAGCTGAATTATAGCGGGTATGGACATCCACCAGCACCTGCCAGGTAAAGAACAAATGATATGCTCATGCAAACCTATACAGAATATAAAAACAAAAGACAGAAATAAACTTACCTGGCTGGCACCAATAGCTTGGCTGCACTGAGAAGAGGACAAGCTCCCCATGACTTTAAAATTCTTGAGCAAGAGCAGGAAACCAGCAACAGCCGACTTCCGGGCGTCTAATTGACTAATGACAAAATTAATTAGAATGGACAATAAGAATTTGACTGAAAACCTGCACAGATTTGTAGCAATACTACAAAGGCATCACGAATACTACACGTCTCTGCCCTTACTACGGCAGAAAGGAAGAGTTTGCTCAGTCCATTCTTGTATTTTTAATTGCTATTTCTCTTTACATTCTTTGCTGGTTTTCAATTATTCAATTATCTTTGTCTATAGCCATTCCTGGAAAGCACATTAAAGGTTTCATATTCCCTATATACTGTAGTAGTTTTACAATATTAGTTACCGTATATATTTTATGTTCTGTTTTCATTTTTATTGTATTGAGAAGTGTGCAAAGGGATACAGCAAATAATGTATATGGTGGGGTATGTTTTTTTTTGTTAAACTGGGGTCAGTGCTCGGTGTATGCTACTATATGGTATATGTGACATACTTTATGGGTTTATTTTCCAGATGAACACCATGTGGTGTGAACATAGTTCATAATCAAGAAGCAAGAGAGCTTTAGAATAAAAAGGAAAAAAAAAATCATACCTTGCAAACATTGCCTTCCTCAGAACAAGGATGACGTTGTCCCTCACAGATATATTTATTTTTAATAGTGGCTGAAAAGACAAGGTAGAAACTGTACTCAATGAACGGTTTAACATATAAGCTGATATGTTTGCCAAATTAATGCTACATCTTTTTGCAAAAGTCCCTTTTAAACACTACTTTTCTACAATTTATTTTAGCTGGAAAAAAAAATGCATAAGAGTGACCTATGCCGCAATTGTGCATGAAGTGGTTGTGTTATCAGTGACAACTCCTTTTAGAATGTGGCCCCTGTGACAATCCGCTGCTTCATCTAGATCCTGACAGTCATCTAGGCATTGGTCCTGCTGCAGGGCCAATGCAATATTACAACAAGGCAATTCAGAGAGCTGTACTCACAGAGGAGGGTTACAAGTGGAGGAACCCCGCTCTATGACATCTATATGCCCTAATAGAGAATACACACAAAGGCTTTCATGTTAACACTAACCAGGGGTGAACCTGCCCCTCTCGCCGCCCGAAGCGAACGAGAGAAAGCCCCCCCCCCCCCCGCCGGGGAGGGGCTTAGCGGAGGGGGAGGGGCTTGGTGGAGGGGCGGGGCTTATCGCCGTTCACAGGCATGAGAGCAGGCCTGCTCTCTGCTTGAGTGTAAGGGGAGGCTGCCGGAGCAGCGCTGCTTCAGCAGCCTCCCCAATCGCTCCACCGTACTAAGCCAGTCCAGGACAGTTTGTCCTGGACTGGCTTAGGTGAGAAAAAATGCCGCCCTCCCTGAGGCCCTGCCATAGCGCCGCCTGAAGCGCTCGCTTCAGGTCGCCTCATGGGAGGTGCGACAAACGTTAGAATACAGGTCCACTTTGTTGCATCTCTTGACATGTAAAAAAAACACAGAGGTCTGTAAACTAATGGTCTCAAATGGAGTGTAAAACATTTTGTGGTCTGAGAGCCACACACCACGTTATACTACTTCACAGGGTGGAAAAAAGAGTTTAAGGAGTAATAAGATAAAACTGGTACACTTGGAGTTATTTATCGATTGTGTAATTTTTTTTTTTTGCCCTTTTTTCCACTTACCCCCTCCCCCCCTGCTTTTTTTTTTTTTTTCTTTCCCAATACCTACACCCAAATTATCTATAAGATGCAAACTTTTGTTGAACAATCACCTACAGGAACTGTCAGTTTTATACTACCCGTGTACTAATTTGGCATTTCATAAATGCAGTATAAAATGTTACTCCAGATAAACCACGCCCACGGTCCCCAAATAAAGCAAATGTTGTGCAGAGAGTATAAAACTTGAAGGGATTTTCTGGTGGCTTAAATGTACCTTGATATATCCGGCAGATTCTTCATCATGGACCCTGGGGTTCCGGCCTGGTTCTGATCCCCTGGTAATATCATTGGATCATCCCCGACCCCGAGTTGCTCCACCACTTTCTACTCATCTCACTGGTAATCTACTTTACTTTATTATAGTATAGCCAGCCCACATAGAATAGAATTATCTGTGAGACCAAGAAATGGATGGAATGAAGCCACTCAGGGGTCAGGAGCTGGATTCAATCATATGACCTGGGGAACCAGGTACATGACTATGAATCCACCAAATCAAGGTAAGTTTAAGCTTCTGGACAAACTTTAAAAAATGTGCAAAAGTAAAAGAAAATAGGTAAAAGCTTGATATGTCCCCACTGTGTTCTGCCTACCGAGTCCCCAGAAAGAGAGCGTGCATGACACAGAATTTCAATGAAGACCAAAAACAGACTCCCTCTGTCATGTGCTACCCCATGAGGCCTGCACTAGACAGAAGATGGCATATAAGGTTTGGAAAAAGAGGTCCCTTAAGTTGCTTAAAATAGAACAGTGCGGCCATAGTGTCCTCTCCTGTATTTGTACCATAACACACACAACCATTTCATTTCACATATACCTGTAAAGCTTTAAGTAAACTCTGAACTGTGGAGAATGGCAAGTGGACAAGATGGTCGAATATTGCAGTAAGCTTAGAGGATGAATTCTGCATTATTAGAGGTGTTGCAATTACAATGTCCGAGAGAAGATCTGCAAAACATTTCCATAGATCTTAATATTCATGAATTGACCTTGTACTTTTATGCAATGTTTTACTATTAAACTTGTGTATAAATGCACAACTTAAAGAGGACCTTTCACCATATCTGGGCACAGGCAGTGTTATATACTGCCAGAAAGCTGACAGTGCGCTGAATTCAGCGCACTGTCGGCTTTCCCGATCCGTGCCCGGTGTAAAGCGCTATCGGTCCCGGTACCGTAGCGCTTTACAGTCAGAAGGGCGTTTCTGACCATTAGCCAGAGACGTCCTTCTGCCTCGCGGCGCCAGTCGCGCTGTGCTGTGGAGCCGGGAGGAACGCCCCCTCCCTCTCCTGATAATGCTCGTCTACGGACAAGCTGTGTGAGCAGAGGGAGGGGGCGTTCCTCCCCGCTCCACAGCACAGCGGGATTGGCGCCGCGAGGCAGAAGGACGTCTCTGGCTAATGGTCAGAAACGCCCTTCTGACCATAGAAGAGCTACGGTACCGGCACCGTAAGCTCTTTACACCGGGCACAGATCGGGAAAGCCGACAGTGCGCTGAATTCAGCGCACTGTCAGCTTTCTGGCAGTATATAACACTGCATGTGCCCGGATATGGTGAAAGGTCCTCTTTAAATGTGATTTCTTCACCGACTATCCTACATACTGAACTCTGCATGCTCCCTACAAAAGTCCCCCTTTCTCTGCACTTGCTCTCTGGACTAAGCCACTCTCCGTATTAATCTGACAACAGAAGTGGTGTCATCTTAAAGCATACCTAAACTTTTAAAACGTTTTTATTTTATTTCATAAATGAATAGAGCAGGTGATAATTGTACATTTTTTTCACATATGCTATAAAAGAAAAATGCTTCTTTGTCCTGATATTTTCTTCGCCATCACTTACAGTATCACATTTTCTAAGTAAACGTCGCCTCTAATCTGTACCTGGGCTTCAGGAGGTCACTGTCTTACTCACTGAATCGAGAACTCAGGCTTTCAATATTCTCAAAGGAACAGGACACTGAATAAACAGGTCACATACGGGAGATGTGAAACACTTTCTCTACTGGATAACACAACTACTAAATTTAACCCTTACATCACCCCACTGAACCACCAGTACAGAAATGAAATAAAGGGAGAATTAAAAAAAAAAAAAAGTAGACTGCTTCTAATACATGAGCTAATATTTATGAATTATGGCTCTATTCTGTGAAACCCTGCTCTTCTTTACTCTGTTCCTTGTTTCTTTATTGAGAAGCGATATCTATACACAGTTTTCACTATAGAGAAGTGTACACAGGGAAAATGAGCCTGGAGGAGGTGTCATTGAAAACAGTTATATCCTGAGCATTATAGAGCCTAGAGCGGTGGTTCTTGTTTCATATAAAAGATTAGATTTACAGCTTTCATATGAAACCGAATCTACCTTTATATTTTCCAGAGATTTCACACAGTCGGGATTGGAATCAGATACATATAAATAATCCCCGCTGCTAATCTCCACTTTTTTTAGATGGTGATATCTCTGAAAATAATACATTGATCTTGCTGTACATACTAAAAGTAGTGTAATGATTGCAGCTTCTCAACAGAGAAACATAGGAAAAGATAAAAAAAACGAAGGATTTCACTGGGGCTAAAACTCATTAATAGAGTATATTATAAATTGTATTAAAGGGATCCTATCATTCAATCACATTTTTTTCTGATTAACTTGTCGGAATAGCCTTAAAGAGGACCTTTCACCATTTTTCCCAAAGGCAGTGTTATATACTGCCGGAAAGCTGACAGTGCGCTGAGTTCAGCGCACTGTCGGCTTTCCCGATCTGTGCCCGGTGTGAAGAGCTTACGGTCCGGTACCGTAGCTCTTCTATGGTCAGAAGGGCGTTTCTGACCATTAGCCAGGAACGTCCTTCTGCCCAGCAGCGCCTATCGCGCTGTGCTGTGGAGCAGGGAGGAACGCTCCCTCCCTCTCCTGATAATGCTCGTCTATAGACGAGCTGTGTGAGCAGAGGGAGGGGGCGTTCCTCCCGGCTCCACAGCACAGCGCGATTGGCGCCGCGAGGCAGAAGGACGTTCCTGGCTAATGGTCAGAAACGCCCTTCTGACCATAGAAGAGCTACGGTACCGGACCGTAAGCTCTTCACACCGGGCCCAGATCGGGAAAGCCGACAGTGCGCTGAACTCAGCGCATTGTCAGCTTTCCGGCAGTATATAACACTGCCTTTGGGAAAAATGGTGAAAGGTCCTCTTTAAGAAAGGCTATTGTTCTCCTACCTTTCATTGTCTTCACCGCGCTGCCGTTCGTTGATATTCCGTTTTTTGTCGGTATGTAAATGAGTTCTCTCGCAGCACTGAGGGCGTCCCCAATGCTGCAAGAAAGCTCTTCAGCACCACCTACATCTTCTTCTGGAATGAGGTCTTCACCGCGTCTTCTTCCGGAGGTGTCTTCTAACTTCTAGGCCTTGGGCAAAGCCAACTGCACATGCCCGCGGCCACAAGAAAAATGGCCACTTACACAGTATTGTAAGTGGCCATTCTAGCTTGCCCTAGGCCCAAGGCCTAGAAGTTAGAAGACACCACCAGAAGAAGACACGGTGAAGACCTCGTTCCAGAAGAAGATGGAGGTGGCGCTGGAGAGCTCTCTTGCAGCATTGGGGACGACCCCAGTGCTGCGAGAGAACTCATTTACATACCGACAAAAAACGGAATATCAACGAACGGCAGCGCGGAGAAGACAATGAAAGGTAGGAGAACAATGGCCTTTCTTAAAGAGGACCTTTCACCACTTTTGGGCACATGCAGTGTTATATACTGCCAGAAAGCCGACAGTGCGCTGATTTCAGCGCACTGTCGGCTTTCCCGACCTGTGCCCGGTGTAAAGAGGATACGGTGCCGGTACCGTAGTGCTCTATGGTCAGAAGGGCTTTTCTGACCATTAGCCAGAGACGTCCTTCTGCCTCGCGGCGCCAATCGCACTGTGCTGTGGAGCGGGGAGGAAAGCCCCCCTCCCTCTCCTGATAATGCTCGTCTATGGATGAGCTGTGTGAGCAAAGGGAGGGGGCGTTCCTCCCCGCTCCACAGCACAGCACGATAGGCGCTGCTGTGCAGAAGGATGTACCTGGGTAACTGTCAGGAACGCCCTTCTGACTGTAAAGCGCTATGGTACCGGGACCGACAGCGCTTTACCCGGGGCACAAATTGGGAATTCAGCGCACTGTCAGCTTTCCAGCAGTATATAGAACTGCCTGTGCCCAATCTGATCAAAGGTCCTCTTTAAGGCTATTCCAACATGTTAATGAGAAAAAAATGTGATTGAATGATAGGATCCCTTTAAAGGCACAAATGCAGCCAGAACAGATCAAATCTTGTTTAAATGTTTAGTGACACTTTAAATAGTATATTATTATACCCTGCACTATTCATTTATGGAACTGAAAAAAAAACAAGATTTTAAAACTTTAGGTATGCTTTAACTTGAGAGGTTTCCATGCTGGTTGGTTGTCACCCATCCTTTTTTCTCCTCCTGCATTTTTGTTTGCTTCGTCCCTCCTGCAGCTGGATCAGGTTTGACATCGCAAAAATGATGTAAAGTCACCACTTGTTTGCCAGATCTGTATTCATGCTACAGCTACTGTATTAACCAATACTGCAGACTGTTCAATACTCCCCTCCCCAACAACTTACCTATGAAGTGACTTGTGGGACAGGTTGCCTTAGTAATAACACGATTCAAAACTTGTTCCAAAATCACACTTCTTATTGGCTCATGAACCTAGAAACAGAAAATAAACGTTAAAATTTCCACTCAAAGGTGATGAAAATAATGTGGATGTCAAAAGGGGAGGAGGGATTCACCTTGAATGTTTCCAGTAAAATTTTAGATCCAAGCTGACTGGCCTGTTGACTTGGTGAACCTACAGATGCATCTGACACTTTTGTGCCTGGAAGCAGTTTAGGTCCATATGAATCCATTAAGAGAAATCCAAGCTCCACAAGTCCTTGGGTGACATGGTCCCAACCAAATACACTGAAATGGAAAGCTTTAATTTATCAATATAATTTGCAAGAAATAAATTAGACAAAAATAAAAAGAAGATTTGAATCTTACTGCCACTTTGCAGTAATGGTGGCCAAGAAGACAAGTATCTTACCTAAAGGTTTGCTGCTGTAGTGGGTAATGCTTTTTCCCGACAGGGGTGCCTTACAGAAGCAGTCTAGTGAAAACACCTTTTCTATTGCTCTCCTCATCTGACTCTTTCACACTCTGCTCTTCTCTTATGTATATCGCACTCATACCCCTGAGGTTCATCATCCTGTCTATTTCAATCCCATGTTGCATCAGCACAGTCTTACATGGGCAGCTCAGACAGTATCATGACTGCCTATTGGGGACGGTGTGAGGATCTTTCTCTCTACTTTCTATTTAATCAGTTAAGAAGAATATAGTCAGTAAGGCTGTAGCGCCATCTTCTCTATTATAACTGTGACGGGACTCTATATGTAGTAAACGTGCATTTCAGTCCACCCTGTCTAGAGACTTTCCAGGGTCAGGGGATAATCATAGACATTAGGGAGAGTGTGTGCCTACATAGGCAGTACGGAGACTTACAAGTCATTCCTGCTCCGCTAGGGATTCTGGGTAAAAAATATGCAAATCTATTCTCCAGGATGTAATTAGGAGAACAGTGCCTCTATATGCTGCCCTCTAGAGGGCAGCTTCCTTAACATCATGCATGACTCAGTTAATAAGCCTATTAACATGATGCAGATTTAATTGCCAAATTAGTATTTCTACTCCAAAAGGAACAGATTTCAGTCTTTCCGACACTGTACATGCAGTTTCAAAATACAAAATGCTGTGCTGTCTGAACTGTAGCTTACTGACAACCTTATACACACAATGATACAGGGAAATCTGTGAATCATGTTGTGTGGGCCTGGTAAGCAGGACTCTCATTGTCTCTCATAAGAGTCCTGAAGGATTTCCTCTACTTTATAATCAGAAATCCTGATTTTAAAAAAATCATATAACCCTATATAGCCCAGAGCCCAGCTTCGCTCCCTCTATCACATCCTCATCTGACAGGGTCACATTAACAGCTGGACACTATGACAACAGACGGGAACACGCTCTAGAAAATTCCTGAAATTATACAACTATACTATAACTTTACTATCTATTTTAGCAGAATATATCATTTACATTCTGCAAATAGCATACTTTATTCATTTCCATACCTGTTTTTCACAATTTCAGTGAGCATTGTTGAGACACAGGGAGGCTGTGGTACTAAATCCCGTAAAAATTTTGAGCCTTGTTGAAACTGATAATCTTTAAAACCTTTCAAGATGGTACTTTTCAGGAAATCAAATACCTGAACGTTGAAGAAAAAGGGATGAAATCAAATAATAGTAATAAAAATGGAGAAAAAATCCAGCGCTGCTAATAGTGAGTACCCACAGGTTTTATGAACGCATTTTATTAGAGATGAACACAAATCAGGCTAAAGGCTTTCTGACTACCCCAAACTAACATATTATTCTTCAATGGATGCATTACCTGTTTCTCAAACCTTTGTATTCTGGATACAGACAACAAGAGTGCAACGCTGAAAGGACTTAAGAACTTGCTTGAGTCTCCTTGCTGCCCAGCCTGTAATATAATATATACATGACACATAAATGACATTATTATAGAAAACATTGGGAGACATTTATGATACCCTACTCTCCAGAATTCTGGCAAAAAAAAGTTGCAAAGTAAATATTTAGGAGTCATTCAACTTCTTTGTGCAAAAAAAAAAAAAAAAAAAAAGTTCAATTTTATATTTTTATACCACTCACTCCGCTTTCAGAATGTGGGTGGGAGGGTGGGCACGGTTAATCCATCTAGCTGTCCATACATCAAATTTATTAACCATAGCTTTTCAAAAAGTCACATAAAATTGTCTTAATGTTACTTCATTCAGAGGGATGCAGAGATAGTGAAGTACCATCTCAAGACAGAAGTGTTTTATCAAAAAACATGCAATCCTACTATTATAAATGTGAAATGGCTAAACGGATTTGGATGAAATTCAGCATATGGATAGATTGTAACCTCGATTAAAATATAGGCTACTTTTTATCCTGGTAAATGACATGGCGTCACAACTGTTATGAATTTATGGTTACATACTATATTACACTGCTCTTATCTCAGCTTCTGAGAAAGCCAGGGATGTTATCTCTGTGTAAACACACGCTAACCCCCAGTGTACATGCATTTGCATATTATCTGATCTGCAACAGGCACTGCTGAAAAACTGACATGGCCAAACACCGTCAATCCAATTTGGCAGTTTGTCAATTTTAAACATGTCTGAAACAAGAAATTCTAATTTGTCGCAAACAAGAGCTATGAAGGAGCCAGAAGTCACAGAGGTCTCCTCAATCAGAGCTCAGGCGGATCATCAACGCCAACAACACGCTCATTATATGGCGTCCCAGCGAGCTGCTGAGATACCGCAACAATCACGGGCACAGAGTAAGGAGCAAGTTCAGCAGCAGGCCAGCTTGACAGCTGTCGAAATGCCAGAGCAGGCGGATCATCAACACCAACAGCACGCTCATTATGTGGTGTCCCAGAGAGCTGCTGAGATGCTGGAACAATCACAGGCACAGTCTGAGGAACAAGTTCAGCAGCAGGACAGCTTGAGAACTGCCGAAATGCTGGAGCAGGTAAACCATCGATGGCAGCAATTTGCTGAATATAGGCGGATCATCAACGCCAACAACCCACAGACGAAGCAGGAAGCACGGGCAGAGGCTAGTATTAGATACATTCAGCAACTAATGTAAAAGTTCCACTCACGATAACGTCCCCCATTGTATTTTACAAAAGCAATATATTGCATATTTAAAGAGAATTCATCACAATTCTCCCTAATATTTTTCATGAATAATAATTCCAAATCATTACAGATAAAAGTCTGGGACTTCAAATAAACACATAACATCCCAAACTGTGCAAAAGGGGCACTAGAGGAATAAAAGAAGAGCAGACAAAATAGATGTCTCCTGTGACATACATAGGAGTTGTAGGTGCTTTGTATTGAAACATTGACAAAATGTATTCTAAGGAGAGGAACATTTCCAGGAATGGTCATTGGCTAATGTAACTGATTGATAGAAACAGGAATTCTGTGCTATGAACAGTATACTGTCCCCCTTCCCCATTACAAGGTAAAAATCTCATCAATTACATGACATGATATTTCTATTCAAATAAAGAACAATAAATCATAACCGTCAATTTAATAGTCCACTCACCTTCACCAGCTCTCGCCCTAAATCTTGGTCAAATTTAATAGCAAACACAATGTGCAAAATAATGGTACCCTCAACTTGGCGAAGTTGTTCCTTTGGGATAGTTGAATCAATTAGATCCAAAGAACTACAAGAAGAGACAAAGTATTAATCCAGAGCAACTGGCTAACAGATCAGAGGCCATTTCTATTACTCTACTCATTCTACAACCACTGTCCCAGCTTCAGGCTACTGTGTGCGCTCTAGGGGCTGCAATATTTTTAAGACAAATAGATAACTTCAAAAAGAGAAACATAGGCAACACTCCGAAAATAGTGAAAAAATAGAAGTACTTTATTAGACCTCAAGTCCTTCTATTTTTTCACAAATTTTGACTGCAGCCGGTGTTTTTTGAAGTTACTTACATAGTCTACCTGCAGGATTTGTACCCATCTTTGCACAATTTAACTCTTTGTTGCTGCTCTCTTGTGGACATTAGATAGACATACCATACAATATGTTTAGAATAATAGAGTAATTTTCTGATTATACATTACTTTTAATTATTCAACACAAATCACTTTAGTATTTTGTTGTACTCACTCTTGGTTCTTTTCCTCTGTCATCAATTGGTGGTCCAAATCGTTGAAGACATTGATAACTCCTTCTAGAATGTTTTTCTTACTTCCCTGCATTAAAATTATACACAAAAACATCTGCTAAGGTCACCGTAAACAAAGTATTACCTTTACAATAATCCATTGTAATATGACCTTACCTTTGCAGAGAGCAGCAACAACTGGTAAACCAGCGGAGGCATCTCTTGGAGGTCTACCTTAGACAACAGTCTTAAAACCTTCTCCACAACAAACTGAAGTTCCTCTGTACTTAGCAAAACGTCTCTGGAAAGGCACATATTAAAGAAACCACTCATCATACGTGACATAGTAAAGCTAAAACTGAGCTGCATTGTGCTGTATGAACCAGAAAAAGAACTATAAAGAAGACATTTACAATAGATCAAATTCTGAAAGATTTCTGGGGCAACACGGTGGCTCAGTGGTTAGCACTGTAGCCTTGCAGTGCTGGAGTCCTGGTTTTGAATCCCACCAGGAACAACATCTGCAAGGAGCTTGTATGTTCACCCCTTGTCTGCGTGGATTTCCTACCATTCTATAAAAACATACTGATAGGGAAAAAAATATTTTAAAAAATGTACATTGTGATCCCTATATGGGGCTCACGATCTACATAAAAAAAAAAAAAAAAAAATTCTGAAGGATTTCTGATATTTGCACTATATTTTTTTAAACATTGCTTGAACTATTATTCACAGTATACAAAAATGTACAAAAATGTATCACTCATTATACATGTATATATATATATACATCATACTCTCCTTTCCCCGGTGTCCTCGCAGTGAGGTCTAGTCCAGCTGTGAGGTCTCGGATCCCTTCTGCTGAAGCCACTGATTGGTTGACAGAATACATTAGCGGCCTCAGGAGGTGACCCTGAGACATCACAGGTAGTGACATCACATGCCCTTTAGGGCCAATCATAGGCCACATGTACAGGGACTTCCGCTGGACTGGGAGGACCGGACCACGCCGGGAGGCACTAGAGCACCAGGGAAAAGTTGACTATGATTTTGTTTTTTCCCTGCTGATTTAAAAAAATATTTTTTGTGTCCATTTTTGCCTGGACAACCCCTTTAACAACTCAGTCATTTATGACCATCTGCTTGCTAAGGATACAGCCCCGGAACTTATCAAGTGTAATTGTTCTTTTACTTTTTTTTGCTATTGTACATAGAGGGGATTGCTGAACATTTTTGTAATATAATTTATTAGCCTGTTGTACTTACTTTTAGCAGAACACAAGTTGTAAAGTTCTCGCTATCAACATTGTAACTAAGGATTGCTAGGGATATCCATCCCCTATACACCCTGGATTGCCAGTATATACAGATATACAAAATGTCACAGGGGTCGCTTCAGAGTTTTATCTCTGGTCTTATACCACCTAGATAAGTGCTTCTGGTGTCAACTGAAAGCTGAGAGTCTCAGCAAGTACTGACAAAAACTACCGACAGAAATGTGGAAGAAATACTGATAAAATATCCAACTTCTTGTGACTGGAAAGTCATGCCCCTTTTACCAATACAATCTCAAGTCTTCTTTTGTGACTTGAAGTGTTCACTGATTGAAGGTTTTTTTTTTTTTTTTAATGTAGATTGTCAGCCCCATATAGGGATGACAATGTACATTTTTTTTCCAATCAGTATGTTTTTTTATGGAATGGGAGGAAATCCACACAAACACGGGGAGAACATACAAACTCCTTGCAGATCAGATGTTGTTCCTGGTGGGATTCTAACCCAGGACTCCAGCACTGCAAGGCTGTAGTGCTAACCACTGAGCCACCATGTTGCCCTGATTGAATGGTTTTTTTAAACACTTGTTTGCCCGTGAAAATACATTAAAAAAGTGAACCGCATTTGTAAACTCACCGAAACATTGATGTTAGAAAGATGACACATTTTGGATCCCACCTTACAAAAAAATGAAATTAGCATAATAAACAATAGGTAAATTACACTCAATTTAGTTTCAGCTGTTTCCAGGAATGTTCACCCAATATGGCTTCCTCATTATTTATAAAATGACATCATATACCATGTAGCTATACAATGTACAGACATGAGGTAAAACACAAGACATATACCAATCAGACATATCAAACCAACTCCCTGATATTGCGTAGGTCCCCGTCAAGCCAATAAAACAACTCTGATCCATCAAGCCATGAACTCCACAAATCCTCTGAAGGTGTCCTGTGATATCTGGCACCAAGACATTAGCATCAGATCTGTAAACTCTTGTAAGATCAGATACAATATCTTAACCCTGTTGTAGGTTCACCTAGTATCCTTCCTTGTACCATTTCTGCTAGGTACTAACCACTATATAATGGGAACACCTTATAACATCTGTTACTATGTAAACACTATGACCTATTAGTCTAGCTATCATAATCCGGCTCTTGTCTAAATTGCTCAGATCATGAACTGTAGTTCACATTTACATGTGGAATGTGTGAACAGGGATTAGACAACTCCATTCTATTGCAGTGAAATGGAAAAACGTTGCTCAGGATATCACCCAACTAAGCAAGAAATATGAAATAACTGAGAAACTATGCTTAAAGGGTCATTCCGACTATAGTCATTTATAACATATCACAAAGGTGTGACCTACACTTATCCCCAGAACAGGGATTGCCCAACCCCCATCCCACCTGTTATAGGGGTAAATGTCTACCATACCTAAATGGAGAATTAGTGGACAGGTGTGATGCTCTTTTAGTTTATTTCTATAGTAGTTTTGGAACCAGACCACCATTGATTTCCACATACACACTGTGTATCCTGTTTGGTGATCCTATTTGTAATAAATCGCCTGTTCCTATATATCTGCCTGACATCCAGGGATCTGTGACAATCTCTCTGGTAGCTATTTCACAAGACGACTATGTAAAACAGTATCAATCGGTCTATTTAACTAAATGTTCTTGAATGTAAGTGGTTCACTTTAAATAAAAAGCAATGAAAGTTCACATACCTGCTGGAGCACAAACTATTAATAATCTGCTTCTTGCATTCTTCTCCAGTTAATTCGCCTTTAAGAAAAATAAAGTCATTTCTTGACTTTCATCAAATACTTAAAAAGAATGAATGGGTTTGCCCTCAAAGTCAGCCTGTAGGTGGGAAACAGGCAGTAGACCTGATCGCAGTCATCATGAAAACAGGGGTCCCTTTTACCCATCTGAATGGATTGTCAATTGTGCAGACGCGCTGCCACGTCATTCATGTGTACGGGAATGCCAGAGATAGTAAAGTACTGTACTAGAATATATTCTGAATTTCCATAGAAACAAAATAAGCGGATGTGCATCTGCGTAACCGTGATACCACGTAGACAGGGGTATAAGACACCCCTCTTGTCATAAAGGATTCCTCAGCTGTCAGAGCCCTATTTATCTACAACTTATCGCCTATCCTGCGGTGGTACTTAACAGCAAATTACTTTAAGCGTCTATGTAAATCATATTTCCTAGGATGTGTACAATGACTTCACAGGAATATAAATGCAGTTGTAAAAGCAATAAAGCAGATTTACTAATGAAAATGTACCAGGATGCTGGAATATTTCGTACAAACAACCTGGCGCATATTCCTTGTACCACATTTACTATTTTAGCCTCGTATAACAAGGGGACATAGTTTAGCAGAAAGCTTGTGCCTTATCAAGAAAGGCCATGGTCTAAGATATACCAAAAATTGTGTCGCATTTATGGCATTTGCTAATCCAACTAATAAGTGGCATAAAGTTAGACAGTCTACAGGTGAATCTGGAGCATTAGAAACTGTCCAGTCTAATTTTACACTAATACACGGTATTAGTAAATCTGACCCAATGCTCACCAGCACAGAGCCAATAACATAACTCTTTCATGTTCTTTTATTAAAGCCAAAAACATCCCATGTAGTCTGCATACGTTTTCCTTTTTTCCTTGCTGTAACTTTTCAGTACTATGTAAAACATAATGCATTAAAATATAACTACCTGTCTGCCAGAAAGTTGTATTACATACTATATACAGTAGTGAAAAACCTTCCAATTGAGATGTTATATGTATATCTATATATTATACAACATACAGTAACCAAAGAAATATAATCCACACAATCCTCTCTAAGGCTGGTCTTACATGACCATATTGAATGTACGGTCCGCAAGTTGCTGATTGGCATCATAGACTCCGCAGACGTCCGTGTCCTGCCGCACTCTCCCATAGAGTTCTATGGGCGAGTCCGTGCAGTGCCGCAATTCACGGCCATTATGGACATGTTCTATAAATTGCGGACCACGGTTGCGGCCCGGCCACACCACGGATAAAATATCCGGTGGTGTAAGAGGCCACATCGACTATAATTTGTCCGCAAATGGTCCGCAATTGAAAACCCTCAATTGCGGACCATTTGCGGACTTACATTATGGTAGTGTAAGACCAGCCTTAGGCTTAATTCACAGGCTAAATAATACAGCACACAAAGTCCTTGCAGTACTGTAGTATAATGCCCTGGGAACTGTGTTCCAATGTTTTATGCCTTCATACAGCACCAGTTTATAAACATATTAAAATTGATTCTTTGTGGGTTGAAACTCTCAATAAAACATCATATCACAATTTTTTTTCGACTGTATGCATTAGACACAGTGCCGTGTACAATAGAGAATCCCATTACAGTCTGTTTTCTATACACTGGACCATATTCCTTGTAAAATCACAGGTTTTAATTACCACGTTTGCATGAAAGTATATTGGACAATTATTAGCATATTCTTCATTAACTATTATATTACCATTGCCATAGACCAAGGTTTCTTTTGATGACAGAGCTTTGAGAACATTGGGAAATAATTCCAATGATTTTCCACTTGACATATTTCCAGCTTTCACAGCATCAAGAAATAAATTAGACAATTCAAGAAGAGCGGGTGCTGGTAGCTGATGGACCTGAAAGTCAAAGTAAACACAAAGTACAAATACAGCTAATAACATTACCTAGCTATCTTCGCTTACTACCGCCAAAGCTTTATTTGGCTATTTGTGTGGCGATTGTATTCCGTCCGGTGGGGTGTCCATGCGGGCTCCTTCTGGATGGAATACAAGCGCTAGTGTGAACCAACCATAAGGCTCCAGGAAGCGAAACGCAGCAAAAAAAAAAAAAAAAAACACTGTGGAAAAAAAGGCAGAAATGCATCGCAATTTTGCAATGGGAAACAACAGTTGTAATGAAAATGAGGCCCATTGGTTTGTTAAAGGCCAAAATATCAAGGGTGACCACATTGTATAAGTCCAATCTGTGACCTAAACACGCTCCTTGTCTGAAAGAAGGGTTTTTTACTTATTTTTTTAATCATAATAGACCTTTAGTATTTTTTGTATTAACACAGTACAATCTGTAGGGTTTTTTATATTACTACTGTACATCTTTACCTCACCAAATGTGCCTGGTCCTGCTTTACATGGTTTTACAACTCTATCGTCCTGAGCCTACAAGTATATTCCTGTTGCCATCTGAAATGAACTTACCTCAAGCATTAATAAGCCCACAATCTCTGCTGCTACATCTCTCTGCAAATCTCCTGACTCAACAAGTTCTATACAGTGCTTATAGATTGCAACCCTTCTGCATACCGCTGTGTCTTCAGAGCACGGAGACCCTGCACAAATATAAGGAGTTTAATATTACGAGCCTTGTCCTGAATACTAAATGCAGTTAGAAAATATTTCAAGGATCTTAACCTTTAAAGATACCACGTAACAGCGCCCCATGTTCCTTTCCATTCACTGCATGTTTAGTGATGAGGTTTACAAGCTGAAATAAAAGACACAGCACTGAATACAACTGAAGTGAAAATCTCAATATTGTAACAGTCTCTAAATCAGAATACTTGGAAACTTAAGGAGGAAAAGTGAAATTGTAGGAAAGTTTGAGCTCAGCAATGTATGTGCAGCATGTGTTGTCCTTATCTGGCCGTTGCTTGTATCTGAGAAGAGAATATGGCAAATAATCTCCAGAAGGAACAAAGGAATGGCCAAGTGAAAGTCAGAGGACCATCATAAACAAGACTAAAGATTGATCCTATTGAAGTTGTGGGATTTGTAGGGTAACCTGAATCAGGCGGTTTTCCTCCAAAAAATCGAAAATGTACAATGAATCCAATGTATCAATTATCACATTAGGCTCTCAAAGTTTCCATACACTAATACACTCTTTCATCAAATATTTTTGCTATCCAAAAACCCCTTAGGCCTTGTTCACACGGTTCACAGGACTACGTATTTTGGTCCTGATTCTGATGCGGGAAGCCGCATCAGATTTGGACCAAACACGCCTGCCACAACTGTTGCGGCTTCTCCCTCCGCAGTAGGCCCAAGTGAATGGGCCTAGTCCGGAGGGTGGTCTTGCGAGGCAGACGCGGGAACATACCACTCACGGAAAAAAGGAATCTAGCGGTCTACATAGATCTCTATCTTGAGGGGGCGGATTCTGAGGTGGATTCGGCGTCAGAATCCGCCCCCTGTTGCCCCGTGTAAACAAGTCTGAAAAGTCTGGGACAGTTTTTGTTTTCGCTTTTTTTCTTACTCAGAGTCCAAGAGCCATAACTTTTTTTATTCTTCAGTTTATTAAATTATATGGCGGCTTTTTATTTACACGAAAAATTGGTAATGTAACATTTAACATTCTATGCAATGTACTGGGAAAATATTCAGAACGGGATAAAATTGGGGGGAAAAAAGCAGGGGTCATCAATTTCTTTTGGGTTTAGTTTTTACGACATTTTACCTATATTCTGTGGATGGGTACAATTGCAGCAACACCAAATTTATATAGTATTTTTTAATGTTTCAATGTCTTTGAAACAAAATAAAAAAGTTAGCAAAACACAATCTTTTTTTTTTTGTATTGCCATATTATGGCACTTGTAACTTTTTTAGATTTCTGTGTTTGGGGCTGTGTAAGGCTTCTTTTTATGTGGCACAACATGTTTTTATTGATACCACTTTTGGGGAATGTCTGATGGTTTCTTGTTCCATTTTTATTAAAGGGCAAAGTGCTAAAAAAAAATGGTAATTTGGCCATTTGATTTTTTTTTCCCACTACAGCATTTTTATTTTTTAATAACCTAGGCAATTTTGGACGCAGGGATACCTAAAGTGTTTATGTTGATATGTGACTTAGGGACAGGGAGGTGATTAGAATTTTTATATATTTTTTAATACTTTTAAAAACATGATATTTTTTTACTTTTTAAATTCCCATGGGGGGGTTGATCGTCCACACAATACTAATGTATTATTTTACGAAAACCATTGTCATAGCAATCCATGCAGCCTGTATACAGTCGTCATTCACCTCAGCATCTTTCAGAGTCTCGAGGTAACGCTGAAGTCCATCGCTTTTCTTCTCAGCAGATAAAGATAATATTTTCTGGTCCATATTGCTATAAAAGAGACCTAAAAAATATATATCAAACTTACTACAAATGGTTTGCACAGATAATTTTTGTTTTATTAAATATTTTTTCCAGAGGTGAGGGTATTTTATGAAATAGAAAAATCTAGAAGATAAATCTATTCAGTCAGCAAAATACAACGAAAACTTGATGAAGTGGAGTCTATATTAGGCTAGGTTCACACTTGTGCATATTCCCTGTGGGAGCCTGAGGTTACCCACGGACCCCATAGATTATAATGGGGTCCGCTGCGTTTGCGATGGTGTTATGCTGAAACCAGCAGAGAGAAAGGTCCCCTGTGCAAGACTTTTCTCTCCAGTGATTTTCGGTGGAGTCTGTGACAGAGTCTCTTATGGAGATTCCCACACAGATGTGAACGGAGACTCACTATAAGCATCTGGTGGTATTTATCAATGGGAAGATCTTCTGTATATTCACCAGTTGTAGGGCAGTGTGTATACAAAGCCAAACGGGCAATCTGCCTACAGTGCTATATAGTCATGTACCCCACAGACAAGCTATAGATCTGCACCCCCCAGGCTTGTAGATCCACTATATGTCATGTACTTACCTGCATCAAGACCACTTTCCTAATATAACGTCTTTAGTCACAGTGATACTCCTTGTATTTATGCAAATTAGGGACCATTAGCCAAGTGGGTGGTAACACTGCGTGACATTCGACGCACAGAGACCCCACCCCCAGAGAAACCACAGTGTTACCGCCCACTTGGATAGGATACACTAATTTGCATCAAAATTATAAGGACTTATATCTGTCTCAGATTTCTATAAACAAAACCCCCACCAGGGTAAGAGCCCCTATAAGATCAATTATGTCATGGGGCTTTTGACACTGGTCTTCTTTAAGGTCCAAATAGAGCCAGTCCTTAAAGAGGACCTTTCATGTCCTGACATTGGCGGTATTACCTACTGCTGGAAAGCTGGCAGTGTGCACCCCGGTGCCAGAGATATTGGTGGTGTTAGTTTCGGCACTACTATCTCACCCGCCCTTACAGCCTGGCATCATTGCTGGGATGTGAAGAACCCCACCCCCCCGATAGTACTCTGTAATAGCCTTGTACTGTCACGATGGGCAGTTTTTGGAGAGGATTTTGAGGCAGAAAACCATTTACAGCCACTAAGTCATGTTTTTGCACCTCTTAAACTTTGGGCCATCCCTTTTAATGTAATCCCTTATATAGAGGATAAGGAATAACATTCTGATTGGTGATGTGTGACTGCCAGGACCCCCACACAACACAAGAATAGGGGCACCATCCCCATATCCCCAGCCATCCCATATACATGGATGGAGCGGTACCGCACATGTGTGTCCTGCCGCTGCCTGCACACTGGGGATGGGATTCTTGGGATACTTGTGTGTGACTATAGCCCAGGGGAGGCGGTGGCCCCTGACACATCACCTGGTGGCCAGGTCTGGGCACAGCAGGGGGAGGTGTCAGGACAGAGAGCCCCCTGGTGGTCTCCTCCAGAAAGAAACCACCATGCCAGAGGTTGGATCAGAGTCCTCAGTCACAGAACCTCTTGTATCATCCACTATAAGCCCACATGGCTCCTCACGCATGGCTTACATCCTGCCATTGTATTAGCCCGCACTGCTCGTCACTGCCAGCAGTATAAGCGGACATACATATTACACCACCTCATGCGGCTTATCAGCGCTGCGCTCTATGACGTCATGCACCTTATATCTATACTGTGCTGACAACGTCACAACTACCTACAAGGCGCTCACCCCACTCCGGGCACAAGCGGGTGACAGGCTGTAGTGTTCACCAGATCCCGAGGACCAACGCGCGGGTTCCGAATCTGCCGCGCCTGACGTCACTTCCCTCATCAGTATCATGTGGTAACATCAGAAAGAGCGCGACCTCTGACGTCTTCTTGCAATACAACACTAGGGGGCTTGAAATTTCGTACGGGCCAGTGGCGCAATGGATAACGCGTCTGACTACGGATCAGAAGATTCTAGGTTCGACTCCTGGCTGGCTCGAGAATCTTTTATTTATTCTATATTGGTTTTATTGCGCATCATTATCTCAGCAAATAATATGGCTCTTATTATTCGAATTATAATAGAAGGAAGATTGAGGAAAAGAAAAAATTACAGACGAGCCAGCCAGGAGTCGAACCTAGAATCTTCTGATCCGTAGTCAGACGCGTTATCCATTGCGCCACTGGCCCCCCATGAGAAAGCACACCAGAGTTTTGGGAGTCATTCATGATACAGTCAGTATCTATATATCAGCATTACATTAGTGTAAGTGTGCCCAGTGTCAGTATATAGCAGTTACCTACAAAGCAAAACTTGCAAAGCACGTGGCCATTGGTGCAGTGTGCAGTGCAGTGGTACAGTGTAAGGCTCTGGGCTGGATCATAATTGTTTCCCTTTATATTGTTTTGAACATTAATAGATAGCAATGTAGACCTGCCTCCTTGTATAACGTGTGTATAGCTCACATAGTAGACATAATGACGATAAAAATTCCAGCTTCAACTGTGAACTATTAAATAAAAGTTATTTTTTATCGTACCATATCGTTTGGATATTTGGATCCACAGTTGAAGCTGGAATTTTATCGTCATTATGTCTACTAGTGAGCCTTGAGAATCCCATAAGGTTTCCTTGCTTCCTGGATTCGGTTTCCTTACATGGATTTGGAATGGTGAGCTGGACTTTTTGTTTAGTTATAGCTCACATAGTTTGTGGCTGGTATTATTTTATATAATATAATTAATCATAAAGCCATGTTTATTAACCCCTTCAGGGGCCGACTGATATTGGACCGGAGAAGGACACGAACTTGAATATTTTTTATAAAAATATATTAAAAGAAAATATAAATATTAAAACCATCAGTTTTTCCTTAAAGGGATCCTATCATTAAAACACAATTTTTTGTGACTAACACGTAGGAATAGTCTTAAGAAAGGCTATTCTTCTCTTACATTTAAACGTCTTCCCCGTGGCACTGTTCGGTAGAAATCCCGATTTTCGTCAGTATGCAAAGGAGTTCTCTCGCAGCACTGGGGGCGGTCTGACAGCGCATACCTGTGGCCACAAGAAAAAAGGCCGCTTACACAGTAAGTAAGCGGCCATTTTCTTGTGGCCTGTGGGCATGTGAAATTGGCTCTACCCGAGGCCTAGAAATTTGACCCCCAGCACCGGAAGAAGACATGTGAAGAGGCCGTTCCAGAAGACAGAGGCGTCGCTGGAGAGTTCTTTCACAGCATTGGGGACGCCCCCAGTGCAGTTTGCGCGCTAGAGCCCACCCCCAGTGCTGCAAGAGAACTCATTTGCATACCAATGAAAACCGGGATTTCTACCGAACAGCGGCACGGACAAGACATCTAAAGGTAGGAGAAGAATAGTCTTTCTTAAGGCTATTCCTACGTGTTAGTCACAAAAAAATTGCGTTTTAATGATAGAATCCCTTTAAAAGGGTTTATACCACAAAAATGGATTGATTCACTATTGATAGGACAGATGATAAATTGCCGATCGGCCGTGGTCTGACTCCTGAGATCCCCACTGATTCTGAGAACAGGGGGTACAGTAGGGAATGCAGTACCCACTGAAATTAATATAACAGGGCGCACATCGATTGGCCACCATTATTGATTGCCACAGCTGTATTATATGGGCACTGGGTAGTGGTGTTATACGGGGATGGCTTAAATTTGGGAAGGGGGGGAGTATCTGTGTTTGAAATGTATTTTGTATTGACATCACATTTTTGCCATGTAGGTTCGACTTCTGCCAGGCTCAAAAACTTTTTCAGAAAGGATGAGAAGAAAAAATTCCAACTGTGCCGACACCAGCGGAGCATCGTCTGATGTTGGGGTAATGACATGGACTTGTTGAGGCTGGTGAAAGGTTCTCCTTAATATTAATAAAAGTTAAGAGTTATTTTTTTCCCACTTTAGCTACACTCTAGGACAAAAAGGATTTTTCAGCCAGTTCTATGCTTTTAAGTAAGCTTTTTATATATATATATATATATATATATATATATTTATTTTTGGTTTTCACTTTTCTCTTTCAATTGTAAGCCCTTGTGGGCGCAGCTCTGCTTCCTGCACCAGTCTGTCACTTCGGCCCCTTGCATACGGCCGTGTCCTGGGTCAGTGTGCTATCGAGGTTTTCCATTTCTGTTGGCCCATGCACATGACCATGTATTACATGGATCAGTGCACAGGCCAACAGTCTGGGCTGCAAAACTCAGAACAGGTTCTATTCCTGTCTGATTTTGCAGCCGTGCCTCTATGGCCCCCATTCATTGAATCAATGGGGCTGCGGAGTTCCAGCTGGTGCATGGGTGGCACGGATGACAGCAATCTAGGCCTGCGGCCCCCACACGGTCATGTGCACGGGCCCTTAATAAGCTCATACTTATTGTACCTATTGTACTCTTTCATGTATTTGAACGTCTCTGTATTTCATATGTACAGTATTATGAACCATAAAAATATAGACTTATGGCAGTGTCATGATGGGTCTATATGAAGATTGTATTTGAGTACTATCTGTATTGTATTAGCACGCTACGCCATTCTTAGATCGAGCTATGTACTGTCATTATTTGCATATTGCATGACGTCAGTGACTCTCCAAACTAAAGCCCAATGGCAGACAACATATCATTTTGCTTCAGGGATCTGTGCGGGGCCTTATTTTCTGTAATGTAATAGATTTTTATTTAAAGATATAAAGATAGCAATCGGAGATCCTGATGTGATTCTACATAAGGTATCTTCATCTACAATCATAGGCCCGGTTCACATCTGCGCATGGGTTTCCATTTGGGAAGTCTGCTTGGGGACCCTCCAAATCGAAACCTAATCCACATAAACAGGCAGTTACTTTAGGAAACCCACAGACCCCATAGACTATAATGGGGTCTATGCATTTTTTCATGCGGAGAGGGGAACGCAATCCCTGAAGGCAGATGTGAACCGAGCCTAAACTTGTGAAACATTTCCCAATGCTGACTATAAAGTGACTGAATCGCTCCAAAGATATTTCCCAACCAACTGGTAAAATCTGCAGTTTGTTGTGCAGTGAGCAAGTATATATCGCAAATGGATATCTATGGCTTATACCATATTTCATAACATTTGAAGCGGGAGATCTGGGAGAACGACACACAAAAATTTTCGGGCAAAGTTATACCTCTGTTGACAAGGCCATTTCCTTTTTTGGGGACGTGACATGTCCCCTTTTTGTCTGTGTTGTTCCCTTGCTGTGATGTAGACGCACAATGTGTTGTCCTCGCCTTTTACAGTATGTGACCCCCATGGATGTGAGAGCATTACACCAGGCCCTGGAGAATTCTTCTAAGGACATCAGGAGGCCTTTTTTTTTTTTTTTTTTTTTTTTTGGGGGGGGGGGGGGACAAATTTGGACAATATGGCTTATAGTCACATGTAATACTAAAAAATTTAAAAAAAATGTACATTACATTACAAGTCAGAGTTATAAATGGCGTTTACAGTGGTAGCTCCAAGCTGGTATGATATCATACTATTGCATCCTGCTAAAACACTGGATTTTTTTTTTTTTACTTCATCCAGTTTGAAGCAGTAAAATAGAATCACATCTTACAGTTTTAGCGGTAAGTCGTGTTCATTCATTTATTGTCCATAGTGTTATATAACCGTATAACCGGGACAATAAATTCAGAACTGTAAACATTGGAAGCTGGAGTTACAGCACTATTACAGAGTTAAAAAGCCCCCTACAGTAGGGCCAGTGGCGCAATGGATAACGCGTCTGACTACGGATCAGAAGATTCTAGGTTCGACTCCTGGCTGGCTCGAAAATTTTTTAATATTTCTTAAACTCATAACTTGCATGTAAAATTCATACAATAGAAGTATTAAAGTGGACGTGACTTTAAAAGTCAGTATTAGGGGTGTTGTTGAACAGTACCCTAGCATTACACACAGGATTAAAATGTCAGCAAGTTTTCACAGTACATGTGGTTACGAGGCTCATGTGTTTGTGATATTCTAACCAGGCAATTATTTAAATGTTTTAAAACTCTACGTCAATCTATATATAAATGTACAGTTGTATAGTAATAGTATATAAAGCAGTTATTCCTGTTACCCCTCCCCCACCCACAACACATCTGCAGAGCACTAGTGGGACAACACTTGTTCAGTTTACAGATTACTTGGAGAAAGAAGTCTGAGACATCACACAGAATCTCAGTATGTTCCTCGGTATAGCTTTATTCTTTCTAACCATGCCAGGATTGGACCCAAAACAAAAACAATATATAATTAGATACCGTAAATTATATTTTTGTGTGTGTTTGTTATGGTCCAATCCTAGCGTGGTTAAAAATAATAAAGCTATATGGAGGAACATACTGAGATTCTGTGTGATGGTTCCGACCTATTTCTCCAAGTAATCTGTTAGGAGGAAACTGAACAAGTGTGAATAGTGTTGTCTCACTAGTGTGCTGCAGATGTGTTGGGGGAGGGGTAACAGGAACAATTGCTTTATATATTATTACTACACAACTGTACATTAATATATTGGTATATTGTAGATTGTTGGGAGTTTTAAAACATTTAAATAACTGCCTGGCTCGAATATCACAAACACATGAAGCTTCATAACCATATGTACTGCAAAAACTTGTTAACATTGAAATCCTGCATCTAGTGCTATAGAGAACAACATGATGGCACCCTTAACATTGCCTTTTAAGTACATTTCCAGTTTAAAACTTCTATTTTATGAATTTTGCATGAAAGTTAGGAGTTTAAGAAATATTAAAAAATTTTCGAGCCAGCCAGGAGTCGAACCTAGAATCTTCTGATCCGTAGTCAGACGCGTTATCCATTGCGCCACTGGCCCTACTGCAGAGCTCTGTAGGCCCATTAATTTCTGCAATACTAGATCACCTGACCTTTTGTATCTGATATCTACTTTGTTATAAATCTCTGTATTTTCTATATACCCTATGCCCTTTATTAAAGGGGTAGTTCCATTACAGGCACTTGTCCTCTTGTCCACAAGACCGGAGATAAGTATCACATTGCTGGGGGTTCTGACTGTTGCCCATCGATCAGAATAATTGTACAGCGCTGCGGAATATGTTGGCGCTATATAAATAAAATTTATTATTATTATAATTATGGAGGACTGTAAGTAGCCTGGCATCCTCCCTGTGAATGTAGTACTAGTATGCTAGAGTGACCGGGGGCTTCATTTACTACTATGGGACTGCAATCTCCGGTAGCCCCATAGAAGTGAATGGAACACTGGTCAAGTAAGTTCTCCAGTGCACCGCTGGAAATTGAGATTCATGTATACTGGGATGTTCAATACTCAAATTTGGCGTTTCTTGTGATGTGAAAGCTCAGCTTTCTTATGGTGCCAGAACCATTTTCTACGTGGTATAAAACCAATGATATAGGCATTTAAAGTCCCCCCTTTAGTAAATGCCTCAGCTCTATATACTATACTGAGTACATGGGTACGGACAAAGACTCCCTGGCATTGCTTAGTTAGATCATTGCTAATGCGAACTTTAAAGCCTGCTTTGTGACAAAAGGAAATTTTATAGATTAATAAAGTGTTTTACAAAAACGTTCAGCCCCCACACAAACAAGGAGAAAAAAAAAGTTAATAAAATTGGAATTACACTTTAAGGGCCCGTTCACATGGCAAAATACACGTGTAAAAAATACACATGTAAAAATAAAGACTCCCATTGACTTCAATTTTTTTTTACACGTGTAAAAAAATGTCCTTGAAGTCAATGAGAATCTTATTTTTATACGTGTATCTTGCCAAAATACACACGCATTTACTCCGTGTGAACGGGCCCTAAATGTGCCACCATGCAACAAAAATGCACAATTGGGGCATGTATCAAAAGAAGTCCAGTTTCAGACCGCCTGACTATGTTTACACTGTATAAAATATGTATGTTTAGAAACAAACAAAAAAAAAGAAAGATAGAAAAGAATATATATATATATACACATACAGATGTAGATATATGTATTCTTTTCTTTCTTTTTTCTCTGTTTTGGATCCAATCCTGGCATTGTATCTAATCATACATATCAGCCCAGATTTTACACTGTGTAAACATAGTCAGGCTGTCTGAAACTGGACTTCTTTTGATATATGGCCAAAGGGGCGCACTTTAAATGGCTATATCATTAGTTTTATGCCACCTAGAAAAATGGTTCTGGCACCATAAGAAAGCTGAGCTTTCACATCACAAAAACGCCAAATATGAGTATTGAGCATCCCAGTATACATGAATCCCAATTTCCAGCGGTGCACTGGAGACCTTACATGACCAGCGTCTTATTCACTTCTATGGGGCTACCGGAGATTGTAGTCCCATAGTAGGAAATGAAGCTTGTGTACTAGTAATACATTCACAGGGAGGATGTCGCGGGACTTACAGTCCTCCATAATTCTGATCGCTGGGCAACAGTCAGAGCCCCCAGCAATGTGATACTTGTGGACAAGGGGATAAATGCCTGTAATGGAACTACCCCTTTAAGAAAGGGCATGGGTATATCGAAAATACAGAGATTCATAACTAAGTAGATATCAGATAGAAAAAGTCAGGTGGGCTAGTACTGCAGAAATGAATGGGTTTGTAAAGCTCTACCAGTAGGGCCAGTGGCGCAATGGATAACGCGTCTGACTACGGATCAGAAGATTCTAGGTTCGACTCCTGGCTGGCTCGAAAATTTTTTAATATTTCTGAAAGTCATAACTTGCATGCAAAATTCATAAAACAGAAGTATTAAAGTGGAAATGTATTTAAAAGTCAGTATTAAGGGTGTTATTGGGAAGTACCATAACATTATACACAGGATTTCAATGTCACTAAGTTTTGGCAGTACGTGAAGCTCACGTGTTTGTGGCATTCTAACCAGGCAGTTATTAAAATGTTTTAAAATTCCCACCAATGTACAATGTGCCAAGATATTCATTTACAGTTGTGTAGTAATAATATATAAAGCAGTTGTTCCTGTTCACCCTCCCCCACCCACAACACATGTGCAGAGCACTAGTGAGACAACACTATTCACACTTGCTCAGTTTCCTCCTAACAGATTACTGGAAGAGGTCGGAGCCATCACACAGAATCTCAGTATGTTCTTCTGTATAGCTTTATCCTTTTTAACCACACTAGGATTGCACCCTGGCAGAAAAATTTGTCCCAGCCAAGTCTACTGACTTTGTGCGAAAAACGCTGCAGGAAAAACTGCATTGTGTTTACGCTCCAGTTTTTCCTGCAGTCCACTACATGTGGCCTTAGCCCCCACATTGCAGAACACAGCAGAAATACAGTTTTTTTTTTTCACGGTTTTTTTCATTGCATTTTTTTCTTCCCTTAATAAATCTATAGGGAAAATGAACATTTACGCAGATAAAACTCTCATGCTGCGTTTTTCAAAAATGGAAAACTTAATACCTACTGCCATGTCTTCCCTCAGCAATTGGGATCCCATAAGCTGACACTTTGTCCCACTGTCACATTATTAAAACACCCTTATGACTAGTAGGGATTATGTCTTTATAATGTTGCACCATCAAAACGAATGTGTATTATATGTTAGCATGAAATGCACTAACTAATGGAAAGTATACCCTTTCATTACGCCAATATAATGTGTTTCTGATTATTGGGAGTTTTCTCTTAGGTTTTTTCACTATGTCTAGATAACTTGATTTGCTTTTTCACCAACCAAATCTGCAGTTCCTTTCCCGGTGAGGTCCTCCTTATGTACGTCTGCAAAATGACACCACTCAAATATGTAAACTGTAGTTTAATGTAGTACAAAATTACAAAAAATAGAAAATTATGTACAAAAGTAAAAAATACATATGTACACAAACTACAACTGCTGCATAGCCAGGAAAGATCTGTATAATACATTATGTATAGATTTTAGTGCTTTTCATAAAGTTGAAATTAAAGGGGTTATCATCTCCTAAAAATGATCTGTATATACATCCACAGAAGGGTTAAATACTCACTGTTCTCCTTATGCAGCTTTTGCTTGGCTTTATTTTACCCGAGTCACTTATTTTCATACTGTGAACATGTGGACAAACTACATCTACCATGATTATATGCCTGCTTTCACTCTCTGTATTTGTTGCTCACAGTGGGGAGTGAGCTAGCGAACAAAAAATCACAGTGATATGTGACCTCAGATATGGGAGTGATTTATTATGATTTCTGTGCAGGAGAGGTTGGAGAAATTAGGGGGACACAGAGAGTGAGAGCAGGCAGATGAATCATGGGATATGTAGTTTGTCCACAGATTCACTTCATCATCTAAATAACAGTGATACAGGGAACAAGTAAAATGAAGCAACGTCTGCACAAGTGAACAGTGAGTATTAAGGACTGCTGTGGATATATTTGCAGATCATTTTTGGAACCTGTATAAACCCATTAAAGTGTGTGTCTACTACACAAATTAGAGGTAAACAATGCGTTAACTGAACTATAATGAGGCCAACACATTAACCAAGACGTATTGTGGTATAAGGCACTGTCTTAATGGGAACCCAGCAGGGCGATTAGGACACTAAACTACCCTGACAGGTTCCCTTTAAACACTGGATCAAGAAAAAAAAAGTCTGCTTGAGATGTAATAACACAGACAACACATTCAATTTATACTGTACCTGTGATATTCTGGTATCAAAGCTAAAGGTATTAAAGAGGTCCCCTGATATCTATTTTGCATCCTCTGCGTAAGATGCAGGAGCTCCCACTGAAAGAACTGCATTAAGTGCAGGTACTAAACATATGCACTCCTACTGCAAGGGTATGGGGGGCAGTCTAGAGTAAAGTCACGTTCATGTGGCCATAATGCTTTTGCATTAATGGGGTCGGCCACTTTCAGACCAATATTGACAAACAAATGTACAATAAAAAGATATACAATTTTCCAATATACTTTCTGTATCAATTCCTCACGGCTTTCTAGATCTCTGCTTGTTGTCATTCATTCTGTTACTTCTAGTGGATAAAAGTCTGACCATGGTCATGTGATTTGCGGTCCATGGTCATGTGATGTACACACAGGTGCACAGCTGATTACCAGGCAGGTGTCTGAATATTGTGCTGTGACTGTAACGAGCAGCACCTGTGTACTCATCACATGACCATGGACCGTAAATCACATGACCATGGACCGTATATCACATGACCATGGTCAGAGTTTTATCTACTAGAAGTAACAGAATGAATGACAGCAAGCAGAAATCTAGAAAACTGTGAGGAATTGATACAGAAAGTATATTGGAAAATTGTATCTCTTTTTTTTGTACATTTGTTTATCAATATTGGTCTGAAAGTGGCCAACCCCTTTAAGGCTGCAAGTCCCTTCTTGACCGTGGGTCTAAAGACTATCTTACAGCACCACTGACCATTATATCATTCCTAGTTTGCGACATCAGGATAGGATTTGCAGCCATAATTTTAAATAGACAGATGCTGATGATCTCTCTTGTGGATAGGTCATCAATATTTAAAACACATGGGGTCTCAGACAACTAATTTAAATGGATTTTCTGGACCCAAGTTGAGGTTTCACAACCTATCCAAAGAATAGATCATCAGTATGTGATTTGTTTGCAACTATTGATATCCTGTGGATAAGTCATCCATATCTAAACTCCATTTAGGGCCGAAAAACCCCTATAGGCCAGGGCCCCATGTTGCCAATATTCAAAAAAAGCCACGTATTACAGAAATTGCAAAGTGGATGGGATTCTAGCTAATCCTAACCACACACTGCAGAAAAAAAATCTGCAGCAGAAGCCCTGTGATTTCAAAAATGCAAGTGTTTTTGCAAATCGCAGCATGTCAATTACACCTACCTACACTGGTATTTTCTATATAGGAATTATAGGGGCAGAGAATCTTCAGAGGAATACTGTGGCCTTTCTGTGAAAAGTGCTGCGGGGAAAAAACCATGATGCGTTTCCACCACAGTCTCTTCTACAGCGCTTTTTGGATGCAGCTCGCTACATGAGGCCTTAATCTTAAAGTGTGCCTCCAATTACAAATAAATAATACAGGAAATAAGAATTGATGTAATATATTTTTTAAAGAAACCTGTTCCCTTATCCACTTATAAGGCTGTTTTCCTCCTTTATTAAACACAGAATCCTCTCTATATTCAGCTCACACACAGAAGTCTATGGAGTGGAGAGGGTAAGGCTGCTAATTGATTTATTACCTTGTTCTGTGCAATTGTAGACTCTTTTCTTGCAGATACAACAGTGTCAGAGAGCTCCCTTACCGTGTAGCAAAGTTTAGTAACTGCAGATAAGAGTGTTTTTTGGCACCCTATCCTCCTACTCTCCATAGACTTCTATGCAAAAAGTAACTCAACATAGCTAAATGGAAAAGGAACCATGTTTCTTTAATAAGATAGATTACAAAGTTTCTTGTACTAGTTATTTATGAAAAGTTGTTTTATAATTAGAGGTACCCTTTAATAAAAGCAGGAAAGGGTTAAAGTTTTCTACAGGGAAGATGAAAGTGATATTACAGAGCCAAAAAATGTCATTTTAGAAAACTTTTGTTCATGCTATAGTGATATCTGAAGTTTTAAAGGGTGCGTGTCTGTGCACTGAGAAGCCCACGGTCACTAAAAGGAATAGGCAGGAATCTTCAGCTCAGACCTGTGCCCCTTCCTTTCTGATCAGCTCTGCTGAGCTCTATTCAGAAAGTGGACAAAGCAGAGTACTGGCTAATACAAAGTCTGTAAAATTCAGACTTCACTTCCTCAGAACATATAGGAGAACAGACCAGAAATGAAGGGGCTCGACTGACTGCTTCTGGTGGAGGTCACAGCATGCAGGTACTCAATGATCGAAACTTATGGCATGTCAAAAGTTTTAGAAAATAGTAGTTGCAATTTAAAAAGTAGGGTAAACTTTGGTTACAAACTAATCAGATTGTAGCTAAAATGCATATTATGGAACTACCCAAGAGGCTGCAAAACAGAAGGGACTACTCATGTTAACAGATTAAAACAGGAGAAAAGACGTAACCTACTGCCACAGGTAATACCATACATGCCTTGTAAATTGCACCAACCAGTTCTTCTGCCCATGTAAAAAGCTTGTAATGATTAACTTATCAGGCTATAAGAACTGTACCGTTATAGCTGGGGTCTTATACATTTATGTAATGCTAAACAATCTCTCCACACTAATTGAGTGGTTTAATGCAATTTGTAGGTCTCTATACTGTATACCCTACTGTAGTGCGTATCTTTACACTTAAGAAACCAAAGTCAATCTACACCTGCCCACGTCTACAGTGGGTTCTTCCGGACATCAATCATCTCAACATTAGACATGAAGGGCATAACACTTATGTTACTTCTCCGGACATCTCTCCGAGATTTGGGATGGTACATAACAGGTCTCTGGCAAACAGCTTCACTTGGCTGTACCACTCTGGGGTTCATTGTTTCAATCACAGTTTCTCGATGCCTAAGATCCTCAAGGGCAGGTTGCTCTTCAGAAGGAAGAGAGGAACGTCTCCATGTGGGAGGTAATGGCACATGTATCAAATCTTCCCTAGGCCTTTGGATTCGGTCCGGAGCAGAAGGCTGAATATTTAAGTCTACAGCAACATTGCTACTTTGCTCTTCTGTTGAGCCGGCTAAGGAGACTTGTCTATCTGTGCCAATGGGGAGTGTTCTTCCATCACCTACAGTCAATGAAGAAAACAGCAACACATGAGTAGGCATGCCATGAACATCAAATGTCTTGTCAAGCTTCAAGAAATCTCTAACCTTTTCCATGAATTCCTTGAGGATTCAGGGAAGGAACAGCCATTTTGTTTAGCCTTTGACTGAGCTCCTGATGTGCCCACATATACCAGCTAAGTTCCTTCTCAAGCTTCTGTATTATACCTTCATATTGTCTCTTGCTTCCAGCTATTCCCTCACCCATTTGGTCTGAAAAGATAAATATAGTTTATATTAGATCTTTCCTAAAGAAAACAACATAAAGAAATCCTCTACAATAGACTGCATCACTAGACGCAAAAGCCACTAGACCGAAGCCTCATCTTGCTTGGGCTTCGGTCTTAGAAAGAGATTCCCAGATAAAACTATTTTAATGTTTACTTTCATTTGCATATGAATAAAAAAGCATGAAACTCCCTTTAACCATCAGCGTGTCCTCATGAGGTTAATTTCCAAGCCTACTTTTTCCAGGTCTGTCCTCCCCAACCCCCAAAGTTCTCCCGTTTCGAATAGCAGGCACCCATAGGAATGAATGGACACAGCCAGCACGCAGGGGGTTAAGCGGCCGGCTGCCAGCAAAGTCTGCGTGTCGGACGCTTCCATTCATTCCTATGGATGCGTGCTATTCGAAACTCGCTCATCTCTAATTGTACGCAACATATGTGAGAACACAGTAGTGCAGCTGATATGTGGATTCATCCATGAAGACAATGGCCTTATTAGCTACGTAAACAGAAAAAACTTCCATGTAACATTACGCAGTAGTTCATAAATGCACTGTATAATAAAGGTTCAGTGTCTCCAGCATGGCACCTTGACACTGTTTCAGCAGGAGTTGAATGTTGCGCTCATGCTCCTTCTGCTGCAAGGTAAGTTGGCGGTCCATTTCTAGTCGCTGTCGTTCCAATGCAACCTCAAGCCAGTATATCAGGCGATGCTGCTCCTCCAACTTCATTTCCAGTTCTGAGAAGGAAATCTGTAATTTATGCTCCTCCTCCCGCAGTGTAACTACCTGTAGAAAACAGAATTTTACCAAGACTAAGAAAACTTTGCTGATATTTGCTTTGCGTATGGTAATTGTCTTGGCCTACAGCTACATTCACACGGTAGCGCTGGGTACTAGGCCGTGAAAAGTACTTTATTCATGGCAGAGTGTACAACCAAAGGTAATCAGAATTCACAATCCTTCATAGACATTAATCTATTGATGGATCCATGAAATCAAACCACAAAATAGCTTGTTCTCTTTTTTCAATGATAATTCACATGGACAATTAAAACAAAGGTCATGTGAATAGAACCATTCTAAGTCTATGGAGCCGATGAATCCTGTTATGTGAATGAGCCCTAAACCAGCATTTTCTTCTAGGCTCAAAGAAGATTTCCAAAGCAGTAAACATATCTTCACCAAATAATAGCACTGGGTAAGTATTACAGAACACTTCATCCACTCTGTAACACAAAGTATCCTGAAGGGAGGTGTTACATTAGGAGTTACACAGGTGGGTGAACAAGTTTCAGGGGTTCCTATGTGGTTATAAAATAACAATCGCTGGTCTTAGCTGAGCCACTTTAAAGGGATTTCCACCTCAATATCTCTTATTCCATCCCCCCGAACCAAGTCACTTAAACTAATTATTTTTTTGGAATATATACTTCATTACAGGAAGAGATTCTCTGCCATATGGAACACATGATATTGTGGGAGATATTACATTGTGCTACGTGTTGCCTATAGTTAAAAAGGCATGGACTATACTTATGGAATATACCATGAAAGTCTGATAAATGCCTGAATCTATCTTGAAAATATGGTTCACTTGACCCTCCCCCCCCCCCTTCATCATCCTGCACAGCTTTCTCCATTCACTTCTATGAAGACTCCATTAACAAGCTAATGTCTCCCACCTCTTCACCATCAGCGGAAGCAAGACGGAGGCTGGATGGCTGGAATAGCCCCTTTAATGACTGAAAAGTTGTTGGTTAGCTAAAAATATGAGAAAAGATACAATTGCTAAAGGTTTTGTTGCTACAAAATTCTTAAAGCCAAAGCTGACTTAAAAACCTTCTGTGCTTCGCTACAACCTGAATGATACCAAACCACTAAATCAGTATGAAAGATTAAATTCAGTGCTCCAAGCTAATGATTATGTAACATGTCAGTGGAAAGATATAGTTTTAGCTTCTAACAGGTATACAGACTATCACCGACCACATACTGAGCATTTACCCTAAGCATAGCCTGTATAGTTGCAGAAAGTACTGTATAAAGAGATGCAGCACTGGATGGGGAGATCTGCATTCCACTTACATTCTTTTTTCTATGAAACACAGTCAAACACGCCTTCAATAGACAGGAATGCATACCTTGTCAAAATATTTACAGAGGAGAGCCCGAGTTTCTGAAGATGACAGATAACTAAGCTTTGCCATGAGGTTCATTTCACACTGAGAGAGTAGGCTGGCAGAGGCACGGAGTACCCGCTGTCTGCGAGTAATGGATTCATTCTTGTATTCAATCGCAGCATCAAGAGCTTCTATGGCCTCATCCAGCTGGAAGAGGATTCTCTCTTCCTAAACAGGGAGAAGTCAGAGGAGTCACTACACAGAACTGAACAGTGAATGACTAGCATCAGGTCATCTCTTAGAACTAGTTATGGGGGGAATTAATGTTTTTGTGGTAAATGTGTCAAACGCCTTGCATTTGCTTGTTCGGATGCAATGGAAAATGGATTGCTGAGAAACGGTCTTTCTTTTTGAATATGCAAACAAGGTATTTGGAGAAACAACGGTATTGCTGGTTACCTCTTTGGAGCAACAGCAATGCTCTCATTGTTAGAAAGAGACAATTTACATAATGACAAGAAAAGCGACTGAGGCACTGACACACAAAGGAAAAATACCATTGAATTCAGTTAATCCTATCAGGAGGACTGGACTGATAGGGAGTCTGTCAACAGAAACCAAACTATGAGGGCAACAAACTCAACAGAACCATCTGCAAGGAGTTTGTATGTTCTCCCCGTGTTTGCATGGATTTCCTCCCATTCTACAAAGACATACTGATAGGGGGAAAAAAATTGTACATTGTGATCCCTATATGGGGTTCACAATCTATATTTAAAAAAAAAAAAAAGAAAAAAAACCTCAAACAGAACATATACTGAAGAGAATCACCTCAGCAGAAAGTAGGTTTCCTTGGCGCAGCTTTTCATCTATGTCCACCCTCTGCTTTAACAGCAGCTCTTTCTCTTGTCTCAGGTTATTGATTTCATCTCGAATACGCTGTTGGTCATTACCACTGCCCTGGCGAAGCTGTCCATTCTTTTCTGACAACTCCTTCTCCAAATCCTCAATGCGGCTAGACACTCTGACAATATCATTGCTCAAGGCCTAGAAGTTGCAGAGCAGACCATTGAAAATTAGAACATTTGTTATAAAGCACAATGCATTAAAATTAGCATGTTATATTTCTTATTGTAGAACATATTTTTGGCACATTAGCAAACTATTATTGTATTACCAATACCTTTAGGTACATGCAATCTGTGATAAACTTTCCCCTCAGACAAGAATATGCTTCAGATTTGACCAGATATGAAAGAGTGATAAGGTAAAACAGTTTCTTGTTGCTTGGATTTAGCAACACCTCCCTGTCAGGGTTCCCCCCTTCCTCCATCCATGTGTGGAGCTCCTCCAGCGAAGGGAGAAGGACCAGTTACATTACTCACATAAACTCAGAGTTTTTTGGCAGCGGATTTTGATGCGGAATCCGCAGCCAAAACCAGCTCCCATTGACTTCAATGGGAGTCGCTTGCTTCTTTTTTTTTTTTTTTTTTTGCTTGTTAGTAGCGGAAAAAAGAAGCGAGATGACACTTCTTGCCACGGATTCTGCAGCTCAAGCAGCCGTGGTATCCGTGGCGCGAGGCTCCCTCCCAATTAGGCCTGTTAAACTGCCTAATCCAGAGCGGAATGCTGGTCCACTGCACCGGCATCCCGTCGTGGCTAGCTGCGCGTAATGTTCACACGCTGAATGCGTATGTGAACATACCCTTACAAGCGGAACAAAACAGAAATGGGGGCTGTGTGAGCACCAGAGATTAGTGGGCATATTGCTTTAATATTTGCAGTGGATTAGAAACATTTTAGAATAAGATTAACCTGGAGAAGAAAAAGCTGTTTACCATGGTACCCCTAACGTGCCTACCATGACTGAGATGGGAATAGCTCTGTGTCTCTGTCACTTTGAGGTGGTAAATGGAGTTACAGCAACAGTGTAGCTGCACAATGAGCTACCCTATTTCTATGACTCCTAAACTTAGGGAAACAGCGTAGCATGTTCTGTTACACTGTTTTTGTAACTTCTATTTACCTCTATGAGAGTTACAGAAATATAAGGCAGCTGCCTTTCGCCAATTTCATAACTCTCAACCTCATGGGTGGGAAAAGGAGTCCCACATTCCAATATCAATCAGGTTTGACCAAGATGAGAATATTCCTGTAACATATACAGCAGATTTGCCACAAAGTTTCGCAATAGTCCCTGACATCTGTCCCTACATGTACAGGAAGGGTTTTCCAGCACTAATTTCTGCAACAAATCTGCCTTATGTAAATTCTGAATTTTTTTTTAATGCTGGAACTTTTTCCATAATAAACCATAATTAAGTGCTATGTAACATCTTCCTTCTTCTGAAGCACTTTCATTTCTAGATTTGTGAAGGTTCCCAAGTGCCTATTCATACTTGGCTAATGTCTTGACAGTCAATCATTAGCATAGTTAATAAGAGCGTGCTCAGTTCTCCATTAATGTCAAGAACAAAGCCTACGTATCAGTTCTATTCAAACAGCAAACAAACATGCTGAATGTCCTGATCCAAATAATGCAAAGTCTCACCTGGCTGGATCGAAGCCTTTTGATCTCCAAATCGTTTTTCTCCTGTAGAAGTGCTTCTCTTTTAATCAATATACCTTCTCTTTTCTTGAGCTCCTCTTCTAACTCATCCAAGGCACGGCGCTGCTCAAGTACCTTATCAATTTCGCTGTCCAGCCATTTCTTCTGCTCTTCAATTTTCTATCAACAACAAAGGAGAGAGAGAGATGACATATGTCCTGGAAGACGAGGATGCTAAAAAGAGATTTCTGAGCCATTTTACTGATGGTTAAAATATTGAAGCCAACAACAAAAAGATTATTTTACTTCACATTCACAAAAATAGAGAGAGAGCGCACAGATAAGTAAGCCAATCTATTCGGAGATGACTGAACAATTACATTGCCCCTTGGGATGAGGCAAGCTCTGTTCTAACAGACAGCATGAAATCCGCTCAGCCTACCTGCTGCTGCTCCAGACTGATAACTGATCCATTGCTCCCACTTCTTCTTTTCCTTTGAAAAGCTGCAATTTCCTCCGTTTTGATCCTCAGTATCTTTTGTTGCTGTTCATGCTTCAACTCCAGCTCCTAAAGACAAGGCAGGCAATCTTTTGTTAATTGGACTCCTACCTTACTAACCCCCTGCTGGGCTTTTCTAGGCCCACTTTGCATTTCTTACCACAACAAGGAAACTGGACCCTTTGAGAAAAGAAACAAAGATAACTTTGCATTTTGTAGTGATTAATAGGAACAAATACACTGTGTCTGCCTTGCAGATGTCAGCAGTATGTTGTGCAGATTAAGGAGAGGTTTTCTGAACCCTTATCAATATAGGTTCTCGGCTAAATGACTGCTATTAAAGAGATGTTTATGTGTCGCCATGCAAATTAATACAGTCACCTTGACTCTGTGCCTCCTTTTCTGCATCTCGCTCTCAAGTCGCCGCTTCTGATCGGTCTCTTCTTTCAGCTTCTTTTGTAACTGTCCTTGCTGCTGTTTCATCTGCAGGATGTTTTTCTCAAGCTCTTCAACACGCTTCACGCTTTGGACAGAGAGTGAAGCCAACTTTTCTGTGGCTTGTTTCTTTTCTTTAAGAACCTGTAGAAATAAATAAGGAGGTTTAGGTTACATGTTAATTCCAAGTATCCAAGCATGAGTTCTAATTTACATAATAGGGAACAAGAAAAATTATAAATCAAAGAATAAAAGAACATTTTAAGATGTTAAATGCCACATGGCCTATGCCGAGGTGATTCTTTTCAGGGTCCCAGACCCCCCATTCTCAGGGCACAAGTAAACTGTCACTTGGCAATGTCTATGTGAGAAACATATGCACAAGCACAGCCACGTAAAAAGGCCATAAAGCAAAAATCATATTCTGTAGGTCAATTTCTACATATAGTCTGTGCAGGTTTTTTTCCTACAGTGTGTGGATAGGATTTCTTAAAATCTTATCCACTTTACTGTAAAACACTATACATTTTCCTAACCGAAATTCTGCAGCATTTCAGCCCCTTGTAAACTGAGGATGTATAATATGTTATTAATGAAGTAACATTATGATAAAGTATCTCACCTGCACTTTACTCTCAGCAGCTGCGATCTTCTTGCGGCACTCTTGCAGTTTACATTTTTCTACTGGATCTCGAGTCTCTTTCCCTTCGAGTTCCTGCAGTTGGCGCTGGTTCTCGCTAACCTCCATCCGAGCCTGTTCTGCCTCAGTCTCCAGCTCAGATATCTTCATACAATACTGCTTATTCATGGCTTGAGCTTCTCTTCCTGTCACAACATATAAAGTAAATCCAACATATCAAAAACGTTATGGCATTGTTGATCTAACTGCAGCAGTGGTCAACTCTTAGAATAAAACAGTGAAGGTGAATAAAGCTTTGAAGGATTAGCTGCAGGGGTGAAGTCCATCAAATCTGTAGTATGATTCTCTCACTTATCTGGACTACATGTGGATGTCTCAACAGATCTGATTGTATACCCCGTCCACCTATTACAGTTATCCAGCAAAATGACAGTGGAAAGCATGCTGGATATTCCAAATATCATATACATGAAAGCTTGATGACCACTTTCCTCACATAAAATATAATCTTGGATTTTGTTGCTAAAAGGGCTTCCAATCGTGTGCTATGTGAATATTTTAGTAAAGCTTTTATCACATTACATGATCAGCAATGAAGCTTAAGGCAAAATGAATGCAGTGATGTTATAGCATTCTACCAGTTCTACATCATTGCCATAACCCTATTCGCAAGGTTGGAAATGTCCACCAGAGGGTCCTCTGCTGAGCCTAACTTGTGACCCATTAATGGGCCTTTGTACATTTGATAGAGATTAGGAGCCTAGTATTTGTTAATGGGGTTGTCCAGCAGTATACAATTGTTGACCTGGCCTTGACATGAATGAGACTTCCCCGGATGCTACTTGCTGTGCTAGTTCTGGTGCACTGTAGAAACAGCAAACGGGTCACATGCCAGGAGTTGGACCCTTGCTGATCTGTTACTGACAATCTATGATACACTGTGCAGTCATATTAATGTGACCACCGCCTACTTTTGATGTCAACGTTAAATAACCAATGGCAGAAGGCACGCGTCATCAGCCATTTGGGTGTACTCATCATTGTGGATCAACACCAGTATGAATCTATCCTTGCGGACCACGTTCACCCCTACATGTGAAATGTTTTTCCTCAGGATGATGGCATCTACCAGCAGGACCATGCGACGTGTCATAAAGCTTGCAATGTACGTACGTGGTTCGAGGAGCACCAGGATGAGTTTACTATACTCCCTTGGCCAGCAAATTCCCCAGACTTGAACCTAACTGAGAATTTGTGGGACCACCTCGATCAGGTTGTTCACTCCATGGATGCTCAACTGCGTAACCTAGCGCAGCTGGCCACGGCACTGGAGTCAGCATGGCTCAACATCCCAGTGAACATTATCACAACATCCCCTTTCTTCCTGCACGTCTCGCAGCGGTCCGCTCCGCCAAAGGTGGTTATTCTGGATTTTGACAGGTGGTCACATTAATGTGACTGGACTGTGTAATAGGCCATCAATGGCATGCGGCTGGCAATCACTATAACTATATGATCTGCTTGCACCTTAAAAAGTAGCCTAGTTTAAGAGGACATAAAGGTTCTGTATAAACTGATAGTTAATTCTCGAAATCATCTCATTGGTGAGCCATAAGTAACACAACTAGTTATCTTTCATTCACATAGCACGCCTTCCATTTATATAGCCATCAAGTACCTGCTGTAAACTTTACGACAAATGATATATATTTTAAAAATATGGCGGTAAGCAATGTTCCAGCATGTGAGTATTGGAAAAGAAGTAAAAATCCGCTCTGTGTTGGCACCTTCTATTAAACGTTGTGCAGAGGTTTAGCTTGTGCCCTCTTCACATGCATTAACAGGACCAGGAGGTTTGTAGAGGTTTATCCTCTCCTTGAAAGTACTTACAAAAAAAATGTCTGCCTGCCAAGAGTTTTGAAGAGTCCTTTAGCTGGAGAAGGGTAACCAGTAAAGATGGGATTACATTTTACACAAGCAAGCAACAAATGTGACGGTAATCTGTGCTGTATGACGGCAAAAATGGTTTCTTTCTTTACTGACGTCAATTTGATAATGAGTACTTGTCATGTGTAGAAACTGAGAACGTCGTGTTGGGCAGTCTGAACTACACAGAAACCTAGCAAATTTATCCAAAAGGATGGATGACTGTGTTTTTGGATTGAACCATGCAATTAAAATGTGAAAATACGTAACCAGTCTTACATACTACAGAATGTACAGCACTGACTGCCAGTACTGGAGGGACAGGCTGTTCTTCAGGCTTTCAAACTACCGGACTGAGTGCATTTAATAAGTAAAGCCTAAATCTTACCAGTTTTAACCAGCTCTTTAATAAGCTCTTCTTTCATGCGGATGTTGATAGCGAGCTCCCGAATCTTCTGCTGGGCCTGACGCAATCTCCATTTGGAGTCCTTTCCTGGACTAGGACTCTCTTTTGGTACATAGTGTTCTCTCCTCTTACATTGAGCTGGGAATCACAAAGAGGTTAAAACAACTATTCAGTCACTTTGACTACACTGACTTATCTACAAAGTGGCTAAAGTGAAGATTACAGGAACTTAACCACTTCCGTACCGGACACATTTCTGGATCAGAACCGGACACATTATCAGGTTTTTTGTATGTGCGGTTTTGAGGGCTGTAACATTTTTATCATTTACGTTAATCAACTAATTACTGCGTCTTCTTTCGGTGACACATAGGGCTTTATTTATGTGATGTTTTTATTTTTGCATGTGTTTTAATTTTTTTTTTTATACCTGGGAAAGTATAAACAAAAGAGGAGGGAAAACGTGTCTGTTTTTCACTTTTAGGTGTTTTTTTGTAATTTAATAGCAAACTGTGCTACTAAAAACTTTTTAAAATAGTTTTTCCTCTCCGCTACGGTAATTTTAATTTTGTATTGTGTTGTCGGGAGTGGGGCTAGAAGCTGTGATATAGGCGTTTTAGTGTTGTTTTTTTTCCCATTATTTTACTTTAATTTTTCTGTTTTGCTTCTTGCTTTATCTCTTTTTTTACACTGTGTCCTCATAAGGTCATAATGGGGGAATCTTAACAATATTTTTTTGATGAAGGGGGGGCTGATTTCTGGAATACAGCCTCCTGCCTATGACTGCAGAGCTGATCTGGGCCCTGTAGGACCCAGCAGCAAAAACAACCTCCAATCCTAGCAGATCACATGACTGCTGGGTCAGAGAGGAGCTGCATCATGGTGGCTCTCATAACGGTGTATAGTGCGCTCATTGAGTGCTGTGTGCACAGTGATCGGGAAGGCAGAGACCGTAATAAATCTTTCCTGCCTTCTCTATGGGAGCTAGTAAGTGCATCCCAATTTAGTAGTATTTTATGTGATTTCTTGGTTTCTCTGTGAGCTCCTGGTACCTTCTGACTGTACTTCTTCTGGGCGGCCAGCACCTCCTCTTGCTGATGTCTACCAGATGCCCATGTCTGCGCAATAGAGCTGGAGTGCTGGATACTGTGGATGCCGGCACTCCGCCGCCATTGCTCAGACGTGGGTGGGAGGTGTTTAGTTTAGTTTAGAGATATCAATTTATCCTGGACAATCCATTTAAATATGATCCTGTGTGTGTTTGGTTACATATTCCCACAAAGTGATTCTATGGATGCCAATAAGACATTTCTTATTGACCCAGAGTATGAACAAGACATATAAATACATAATATTACTTACATCCAGATGAGCTTCTATCTTGTAATGTCTCCTCCTCATCCTCACTGTCCTCAACAGGTGTTGGATACCTCCGATTTTGTGATGAAGTAACATTTTCTGCTTTGGAGTGCTTTTTAGGCCTACAATGAGAAAAACAGGAGACAAGTCAAAAAATGAAAAAAATTATTTAACACACAATAACCTACTGCTTCTGTAAGTTCCCTACTCAAGCCAAACTACTACTACTAGAAGAGATTAATAAAATTACCCCACAAAGGAACCTTAATGCCAAACTCCATCTAGAGGCTCTTACTTTTCCTGCAAATCCCTTATAAAAGAAAAACCAAAACCAAAAACAAAAATTGATGGAATATGTTAGAACTCTTGGTGCTGTCTAATTACCATTGCATTCAACATATATCACTGGTTCGGAGGATATTATGAGCAAGAACATGGAGATCAGCTGCTTGATGAGGTGGGTTTTATATAGAAAATGGGCTTTCTGCAGTATTTGGTTTCCTAAAATACTTAAAGCTTGTAACGTTTCAACATACGGTATATAATAGAGAATCTGTGTGAATGGAATTAGAATGCAAGTAGAAAGTTGAACAAAAAAAAAAAAAATCTACTTTAAAATTATGTTTAATCTATACAGTACTGCACGTAGTTACAGTAAAAGTACAGTATATCAAACAGTCACAGGATTCATACTATTCCCTTCCTTCTAAAATCTGCATGGAAAGACAAAATAATGACATGAAAGTTAGAAAACTAATCATATTTGTTTCACATGAATCCACTTTTCCTACCTGAAGGCAACAGCAAAATCTCTGTACAGCGCTGCACAATATGTTATATAAATAACAGTGCCATATAAATAATGAAATATAAATCCATGCATGGTTGCAGCCATGACGAAGACGTAGGACACACAAACTCAGAGGATTACACTGCCGAGTGATGAACCATATAAAAAGCCTTCAGATGGAAAACTTTCCACAAAACTACCGGTGTCTGAGAATACGGGTTCTCAATGGTCATTGAAAGGCTTCAAGGATTGGAAGCAGTCACATATAAGCCATGAAATCACAGCATGCAATGGCACACTGCAGCAGAAATACACATGCAAGAGACTCAAGACCTTCAGGGAGATTCCACCTTGCAAACCTGATAGAAATGAATGCGAGGTGGGAAAAAACATAATGGGTTATTGGACGCAGTTTTTGAAAGTGGAAACAGTAAGAGGGAAAAAAACTGCCAAAAACTGCAACAAAAAAAAAACACACTGCACCAAAAACGGCTTTCCATTTCTGGAAACAGATTTTTTCAATAGCCAAAAAAACTTTGTGTGAATCTACAATAAGGCTTTGGGAAGGAAACTGAACATATAACTTTTTTTCTATTATGTCTTTTTCATTACTTGAGCTGAACGTTATCCTTTAAGTGTAAGAAGATCTTCTATTACTAGAATATTTATTGTTTTAGCTTCCAATGTCATAGCTACAGTTTAGGCCATACATATACCAATGTTAGTAAAGAAACAGTTGTGACCTGAGCAGTTCTTGACCTTGACTCAAAACTATACAGTAATAATTTGGTGTATGTCTGAAGTTCTTTTGGTTTAGCTCTACTCATTAAGGCTAAGGCTCCACTTTATCGAAACGCAGGGTTTTTGTTGCAGATTTCACTGCATTTTTCTATAGCCAGAGTCTCAGTTCACATCTGCGCTCTTACCCCGTACAAGGATTCCATTCCCCTCTCCGCATGAAAAATGCGGAGAGAAAAGCGCTGCGGGCGGAAACCTAATGGAAACCACGCAGACTCCATTATAGTCTAAGTGGTCTGCAGGTTTCCTAATCTCCCCAAGTGGACCCCCCCAAACGGAGTGCAGATGTGAACCTAGCCTCATTTTGTAAAAAAAAAAAAAAACTGCAGTAAATCTGCAATAAAAATGCTGTTTCCATAATGTGGGGCCTTAGCCTACAAGGGTTTTCCAAGAAATATCATTGATGGCCTATCCCTTGGACCACCATTAAAAAGAGGTCAATTAAATAAACTGTTGATGGGTTAGTGAACTGAACAGTCATGGGATCACAACATACCTGGAAATCATATGGAAAAAATAGATTTAAAGAAAAAAAAGAAAAAAAAAGAGCAAACAGAATACTCACTATAGAACACAAGAAATATGAAGAGAAAGGAAAGTTACCTGATGTGAAGGAGTGACTTGTTAGATTCCCTCTCAGACTCATTATTCTCGTTTGTGTCATCTTCTTCTGACTGTCCTGAGTGATCAGAGTCCTCGCTGAAGTGTCTGTGCAGCACCATGTCTGCCTCCTCCATGCTGGACACAAGCTTCTGGGTTCCAGTCTGAAAATTCCTTGTAAGCTCCTTAGACAAAGAAGCAACACTTTCTGAAATCTGGAAAAAAAAAAAAAAAATCACGTACTAGAATAAATTGTGCCACAAAAAGGGAGACCTCTGAGATTTACCGCTTTCTAAAAAAATGTGATAAAACCATATTGATAAAACTTTAAATTTCTGCTGTCTTTAGGGTGAGCTTAGCACAATTTTTTTTATTAAGTTGAACATATAAATCTAATGTAATGTATTTTGTAATGTAAAAAGATTTAAAACCTCCATAATAGAGGATGTAGACCGTAACTACATTTTTTTTTTTTTTAAAGGCCTGTACATCGATAGCCTACCTTTAAGATATTCCAATAGCTGAGAGTGTAAAACTATTCAGTCATTTTCAAGCCATTTAGTTTTAAGTTATGTAAAAGATAGACAACCAACATCGGGAAGAGGAGGGAGGACTGTCCTATAGTGCACAGAACAAGGGACAGGTTTGCCCATAAAAGGAGCGATAATGATAAAAAAAAAAAAATTGGTGGAGAAGTCAAAGACCACCATCACAAGACTGGCCTGCACAGAGGACTCTTCCTCCAAACACGACCCAACCTGAAGCAGAGAACTTGGAGATGAATGCATTGGCCATACTTGCACTTTCCATCTGGTCAATAACCAACCCACAAGATGCACCATATGACCAAGTCAGCCACATGGAACGTTCCCACTTCTTCCATACTACCTGTATTGTCAAAAGTCTACAGGACAAAAATATAAGGCATGTTACTAGCCAATCCATCAACAAATACCTCACAGCAGAGGCAAAGAGGGAAGATCTTGGCTACAAATAAGCACCAACTGCCTATCAACATCCATTATGGAGACAGGATCACATACAGAATGTATGACAAATCATGCCAACTCATTATTGAGGAAATTTCTGGCCACAAATGGGAGTTTTCATAATGATGACGCGATCTGTGGGTGTCCAACACCCTGACCTGCACCGATCACATGATCAGGCAGCCTCCAGGTACCAGAACAGCGTGTGACCAGAGAAGCCCCACAGAGCTCACCCTATTCATCTATCTTGTGGATAAGTCACGAGTATGAAAAATATATTTGGGGCTGAAAAACCACTTGAAAAAGATTCCTGGAAAAACAAAAACTAACTTAAGTTCTCTTATAAACAACTTACTGTATTATATAGCTACTGTACTGGTGTAGTATGTATTATTATACTGTGCTATATTACTATTCCATCCAATGGGACTCCCACCAATCACAGGAATAGGGGTGTTTTGGTCCCAGTTTGAATGGAGCAGTGGTTAGAAAGGTGGACCCTTGTTCCATTTACTTTAATACGACAGCGGAAGATAGTGGCGTGATGAACTTCAGCTTGTCCCAGGACTCAGGCCTCACCTATCTGCAACATAGTCCTTTCCAATGTTGGGAAAGCTAATTTAGGCTAAAGCCCCACGTTGTGTAAACGCAGCTTTTTTGCTGCAGATTTTGTTGTGTTTTTACACTTAGCCAGGGACGCCCTTCTGCCCAGCAGCGCCTATCGCGCTGTACTGTGGAGCGGGGAGGAACGCCCCCTCCCTCTGCTCACACAGCTCGTCCATAGACGAGTATTATCAGGAGCGGGAGGGGGGAGTTCCTCCCCGCTCCACAGCACAGCGCGATAGGCGCTGCTGGGCAGAAGGACGTTCCTGGCTAAGTGTCAGAAACGCCCTTCTGACTGTAAAGCGCTACGGTCCCGGGACCGATAGTGCTTTACACCGGGCACAGATCAGGAAAGCCGATAGCGCGCTGAATTCAGCACACTGTCAGCTTTCCAGCAGTATATAACACTGCATGTGCCCAATCTGATGAAAGGTCATCTTTAAGCCAAAGCCAAAAGTGGAGTGAGCAGAAGGTAGAAGTATAATAACTTCCTATATATTTCCCATTCCTTTTTTTAGACATTCTTGGCTCAAAAAACTGCAAAACTACAACTAAAAAAGCTGCGTTTTTGCAACGTGGGGCCTTAGCCTTAAAGCAAAAAGAATAAGCTTTACCTACACAATTAAAGAAAGTCAGCACTGCTGGTACATAGTACATACCTTCTTATGAGTGGCTTGTGAACATTTGCTGAATAGAAATTCATTGCGACCCTTTGTGAGCGAAGGCTTTGTAACCAGAGGAGCTGTACTTGGTCTTGCTCCAATCTGCAGTAAGTGTACATCTTCTAGCAGAGCCATGACGGACAGGCCAGGCTGCACCTTCTCTAGGTGAGCCTGCAGCTTGGTAATTTCATCCTGCCTCTCCTGCAGCTTATCGCTCTAAACAGGTCAGAGATGGAAATGTAAAACTATAAAAAAACAATTATACTGACTGAAGTTTGGAATTAACACAGATATCCAGATCTAATCCAATAGCACAAAAAAATAAAAGAAAAATAATGAGGGAAATGAAATGTTGACCTACTGTAGTTCTGAACACTACAACACCAGATGAATTTCCAACAGTCATGAGAAAAACGTTTCAGAACATAAAAAAAAAATACATCTGGTCCCAAGAAGGTCTTGAACAACAACACATGACAAATCACATTATTTATGTAAAGGGAGTCTATCACATGTTACACAGTACATCACAGTGATAAACAACATCGCTTTGTTATGCATGTTATTTTTGTAGATTCAAAGAAAAATAACTTTGAATAGATATGTATATGAGGCCACTATTGTTCTCAGGGTGGGCATTCGGATCCAGAAGACCCCTCTGGCCTGAGAATCAACTGCAAGAGGTGGTGAGGGGGGGGGGGGGGGGAGGGGAGGAAGGAGGTCTAGGTAGATAGATTTTCCTTTAATAGTCCACCATGGGGAAATTCAGTGTGTTACAGCAGCATAGATAATACAATAATAATAAAAAAAATACAAAAGCTCCATGGTAAAGGCATTGCAGAGACGGAAGGTACAAATAAGAAGATACGGGTAAAAAAATAGTAGAAGGGATATCAGAACTTACAGATCTTTCAGCTCTCTGTATGGAGTGATCTAAGCTTAGCCCGCTGTTGGTTGTACAGTCTAACCCCAGTGGGGAGGAAGGACCTCCGATAGCGTTCCTTCTCACACTTGGGGTGAAGCAGTCGGTCACTGATAGTACTTCCCATTGCTATCACGGTCATACATGGGGTGGGAGTTATTCTCCAGCATGGAGCTCACCACAGACAGTATCCTTCTGTCGCCCACCACCTCCACTGGGTCCAGGGGACTCCCCAGGATAGAGCTAGCTCTTCTAATCAGCTTGTCGATTCCTATCCCTTGTTGATATGCTACTCCCCCAGCAGGTCACTCCGAAGAAGATGCCTGATGCCACTACAGATTTGAAAAAGGCCTTAAGAAGTGCCCCCTAAATGCAGTCAGCCATTTTCCTGTGGCCGAACAAGAAAGAAGAGGCGGCAAACAGAAGAAAGCAGTGCTGGATAGTTTTCTCGCAGCACAGGGGACGCCCCCAATGCTGTTTGAGTGAAGGGGACTGCCTCTAGTGCTGAGAAAAACTAATTAGCATATGGACGAAAACTGGGAAATATCTAAGGAATGGCGGCGCAGAGAAGACATCTGAAGGCAGGGGGAAGAATAGCCTTTCTTAAGGCTATTCCTACGTGGGTTTAGCTAAAAACAGGATTGTAATGATAGAATCCCTTTAAGCAGGTAGAGCCTGAGGTCTGGTCCCGGTGAAGTAATGTATGTAAAGGTTTGTTTATCACTGTCCTGTGCTCTGTAGTATAGTAGTGGCAGATAAAAATGCTTGGGGTATTTGATAGACTCCCTTTAACAAAAATGGAAACCTCATAGGTGAAAAAGTAAGCACACCCCACAAACCAATACCTTGTACAATTAACTTTAGCAGCAATAAATTGACCTATTGGTTTTCTAGATAAGACCGTCACATTATTCTAGAGGAATCTTGGCTCACTTCTTTATTGAGATTTGTGGACATTCATTTATGCAGAGTTCTCTTAAAGGGATATTCCCATAACTCTTGTTCTGCAGCCTGCAGGCTCTGTGCTCGCTTCACTTCCTGGTTTTCTCAGCATATTGGAGCTCCGTTGCTTGTCAGACATACACAGCTCAGAGCTGCTCCCTCCCCCCCTGAGAGCAGGCAGCTAGTCACTGGGACTGAGCAGATAAGTCTGTGGTCTGGGGCTCTGGTCATAGAAACGCATGTAAACAATGAAGTGAATAAATTAAGATAGCGGCCAAACAAAGCAATTTTGATAAAGCAATGTATTTAGAAAAAGTCTTATATCCACATAAACTAGCAGCATAGATAGAATCCTTGCTGTGGGACAACCCCTTTAAGGTCCAGTCACAGCATTTCAGTTTGGGTGAGGTCTGGACTTTGACTGGGCATTTGCATAACCTTGATTCTTTTCTTTTTCAGCCATTCTCTTGTAGATTTGCTAGAGTGCATAGGATTATTGTCCTGTTGCATGACCCAGTACTGGTTAAGCTTTAGCTTTTGGATAAATGACTACACTCAGGAATACTTTGGTATACAGAGGTCATGGTTGATTCGATCCCAGAACCTGTCATCAATCCTCCACCACGGTGCCTGACAGCTGGATTAATCTAGCATGCTGTGTTTGGCCATAATGCACAGTACCAACATTGGCAAACACCAAAACATCTCCACTTTGGACTTGTCTTATCTAAAGGACATTGTTCCAGAAGTCTTGTGGTTTGTTCAGATGCAATTTGGCAAACTTAATCCGTGCTGCCATTTTTTTAGAAAGATGAAGCTTTCTCCTAGCAACCCTTCCAAACAAGTCGTCATGTTCAGTCTTCTAATTGTACTGTCATGAACTTGAATAGAGTCTTCGATGTAGCTCTTGGGATTTCTGCAGTTTCTCTGAGTATAGCACGATCTGACCTTGGGGTGAATTTTCTGGGAAGTCTACTCCTGGGAACATCTTACATGTTTTCCACTTGTAAATAATCTTACTCAATGTAGTATGATGGACAACAAACTGTATGGAAATGGACTTATAACATTTCTTAAATGGGCAGCAAGAATTATTTCTCAAAGTTCATTGTGGATAGCTTTTCTCCTTGGCATTGTGTTAAACACCTGAATGTCCCAGACCAGCTAACTGCCAGAACTTCTGATTTTATAGAGGCGACCACTGATCCATTAGTCAAGGAAATTTCATTATCAGCACCTGACTGCCATCTATTCATTTCATTCCTATGGAAGCACTTAATTTTTCACACACTGCTTTTGACATGGTATAATTTGTCATGTCTTGTTGTTCATCTGAGGTTGTACTTACTTCAAGAGGACTTCTCAACACTTCTAACAAGTCCAGCTCTTTACATCAATTAATGACTGTTCACGGCACAGTTGGAATTTTTCTCTAGGCTCTGACCATCCTTGAGCAATCAGTGCTGCCAGTCATTGTGTTTGATATGCTAATTAGTCTCTGTATTGATAAGAGGGCAGTGTCAGGCAGGGACAAAACAAGTAGTGCAATTCTGATCTTTGCCATTAGCTGCAGCTCTGAATTACGCCCCCTGCCTGACAAAGCCCTTCTGACATTGCAGAGCTTAAATAGCACATTAGACACCAAAACTAGCTGTGTTTGTTGCTCGGAAATGGTTGGGGCTAGAGTAAAATTCCAACTGCACTGCAGTTAGTGGTTCAGTAGCTACTAACAGATGTGAAGCACTTGAATTGGTGGAGGTGGTAAAAGGTCCTCTTCAAAGGAGTAGTGACATTATGGGCACTTATTCCCTATTTATAGAATAAGTATAACAAGGATAAGTGTCTAATCTCTGGGGGCTCCATTCACTTGTATGGGGCTGCTGGGGCTGTAATCTCCAGCAGCACCTACAGCCCCCTTAAGTGATTGGAGCACTAGTCACACAAGCACACTGCAGCTCCATTCACAAGGAGATTTTAGGGGAATTTTTGGTCCACCATCTTCCTGATCACTGGGATACCCATTGACTGGGCCCCCAGTGATTAGACATGGATCCCTTGTCCTGTGAATAAATTTTAAGTGTCTATAAAAGGCACATCCCCTTTAATTTTAAGATCTTCTATAATCAAAAGCATTAATTTCAAAGATGAAGTACTTTGTCTTTCTTATGATTGTATACCCTCACTGGATGGCACTACATAGGCACACATTACTCACAGGACATAAAAGTGTCATGTGTTCAGCATGCACCGATGCTCTACACTAGCAATCATTTAGTGCAGGGGTGCCCAATACGTCGATTGTGATCTACTGGTAGATCGCAAAGGACGTATGGGTCGATCGCGGGATGCAGGGATCCCCGGTGTCTGCTTGTTCACAGTGCAGGCTGAGAGTCATCTCCGGACACTGGTAGGCGGGGCTGCCGCAGCCCCAGCCTGCCAGTGTCCAGAGATAACTCTCAGCCTGCGCTGTGAACAAGCAGACACCGGGGATCCCTGGGCAGCCACAGAACGCTGCTGTCTCCTGCTGTCACGATCTGCCTGGCCCGCCCACATTCCAGTCCCCGCCCACAGACATGCCTGCCCGCCCACAAGCCCACCCAGTCCCACCCATAGCCACGCCCCCACCCATAGCCACGCCCCCACCCCAGCCCCACCCTAGTAGATCTTTTGCCTTGGTCAGCTAATAAAGTAGCTCACACGCTGAAAAAGTGTGAGCACCCCTGATATAGTGAATGAGAGATGTAGATAAATTTCAGCAAGTATACTTTTGGGAGTCTCAAACTGGATACCCCATAAAAAAAACAAAAAACAATGGGCTACTGTTGGATACCTGTATTTTGTACTGCTCCATGGCATCTTCCAAGGCAGCCAAGAAGTCTCTATTCTCATCTTCCAACCTTTGGATTTTATTCTTCAACGTTTCAATGCACTGGTCTTTCGCAGTGTCAGTTTCAAAGCTTAATGTGCCCTTAAAGAATCGGGGGGAAAAAAAACAAAACAAAATATGAGATTGTGTCAGATCTTAAACAGTCACAAAATTCAGAAATTAACCCTACAGGAGAAAGCGTGTGACCAGTTCCAAACAATGGTGCCTTCTAGTGAATTATATTTATTGTGATAAGTATGTCAGCACTTTATAGAAAGTCTACATTTTTTGTAAAACAAACCTATCCTTACAATCTAAATTGCTAATCATAATAATGATTTTTTTTCAGATGCCATTGACTACAAACCAAATATAGCTAGATGTTAAAGTCACCACTACCAACTTCACCCAATGATCTCAGGATCCCACCCTAAGCTGAAGTCTGGTACGCTTACAACTTTTGCCCCCTCTAATTTAAACACCTCTTCACATTTCTGCCTTCCGGACTTTGCGCCCCTCTTTGAGTCCTATTTATTAAATCACTGAATCCTGTTTGTTTTCTTTTAACTTTACAAATCAGAATAGTCAGACGCTAAGGAATGAACATCTTGTGGATAGTCTATATAACTAACAGAGAGGTATTTTCTAAAATAAGAGGAGTGGAGATTTTCGCTAAGCTGCTTATATAGGCAGATCTCGTGCCCCATAGAATACAGATGTTTAACATTATCTGAGCTAATGACTTGCACGATGCTTTTCATTTACATTCTTCTTGTTCCCATACTTATGGAATTTCACTACAAGGAATCATGATATTCAAGTCACAGGGCTGGGTCTTTATACTAACAGTTAAAAGAGGGAATAAGGCTATGCTGGTATATGCAAATTCAATATATAGATCAATATTATGTCAATAACCTCCTACCCGTAATATTATAAACTTAGTCTGCTTTCTGGATTTGATGCTTGTTCGAAATGCTCAAGGTAGAGATGAGCAAGTACATTGTAGCAAAGTCTCAAGACAAGAAAGCCTCTTTCACATTACAGCCGGGAGGTTTGCTCTCAACTGGATAGAAAAATCAATGACTTTAAGCAAAAAAAAAGTAAGAAAAAAAGGCTTTAGAACTGTACAGGGCCCCAGATGGCAACCAATTATTTGCAAAAGGATCCAAGACATTTCAGTCTTAGGGACATTTGTGACTAGTCTCGTAGTCGCACTGCCTCTAAGAAGAGCACAAAACAACCATGGGACACACAGCCACATGATAATGTCAACTCTAAGATAAGCTAAAATAAAATAATCCTTTAATAGTCCCACCACAATTCAGTGTGTTACAGCAGCATGGATAATTAAGTAATATAATTCAAGAAAGAGCACATACAAGCTCATAGCAGATAGAATATATAAACTAGGAGTCATAGTAACTAGGAAGAAAGAAGAAAGACTCAGGATCATTTAGTTCTCTGTGTGGAGTGATCTCCACTTAGCCTGATGTTGATTATACAGCCTGACCACGGTTGGGAGGAAGGACCTCCGATAGCGCTCCTTCTCACACTTGGGGTGAAGCAGTCGGTCACTGACAGTACTGCCCAGTGCTGTCACAGTCTCATACATTAGATGGGAGTTGTTCTCCAGCATGGAGCTCACCAAGGACAGTATCCTTCTGTCACCCACCACCTGTACTGGGTCCAGGGTTCTCTACTAGTGAATGTTAACTCTGCTAGTACTGTCTGCAACTTGATGCAGACCTGCTGCATCGAGCTGGAGGCAATCTGAGTTCTACAGAGACCTCTATTTTATTTGTATGGAAAAAATGTGAGGGGATCCAGTGAAGAGCATTATGCTGTGTGTGCGGGGAGCCACTGACAAGCATTTTACACTATGTTTATATGTATGGGTTCTCGGGAGCACTATAGAGCATGGAGGAGCTGCTGGAAGGCAAACAAAAAAATGTTTTGGCTCCTGAATTTTTCTGTTTCCTAGCAGCACTGTCAGAAAAGTGGCAGTGAGCCATGTCAGATAATGTAATACACCATCCAATACTGTCAGACAAACCTACCAACATGAGTGTACTAATTGTCCCTTAAAAGCTAATGACATGAATATGGACTTCAGAAATCCATTGTTGTTATGTAAGACTAGAGGCCACCAGAGGTGTCTGGCATGGTCTTACTCCCCTAATCTTATTGCGAAAACAGGCAGTCAATCAAGCCAAGAACACATGTATATGGTGTTTGGTTCACGAGAAACAGCCGATGACCAAAAGAAATAATTGCTGACAGTTATCTGAGGTGTATGGCCACCTTAAAAACCCAAAGTACTGATAAACCTGTTGCGGTGCTCTGTTGTTGAGTATGTTGCACACTGCATAGAAAAGGAGTCCTGGTAAAGGCACTATTCATACCTTGCTTTTTGTCTGTCTCCTAGTGATTTCTTTTGCAGGTTCCTCCACAGAAGAGCTCTCAATCCCACTATCTAGACCAGATGCTGATGTCACTTCACTCCTTTCCTCTTCTACTGTACACATCCAGTCCTTTACCCTCTGGGCGTGAGGTGCGGACAGCCCTCCTTCTGACAGAAGGTCCATAAGAAGCAGGTATCCTGTGTCTGTACAAGTCCTATAATGTGCACACTCTGCCATTAGACGTGACACGTGATCATCTGTAGATCTTTGGGCTACACATTTCGAAGGGTCAAATCTACTTAGTATTCGAGTCTCTGAGCGATGTCTCTGCTCAAGAGCACGTTGCAGGGATTTTATCTGATGCTGTAGGTCTTCCACTCGCTCAGCATCTTTCTTGCAGTTGATTGTTGCCTTGTTCTTAATATTCTGAGCACGATTGGCATAATTTAGAGTGTTCAAAGTTTCATCAAAGTCTGATGCTGAAGGACTTATGCAACAAATCATGACAGTCTTGGCATTTCCCCCAAGGGAATCCTTCAAGATCCTATAAATAAATAAACATGAGATACTCTCTTTACACATTCCAAACTAGACATAATGGTCAAACAAAAATACTATAAAATAATAATAATAACAACCAGCATCAAACATTCTGAAATGAAACTTGCTATGTTCAGACCTGTGTTACAGTTTACACTTTTTTTTTTCCTATCAGCATGTCTTTGTGGAATGGGAGGAAATCCACACAAAACACGAGGAGAACATACAGACTCCTTGCAGATGATGTTCCTGGCGGAATCCAAACCCAGGACTCCAGCACTGCAAGGCGGTAGTGCTAACCACTGAGCCACCATGTTGCTTCAGAGTTTACACTCTTTTGGTCTGTTGCAGGACCAGAACAAGAAAGTGGTCCATCTAATGAAGGACAGCAACGGATGTTGTGGGTCCCACCTGACTACACAATGGGGTCTGTTATTTTTAAAACAGACATCACGGGAAAAAAGGCAGGATTTGTCGGCCTAAAATTCTATCGAACTTACAAAAATTAAAGCAAACATTTATTTAAACGTAGAGATTAAACACTAAAAAAAATATTGGGACAGATTTATTAAGACTGGTGTTTCATATTTCAATCTTAATAAAGGCTCTGACTTCATGAGTGATTTATAAAGAAACTCCGGCCTCCAAATATATCAGTCACATGCCCATGTGCCTAAATGGAGATCTACACCAGTTAGGAACAGGCATAGATTCCCATTCTAATTCATGCCAAACATGTGCAACAAAAACATCTCTGCACCAGAAATCTTCCCCATTGAGTAACATAAGAAGATTTTACATATATGTATTAAGTCTTTAAATAAGAAAAACAGTCAGATATAAGACATTAAGGTGGTGGCGGGAAGGCATGGCTGATCCCTTGGGAAACAAAAGAAAAGGAAGAGATGTATAGTAAACTTTTAAGTAAAATAAAAGGGAAAAAGTAACCGTACAGTCTACCTCCTTATAGGGAATCCCCCTCCCCTCTTCATAGACTAAGGGCTAGTTCACATGGGGGCAAGGAGGCGGATTTCACCTCAAAATCTGCCTCCATACAATGGTGGTCTATGGAGACCACTAGTGTTCTTTTTTTCCGCTAGCGGCATGTTGCCCTTTCTTCAGGCGGATTCCGTGGCTCGCTGAGCCGTGGCTTCCGCCTGGCAGCAGCAACCTCCAGAGTCGGCCCATTCATTTGCATCACTCTCGGTGCCAAAATTCGCTCCACCGCCCCCGTGTGAACGAGCCCTAATAAGTAAAAGCTATCTCTGGGGAAGAAAGCAAACTAACCCTCCTCTGTTCATGCTCCCACATGATATGATGCCGCTTCAGACTAACGTCATATGTCCAGGCACCATCTGCACATTAAAGGACATGATTGGTGACGGCTCATAAAGTTTTATGTTTGTGTAATGACAGTAAAGTCTACTACAAAATTGTCTGACCACTGTATAAGCAATGCCACCCCTGCTACCTCTTGTGTCACCCCCTCTACCTCATAGATTGTAAGCTCTTGCGAGCAGGGCCCTCAGTCCCATTGTGTAAATTGACTATCACACTGTAATGTATCTTTTTGTCTGTACTTGAACCCTACAAATTGTACAGCACTGCGGAATATGTTGGCGCTATATAAATAAAATGTATTATTATTATTATTATATGTCTTTAATAAGTTTCTTATTTTCACATGTACTATTCATTTATGAAAAGTTGCTTATAACGATGTAAATTTTACATATAGATCAAAGCTTATGAATCAAACAAAATAAGATGAGCATGTAATACCTGGTGATCTTAGAATCTCTGTATGGGATATGGCTCCCTTTCCTCTTCGGGTCCCCAAGGGCACTGATTACATTACCCAGAGCTAGTAATCCAGAGTTGATCTGAATACTTTCCTTCAGCCTCTCTCCAGTATTGCCCGTTTTCAGTATACGTTCAGATCCAGCCAAGTCTACAAAGTGAAACTTGGAAGTCAGGACTTGACCAATTGCTAGACCTGGTCCATCCTCGCCACTGGTCATTCTGGTGACTCGACCAACTACTCTTCTCTGTTCCATCGTGACAGTAAAGATAGTATGCGAGCGGCTGGACTGAGTATTAACTTGAGTAGCTCCTGTATGCTTAGCTGTATTACCAATTTCTAGAAGACTAAGCACTTCATCAAGTCCTTCCACTTCTGTCTCCTTTACACCACACAACACTAAAAAAAAAACAAAAACAAAAAAAAACATTACATGAAACATAGAAACAGGATCAAGGAGCACAACGCCATTCTCTGTGTAGTGGCTTTACTGAGGTACTACAACTCTGCTTCCATTTACTATAGTAACCTGGTCAAGGCAATTTGTGTTAGCTCTGTCAATAGTTGAAACTGAGAACAGGATGTTAGACCCCCTCTAATCTGGGGATATGTCTTCAGTATTGTTAACCCCAAAAAACCCTTTCAAGGGGTTGTCCCACAATAAACATGTACAGGATAGGTCAGGGGTCATCAAACTGCGGCCCAAGGGCCACATGCGGCCCGCCAAGCACTTCTGTCTGGCCCCTCTGACAACGCCGGCAGGCGTGCATTTATAATGAAGCTCCTGGGGAGCTCGGGCCAGGCCATGGAGCACACTTCACTTTACCTATTGGAGGGCACCGCTCCCAATGTCTGTGCGACCTGCTCTGCCTCCGGCCCACTGTTTAAAAAGTTTGAGGACCCCTGGGATAGGTGATAAATGTCTGATCACTGGGTTCTCCAACTGGGAACACCTTCAGTCACTAGGACGAAGGTTTCATGTCCCCAAGTGCTGCATTGAAGTAGGACAGACTACTGAGAACTGCATTTCCGATCAGTCAATAATAAAGCTGACAATACATAACTATTTCTTGAGAACATGAACAAAAGATAAAGGAAGTCAGAAGAAATTTTCCAACACATTTTATATCAAGCATTGAGTGTCAGACAGGCTGAGTGTATTCTGATGCTTGATCCAAGTGGAAATACTATATGAAGTATGGCTTGCATTAACCAGACACACAAAAAAATGCCATGTCTAGTCAGTACATACTACAATTGATCAGTTTAGGTAAGAGTAGATGGCATTTTAGGATAAGCTGCTGTCTGTGTACATAAGAAGCAGAGGTTACAATAACGCCTCAACAGGTGCCATAGTCAATTTTATGCTTGGACAAAAAAAAAAAAAAAAAAAAGTCTTCAGTATGTTGACAATGCCTGAGGGTTTTGCTAGCACTTTCTGATGTTTGCCATGCATGTATGGTGGATGCTGGAACCTTATTTAAACACAGCACTGGCTAAATATGCGCCATAGCTGAAGGGTATTTGCAGTCCTACACAGCAGACACCTAGTGTAAACGCCTTCCATCAAACACCTCTCTGATTGGAGGTACTCTAACCCCTCAGATACCGTGGCCAGATGCAACAAAAGTAACCATTAACTTCAACAAGCATAAATGAATAATACGTGACTGTAAGTAACTTTGTCATGGACCTTATCAAAGAGAAATGCCTCTTTCTCCTCTTATCAGGCTGTTTATCTGCTCCCTCTCCTACAACAAAATACACTGAAAATCACTATTCCATGTGGAGATGGACTGCAGGTCACGTGACTCATCTCTATACAAGTCTATGGGGAGGGAAATGAGAAGGAGTTACCAGGAAAAGCAAGCAAAAAAAACAAAAGAAACACAGGCTAAGGCTGTGATCACATTAGCATTCAGTAACACTGTCTGCCACTCCGCTTAAAATATGGAGAGAGAAAAGTCCTGCAAGCAGTATGAACACAACAATGCTGACCAAGCAGGACTTTTCTCTCTGCTGATTTCAGGCTGAAACCTGGCGGACCCATTATAGTCTATGGGGTCTGTGGGTAACCTCGTTTTAAGCAGATAGGGTTTCTGTTGTTTGGGTCCGCTTGGGGACCCGAAAAACAGAAACACGAACACTAGTGTGAACTAAGCATTAGACTAATGATACAGACTAATAGAAGGCTTATATCACAACCAAAATACTTTCTTCATATCAGTACCCCTCTAGTCTATATATGTCCTGCATCGCCCTGGGGCTATTGCTGGTTGAGAGAGAAAAACAGAGCAGCTTCTCCTGTAGCTAGTATGTGTAGTGAATGGCAGCTAGTCTCACTTCACCTGCAACATGCAGGGTCTAAACACATAATACAGCTTATCCTGAAAAGTCAGATGAAAGAATAGATATGCTTTATCTATGGACCAGTTGTATCCACCAACATATAACCTAAGAACTCACCTCCAAATAACAACATTCAGAATATATGAAATTCTAACCAGGAATCTGGAAAATGATGGTATCCTCAGTACTGCAGTTGTCTGAAGAGCATACTGACATTACTTACCGACATTGCCTTTATCATCTTCTCGGATAAGAATGTCTTTACTAGATGTCTGTACTTCCAGAAGATCTCGGAACTCCTCTTTATACACCTCCAGGTAAGACACTCGGATGGTATAGTCGATCAGGTCATTTTCATCTACCAGTTTGAAGATTTCAGCCATTGCACGTGGAATAATCCCTTGCTCGTCATCCGAGATAGAAGCTGAAATGAGCAGTAAAAAATGGCCCCTCAGTTTTTAAGAAAAGTTTCACAGAACATTTACGGTAGTTTGTATTATAAATATTATTAAAGCGTCAATCCATTCAATACTCACATATACTCGCTTCTCCAATACTGTAGGTTTTTCCAGATCCAGTCTGCCCATAAGCAACCACAGTAACATTGAAGCCCTGAAAAAATGATTCAAGCAGTGGCTGTACACAGATGTTATATGCAACCTCCTGGCTGCAGGCTTCATCCAGCACATCTTGAAACTGAAAATTTCTATTGGTGCCAAGTGTTAGCGTCTTCTGATCAGGGTCAATATGAACACAAGACTGCTGACCATGCAGAACCTCCTTCGGAAGCAGTGGTCGGACCCTGACTGCCACACATACTGCTGTCTCTTCTGCACGGACAGGCTGAACTTTGGGACCCATGAGATCCTGTGCCAGTTCTCTGTAAACAGATATAAAATATATTTATTTAAAACATGAACAATAAAGACTAGTGAGAATGATGCCCTCCATCCAGTCATTATAATGAGATTATATACTATATATACTATATACTACAGGCACACATTACACTAGTCATCTCTGATTTGGACAGATCTGTTCCATATGCTCTAATAGTGCACAGTAACATGATTATAGTTTCCTATTTTGGCCCCATTTACCTGCCTTACCTTGGGCAGTTTTGTACCTGCCCCCTGAAAACAATAATTGTCACCTAACATTAGCAGGGCTGTAAAATTCATCATTTTTCCTACAGGGGAACCTGTGTGCAGAGTCATACAATCCGTTTTTATTGCTGAGGGAGACAACCATGTTAGGCTCTGTTCATATGCTGGATCAGCTGCATAATGGTCATCAAAGTACCCAACACACCCCAATGACTTATAAAGGTGTTATTTCCTTTCAACATGATGGAATCCGCAACGCAGAGGTGAAATGAACCCAGTGAACCATTTATATTATCTATTGATCAATAGACTCAAATGTATGAGAGAACCGTGAAAAAGGTTCACAGCTGTTTTGCATCTCAGTCATCTGAAAAGTGCATAAAGGGGTATTCCCATGAACAGAATCATATCTATATCGATATATTATTAAAAGTTAAACATTTTTGCAAATATAAGTAGTTAAAAATTCTGTAGAGTTTTAAAAATTTTCTCTAACTATCTTAGTGATGACAGTCTGTTGTCTTGATTGGTTATCAATGGTTACGACCACAAATGCAGAAACTTTCTATGGTCTGGGACTTGTCAGGAACCCAGCTATGATTTTCTTATTGTAGCAGAATCATCAGACAGGGACACTACATGTATCAGAAGATATCCTGGCCACAATAAGGAAATCATCGATGCTTTTCTGACCTTAGAAAGTTCCTGTATTCATGGTCATATCCACTAACAACCGATCAAGACATCAGACTGTGACCACAAGATATCTAGAGAAAATCTTTAAAACTCTGCAAAATATTTAATTACTTATACTTAACTTTTAATTATCTACTAAATTAAAAATGGTTATGTTCATGGGAATACCCCTTTAAGGCCAGGGCCCCACGTTGTGAAAAAAATGCATTTTGGTTTTGGTGGAAATTTCACCTTTTACAGTAACTGCACAGAGGATGAGACACTGACCAATCCCATCCACACATTGCAACAACAACAACAAGATCTATAACAGAAAGGCTGCAATTTAAAAAATGGAAGTGTTTTATCAAATCGCAGCATGTCAATTATATCTGTGGAAATGCCGGCATTTTCCATATATATGTATAATAATATAATATGTACAATAAGGACAGAAAGTCTTCAGAGGTAAACTGGGTGGATTTTCTGTGAAAAACACTGCAAAAAAAAAAAAAGTAATGTGTTTCCTCCAGCATTTTGCTGTGTGGGCCTAAGGGTGTACACTACTAAGTGCTCGGTATAGCTGCCATACTACTATATGTATACAGCAGCTCCCCAAGTTACAATACTAATGACAGTGACAGACCTAGTCTTCCCATGCCTCCCTATTATGTCTACTAGGACTATGCATAAGTCTCACACAGCAATAGCAGCCCCTGCTTGTATAGCATTCATAACAGCAGATATCTGCAGCCTGTGCCTCTAGCTGGTGTGGAACTACAACTCCCAGAAGGCACTGAAAGCTCATGATTGTCAGGTCATGCTGGGAGTTGTAGTTTCACAACAACGGGAAAGTCCCAGTGTACACAAATAAGCATGTGTATAAGCAGGTCTATTGTGATGCACGGGGGCTGCATACCTCCTACTGTGCACTAGTACACAAGTTATGACTAGTTACGAAGTTCTACTGCACGGGACTATTGCAGACAAACAACCCCAGGCCACAGCTAATAATACTACAGGGTGCCCACATCCGCCCTGCCCACCTGCACTAGTCGGAGAGAACCCCGAGATGCCAGTCCAGGGGAAGCTACACAGCAGCGAACATCACTGAGGACCAGCGCTCCATAGCATCACTCTGCCGCGGCTGCGCAACAGGGACCCCTACTGGCGTGCGGAGGAGTGACAGGTCCGGCCGGGAACAAGAGCCAGACTCTTTCTGCCCTGTCTATGCACAGAGGTCTGTAGTTCCGCATGCTCGCACGTCTCCTCTTGCATAGGGGGACGTCAGCTGATGTCTTCCCTTACATCTGGCTGTCTGAAGCAACGCACTTGCCTATATAATAATATTATGTATTGATATATGTGCTGCAGAAACATTTCATCTACCCCAGAGGCGTAGCCTGAAGTCCCTGGGCCCCAATGCAAAATCTGTAATGGGGCTTCTAGCTACCTTGTGCCATGTACAATAGCTGTATATTTTGTGTGACAGAGATTTTTGGGGTTCCTTCAGGGCTTAGTAGTGACTGCTCGTCCTTGTAGCTATGACTCTGATCTCCTCTATTAATAGAATCTATCAAAATCTGAAAATATCTTGTAAAAGATCACAGCTATGGCTATAGGCAATGAGAGGGTTAATGTAATCCAGATACCAGATCCGCAGCCAGATCTCTGACAGGTCCTGAGTAGATCCCTGAAACCCATCATATCACAGAATGTAATATGACTGTAAATTCTGGTCTGAACGCAGCTCTAAGAACTAATGGCGTCATAGGGATTAGTGATGCCGGGGGTTCAGGATAATAAATCCATGCCTGGTTTATACACGTGTGAATCTGGCGTTAAACGTCAGCAGTTCTTCTCCCATAGCCTACGGGGGTCTCTGTGTTTCCCATACTGAATCACGGATCTTTCTCGCCTCTGGTCCTATAAATTAGTTGTGTTTATGTGAACTGGTTCAACTTGGATTTGTCTGTGCTCTGTTTATGGTGTTCGCTTGGAATATACTGTACGTCAGTCTAAACAATAAAAATGATAATAGAAGTTTTTATATAGTTTTCGTATCCTGCAACCCCTTCTCTAATTTTTGTGGGACAAATTGTACTTCATTAACATTCCGCACAATGTACTAGGAAGCTGAAAAAAAATTCAGAATGGGGTGGAACCAAAGAAAAATTGCATTTGTGTGACTTTCTTATGGGCTTTGTCTTCAATGTGTAACCTAAATTACATGTCAACGGTATGCTATGGTCTATACGATTCTGGGGATACCAAATTTATATAGTTTTTTTTTTTTTTTTTACTTTTTAATCCCTTTAAAAAAAACTTCAGAACTTTACAAAAAAAAAAAGTTGATTCTGAAAACCGTAGCCTTTTAATATTTCCCTATATGGGGCTGTATAGGTGTCATTTTTGCAGGGCCAAATGTTCTTTTTATTTTATACTATTTTAAGGACTGTCTTATGTTTTGATCACTTTTTATTCTAATTTTTCTAACAAGGGAAACAGTGGGAAAAAAAGGAAATTCAACTCTTGATTTTTTTTTTTCCGCTATGGCATTCACCATATGGAAAATATAAGTTTGTAGACTGGGCATTTTCAGACATAGGGATACTTAATGTGTATGTTTCACTTTATTTACTTTTATATGTGTTCTAGATAAAGGTGTGTTATTTTAATATCTATCTATGGGTGCATTCACACTACGGAACGCCAGCGTGTATCACAGCTGTACACGCCGGCGCTACAGCAGGGCTGCCGAACACTACCCATTCATTTCTATGGGAACCGGCATGTGAGCGCTCCCCATAGAAATGAATGGAAAAAAGCAGTCCATTCATTTCTGTGGGGAGCGCTCGCATGCCGGCTCCCATAAAAATGAATGGGAAGTGTTCGGCAGCCCTGCTGTAGCGCCGGCGTGTACGGCTGTGATACACGCTGGCGTTCCGTAGTGTGAATGCACCCTATCTATGATTTTGTTTTACCAGGTTTCATGGTAAAGAATCGCCAGCCCTGGGAATGAGACCCACCCAGTGGCGTAACTAGGAATGGCGGGGCCTGTGGCGAACTTTTGACATGCCCCCCCCCCAACCGACACCGAAGACCTCAACCGACCCCCTCCTCCGCACTCTATTATGTCCCTTAGTAAGCCCTGCACACAGTATTATGTCCCTTAGTGGCCCCTACACACAGTATTATAGCCCATAGTGTCCCCTGCACACAGTATTATCCCCCATAGTGGCCCCTGCAGACAGTATTATCCCCCATAGTGTCCCCTGTACACAGTATTATCCCCCATAGTGGCCCCTGCACACAGTATTATCTCCCATAGTGGCCCCTGCACACAGTATTATGTCCCACTGTGGACACTCATAAACAATTATTAATAGTATAATAATTATAATAATTATTAATAGTATAATAATTGGAGACCCAGGGAAATAAAAACATAAAAAATTACTGTTACATACCTGTCCCCCAGCTCCTACGCTGTCTTGTCCGCTGTCGGCCCTCTTCTATGACGTCGGACGTCACATGACCCGGGAAGTAGGACGGAGGACTGGCAGGATCGTGGAGAGGTAACAGTGTTTTTTTACGTTCCCTTACCTCTCCTGGGTCTCCGATCTTTGCAGACCCCCGAGTATAATGATAGTCTTTGTGGGGCCCGCGGTGTCACTTTCCGATCCCGGCCCAACCAGGATCGTCAAGTGAATAGGGCCCGTAACGGCCTATTAAAAAAACGCAGCAGTAGCGGCTGTCACCGGGCCCGCTAATGGCCAGGGCCCTGTGACAGTTGCCTCCACTGCCTCTATGGTAGTTACGCCACTGGACCCACCCCTGAATGGCAGCACTTTTTTGCTACCGGGAAAATTACGCCTCATTCAGCTTTGACTGAGGCATTGGTAAGGAGGTGGGGGTGTTAATGACTGCTATATAATAGAGTGGAGACCAGGCAGCTGTGGCGGTTGCTCTATTCCTGGTTATCCCATCTCAAGGATCCTATCTATACTGGTAGCTTATGTAAATTGAAGACTTTACCTAAATATATTGCTTTAGAAATTCTGTTTTGTTTGGCTGCTATGTGAACCTATTCCTCCCATTGTTTACACAGTATTACCATAACCATAGACCTGTGAGATAGGACAAGTGACGTCACTGACTGATCTGCCAGCAGCGCAGTCAGTTCAGCTAATTGCAGTTTGCGATAACGTTTGTTATCTCTTTATGTAAATATACAGATAACACTGAGTCTGTTCTCTACAAGCATGTGCATATTATTTGATCTGCATAAGTATTGTGATACTTCAGTGTCCAGCATTTCAGCATAGCTCCTTGGCCTTATCAGCCAAAGAAGGGAGAAGGGATGTAGGGTGTATTAGAGCAGTATGGGGTGTAGCAGTTTGGATACATGTAGTTCTGGATTATACAATGCCCCCTTATATAATGGAATGGCCCCCGCATTCATATACACTTTTTGCGCAATAATTCTACATGTATATTGTAAAACAATGTTTACAAGTGAGCAATAAAACTGTCCTCTCTATTCATAAAATGGACACCAGGTGGAGCTAGTGTTTTCGAGTATATTGCAACCTTATATGCTGTAATTTCACAACTTTCCTTATTTGATTTATTTCCTGTTCTTTATATAGCACCAGCATTTTCAGCAGTTCTACCCACATTACCTTAATTCACATCACTTTTAGCATTTTGTGTTCACACTGTAGACCTAGTCTGGGTCCAAGAGAGATATATTAATTTAGTGTAGGGTCCCATCTGAATGAGGTCGCCTTGTCGTGGTAGGCGGTCTTCTTACTGTTTGATCAACTGTATATAAAAAAGAACCTCTAATTTATATTAGGTGTTTTGAACAATATTAGTAGTGCCTTTCGGATTTCCATTACTATATGCCCTGATGCTGTGTGCAGATGCAGTTTTTTTGTATTTGCATATTACTTTTGTGGCAAGCACCTGTTCACACTGAAATGTGCAATCTATAAACTTTTGTTTTGTTGTGTACCACAGAAGTGAGGCGTGGTTCCCTCCATGCTTGGACTAGCACGCCCTTCTGTTTGCACAGGTTTATCTAATTGAAATGGAGTATATTCGTCATCTGCCTCAGGCTATTTTGAAGTGGAGTGTGCTCTGGATCCTGCTTGCCCTGTGTTCCCAATGTAGCCATATTTTGGGTCCGAGAGAGGTATGTTGCCTTGTGGTCACACTGTATACCTAGTCTGGGTCCAAGAGGGATATGTTAATTTACCGTAGGGTCCTATCTGAAAGAGGTCGCCTTGTCATGGCAGGCAGGCTTCTTACTATTTGATCAAATGTGTATAACAAAGAACCTCTCATTTATAGATTATTTTAGGTGATTTAACAATATTAGTAGTGCCTTTTGGACTTCCATATGCTCTGATGCTGAGTGTGGCTGCAGTTTCTTATTTTCTAGCATTTATAACTGCCAAATCTAAGTCACTGTCGCAATAATGAACAATGTCTTTACAATATATGAAAATCAAGACACTCCCTGTCTGAATGCTAAGATCTACTCAGGCCTATAGACCTACTGTAACAAGAATAAGAACTATTATTAGAATAAGAACCTTTTATTCTGTGACTATAAAGCGAGCCATAGATATTAGACTAATCTTGGAAGAACCTGCCAATTTTGGCTGGACCAGACAACCATCTAATATGTATGGTGGCCTTCCAACTTACTGGTAATATCAGGATAAAGATTGGGCAGTTGAAGTTTATTCTCAAGGGAGATAAGCTGTCCCAGAATTGTCTGCCAGCAGTTTAGTCCACCCTTACAACTGGGAATGTATACATGAGTATTCATGTATATGGTGGTGCCCAAAGACATTGCTTCTTTGACTGATCACTGCCTAATACCTAGTATTGTCTCCATTTGCAAAAAACAAAGGTTGCTTTCACACTAGTTATCCAGTTTGTGGCCTACAAAACAATGGACATTGTACATCCTAGTGTATTTCTGTATGCCATCCATGTCTGATCCATGTTATATGGTTGCTAATGAAGCTGAGGCCTCATTCACATCTGCGTCGGTAATCCGTTTGGGAAAGTCCGCATGGGGGAGCATTTGCTAAAACTAAGTTGTAAGATGGCTGCCAATTCTTTAGGTAGAAGATACATGTTCTTGCAATGTAGTATTTTAGACTTTGGAGGAAATGAGGTGGAAAATAGCACTGCATTGTACAGTCCCAGCAATTAGAATGATACTCTATTTAACCCTTTCCCGACATCCACCGTAATAGTACGGCGCATGCTGGGTGTGTAACTATGGTGGCCACCCGGGAGCCAGGCGACCTCCATAACCGCTGGGTGTCTACTGCTTTACGCAGTAGACAACTGGCGCTAATGTCTCCGATCTGTCCACGGACCGATTGAAGGCATTAGCTCCTCCGGCGCCGTGGTCAAAGGCGCCAGTGATCGCTTGCGCCTGGAGCAAGCTCCAGGGCCAACGTCACGTTTCCATGACAACCGGGAGCCTTGTAAAGGCTCCCGGCCGGTCTGCATTCACTTTCTTTTGCAGGCTGGTCTATGCAGCCTGCAAAAGAAATGATTTTTTGCAATGCATTAGCATTGTAATTAGAGATGAGCGAGTACTGTTCGGATCATCCGACAGCACGCACCATAGAAATGAATGGATGCACCTGGTACTTCCGCTTTGATGCCGGCCGGCCGCTTAACCCCCGCGTGCCGGCTACGTCCATTCATTTCTATGCGAGCGTGCTGTTCGGATCGGCTGATCCGAACAGTACTCGCTCATCTCTAATTGTAATGCATTGCATTAGTGATCAGACCCCCTGGGGTTCAAGACACCTAGGGGGTCTAATAAATGCAAAAAAAAAAAAGTAAAAAAAATTATAAAACAATGCAAAAAGTATTAAAAATTCAAATCACCCCCCTTTCCCTAGAACACATATAAAAGTAGCTAAATACTGTGAAACATATACATGTTAGGTATCCCTGTGTCCAAAATCGCTCTACAAATCTATAACAATGTTTTTCCTGTATGGTAAATGCCGTAGCGAGAAAAATAGTCAAAAGTGCCAAACCACCGTTTTTTTCACTGTTTTGATTCTGATAAAAATTTGAATAAAAAGTGATCAAAGCAATAACATTTCCCGAAAATGGTAGAACTAAAAAGTACACCTGGCCCCGCAACAAAAGACGCCCTATGCATCCCCGCACACGGACTAATAACAAAGTTACGGCTGTCAGAATATGGCGACTTTTGTAAAAAAAAAAAAAAATTATTTTTAACACAATTTTGGATTCTTTTTAAGGGGTTAAAATGTAAATAAAACCATATAAATTTGGTATCCCTGGAATTGTAACGAAACACAGAATACAGAGCGCATGTCATTTTGGATGCAGAGTGAACGCCGTAAAACCGAAGCCCGTAAGAAAGTCGCAGAAATGCACTTTTTCTTCAAATCCACCCCATTCTGAATTTTCTTCCGGCTTCCCAGTACATTATACAAAATAATTAATGGCGGCATCATGAAGAAAAATTTGTCCCGCAAAGATTAAGACCTCATATGGCTCTAGGAGTGGAGAAATAAAAAAAATTATGGGGTTTAAAAGAACGGCAGTCAAAAATGAAAGTCAAAAAATGCCATCGGCGGGAAGGGGTTAATCTTATCCCTACATTGCTGAAAAATAGGAGTGTCTTTCTTTGAAACTATAGCATATTTAATCTTACCTGCTGAAGGAAAGCGAATATGCACAAGGCAGTGGAAAATCAGCGGAAAACATAAGTGTTTTTGTGCCTGTATTTTTTTTAATTTATTTTTTTTCTGCAGCCTTTTTTTTAGCTCTAAGTGGCATTAATTTATAAAAGAATTCATCTATACATACCGGTAATTGTATCTATAAAAGTAGTAATGAGATAAATACCATGGGTCAGTAGGAGACATTGCCTCAAAGAGCCCTCTTTGCAATATACAGGGACTCATTAGACCGTGCGTGCCTGCCAAGAATTTTGGGTAAAGGAACATTCAAATAAATCTTGCTCTAGCGCCACCTTTTGAAAGGTATCTGCCTGTAGTTCATTATCTGGTTTTCCTGAAACCTAGTGGCATAAACTGGGAATGAAGCCAGGCCGGAATAACTTCTCTAAAAGGAAGAGGAATAAGGTATATACCAGGTAAATACACCAGGTAAATTTGATTGGAGGACAGAATTTTGGATCTGTGGTTAAACATCTGCTTTTACTTTCTTGCGTGCGGTGTGTATAGTTATTACCTATCCTAGGAGACTCTTCTGAACCACCAATTATCTTCTATCTATAAGCAGTTAAGAAGCCATGCTTGACCATCCAATTACATTTTGCTTATTTAAAGGACTAAAGAATGATAAGTATGCCAGACTATAATGAGTTACAGTATATTCTGGGATACAATGGAAGCACTGATGAAACAAAGTAATAGATATGGGATATGAAATCCAGAGACTTAGAGCAATTATTTCCATTATGTCTGTGCTCTTTCATAATTGGTTACTGACAATATGACCCTAAAAATCCGACAAAAGGCAAGCTGTATACTGAATAAACTAGAAGAGACAGTAGTTAAACAACACATCTATCTACTGTCATCAGCAAATCTCAAGAGCCTATTACATAGTTCAGTTAAAAGGAACTTGTCCCCTTGTATAGGGGGGCCCTAAAGCAGAAGCATGTCCTTATGTTGCTGGTATTTAGGGCCTTAAAACACACATACACTCCAAATTAGTATCCTCCTTATTAATATTGCACCGATCTTCTTTCCTGTGATCTGTATATTCTATGTAGTGTGTTCTCTATTCACTATTCTAATGGGATCCTATTGGATTAAGCAGTTTAGATGTTTGTTTTTTTTTTTAAATTAAGGATACAATATTGAAATGTATATGTGTTTTAACGAGGACCTTTCATGTCCTGCACATGCAGTTTTATATACTTCTAGAAAGCCGACTTTCCCATTATATGCTCGCCAGGCTCAAAAGATCGGTGCCGTTAGTTTTGGCACCAATGTTCCTGACAGTCCAGCTGGGCTTTGATAGACGCTCCTCCTGACAGTACTTGTCTATAGACTAGTACTGGTGGGGGCGTTCCTCACCACTCAGCATCATCTCTGGGTGGTAAGGAACGCCCCTCTGACAGTATAGGGCTATGGACGAGTACTGTCGGGGGGACGTTCCTCACAGCCGAGCTAGACTGTCAGGAATGCCCTCTTGCCAGTGGACACACCATTCCGTTTGAAAAATGGGGAGAAAAAAGTCCTGCAAGAGACTTGATTGTAAATAAAACGTATAAGAATACTAGTGAGAAGATCTTGGTCGTCTTGGCTGGTTTATAATAGTAAGTCACTTTACTGCCCATGTAGAAGAGCATCCAGATTCTGATTGTGCTAGATTTACACCTGCATTAAAGTTTCCATTCTTTGGGTCTGCTTGGGGACCCGAAGAACAGAAACCCAATCCACTTAAAAAGCGGCTACTTGCAGAAACCCATGGATCCCATAGACTATAATGGGGTCTGCCCAGTTTCCACCGGAAAAGTGCAAAGAGAAAAGAGCTGCTTGCAGAACTTTTCTCTGAATCACAGATGTGAACCTAGCCTGAGATAGTGAGCATACACTGGACAAATCAGGTAAATGTTGTTCATGCCAGGACCTGTGCCATACTATCTTGACCAACTGATGGCGTGGACACTGTCACTGTGCCTGCTCTACCAGCATCAGTACCACAGCTGTAATACACAGCCAGGTTCCCAATGAAGAGAGATCTGTGATCCTAGCAAATAGGAGTAAAATAATTTTGGCCCCATAAGAATTGTCCAGTTTTGCACTGGTGTATTTTGTATGTCTTTTTTGTTTGTGTCCATAAGCATCATGTGTATCTCAGTTTGGATATCAGTGAAAAACCTGTAATCGGTTTTTATGGATACCTGGTGTAAAGTTGTGTGAATGTGACCTTGTGTAATAGTGTCATCAACAGCGCCCTGACCCTTTAAAGTTGACATAAAACAGTGTAGAAAAATGGCTAAGTTGCTATGGAAACCTGGATTAAAACTCTGTGTGCAGACGTGTGTATTTAATCCTCCGGTGTTTGGTACTTTGTGTATCTAATCATCCGCCATGTGGTACTGTGTGCAGTAGCGCGTATCTAATCCTCCAGCATGTGGTATTGTGTAAAGACATGCATATCTAATCCTCAGGCGTGTGGAACTGTGCGCTGACATGCGTATCTAATCATGTGGTGTGTGTAAACGCACGTATCTAATCCACTGCCGTGTGGAACTGTCTGCATATGCGCGTATTTAATACTCCGACATGTGGAACTGTGTGCAGAGATGCGTATCTAATCCTGTGGCATGTGTAACTGTGTGCAGTTGCGCGTATCCAATCCTTCGGCTTGTGGTATTGTGTACAGTGGCACGTATCTCATCCTCCGGGTCATGGTACTGTGTGTATCTAATCCTTCGGCATGTGGAACTGTGTGCAAACGTGTGTATCTAATCTGGCGTGTGGAACTGTGTCTAGACAGGCGTATCTAATCCTGCAGTGTGTGTAACTATGTACCAACAAATAAATAATAATCTATAGAATATAGATAGCCTGTTTGTTATATAACACATGATGGAAAGCAAAAAAAAAAATTGTATTAATAAATCATATGTACATTTTTGGCACCAATAGAAACTACAATTCAGTCTGCAAGAAGCAAAACCCCAGGGGTGGTTACACATAGGGAAAAAGTCAACTCCTGCATATCGCAAGCTGACAGGGATCCCAACGTAATACAGTGACTTGGACTTGTTAGATGCCCCCAGGCATGCTTCCCCCTGCTGTCCCAGTTGCGTTTCAGGGTGTTGGCATCATTTCCTGGGGTGTCATAGTGGACTTGGTGACTCTCCTGAGTCGAAGAGTGGGATCCCCTGAAACAAGCAATTTTTTTTCCCTATAGACTATAATGGGGTTCGATATTCGTTTGAATATTGAGGGGCTATTCGAAACGAATATTTAAATGTTCACTCACCTCTAGTGTTGATGCCAGGAGGAACTCCATTCCCCCCCCCCCCCCCTCCCTCCCTGATCATGCTCGTCTATGGACGAGTACTGCGAGCAGATGGAGGGGGGCGTTCCTCCCAGCTCTCACAGCACAGTGCGATTGGCTGTGCTGTGAAAAAGGAAGTCTCTGACCATAGAAGAGCTACGGTACCGGGACCGTAAGCTCTTCACACTGGGCCCAGATCGGGAAAGCCGACAGTGCGCTTAATTCAGCACACTGTCAGCTTTCCAGCAGTACATGTACACTCACCGGCCACTTTATTAGGTACACCTGTCCAACTGCTCGTTAACACTTAATTTCTAATCAGCCAATCACATGGCGGCAACTCAGTGCATTTAGGCATGTAGACATGGTCAAGACAATCTCCTGCAGTTCAAACCGAGCATCAGTATGGGGAAGAAAGGTGATTTGAGTGCCTTTGAACGTGGCATGGTTGTTGGTGCCAGAAGGGCTGGTCTGAGTATTTCAGAAACTGCTGATCTACTGGGATTTTCACGCACAACCATCTCTAGGGTTTACAGAGAATGGTCCAAAAAAGAAAAAACATCCAGTGAGCGGCAGTTCTGTGGGCGGAAATGCGTTGTTGATGCCAGAGGTCAGAGGAGAATGGCCAGACTGGTTCGAGCTGATAGAAAGGCAACAGTGACTCAAATAGCCACCCGTTACAACCAAGGTAGCCAGAAGAGCATCTCTGAACGCACAGTACGTCGAACTTTGAGGCAGATGGGCTACAGCAGCAGAAGACCACACCGGGTGCCACTCCTTTCAGCTAAGAACAGGAAACTGAGGCTACAATTTGCACAAGCTCATCGAAATTGGACAATTGAAGATTGGAAAAACGTTGCCTGGTCTGATGAGTCTCGATTTCTGCTGCGACATTCGGATGGTAGGGTCAGAATTTGGCGTCAACAACATGAAAGCATGGATCCATCCTGCCTTGTATCAACGGTTCAGGCTGGTGGTGGTGGTGTCATGGTGTGAGGAATATTTTCTTGGCACTCTTTGGGCCCCTTGGTACCAATTGAGCATCGTTGCAACGCCAAAGCCTACCTGAGTATTGTTGCTGACCATGTCCATCCCTTTATGACCACAATGTACCCAACATCTGATGGCTACTTTCAGCAGGATAATGCAATGCCATGTCATAAAGCTGGAATCATCTCAGACTGGTTTCTTGAACATGACAATGAGTTCACTGTACTCCAATGGCCTCCACAGTCACCAGATCTCAATCCAATAGAGCATCTTTGGGATGTGGTGGAACGGGAGATTCGCATCATGGATGTGCAGCCGACAAATCTGTGGCAACTGTGTGATGCCATCATGTCAATATGGACCAAAATCTCTGAGGAATGCTTCCAGCACCTTGTTGAATCTATGCCACGAAGAATTGAGGCAGTTCTGAAGGCAAAAGGGGGTCCAACCCGTTACTAGCATGGTGTACCTAATAAAGTGGCCGGTGAGTGTATATAGAACTGCCTGTGGGCAAAATGGTGAAAGGTCCTCTTTAAGGCTAGAGACACACTGGGTGAATCGCTACAGGTCAGTTGCTGTGAATTCATTGACAGTTAAATCATGGCGATTTACAGTTGCAGCATAGTAAATGGGATTGCTACCTGTGGATTTCAACCTTTGCAATGTAATGCATGACAGATGGGGGAAGGAGGATAGTATAACAGAGAAATCTGTGGGTGAGCCACAGACAAAAATACACCCTGTAGACTTTTTATTTCTGTAATTTTTATCTTAAATATAAAGAACAAGAAAAAAAAAAGTACAGAGTATCACAAGACAGGCACCTTATAGGTGCACCAATAAGCAATTTTAGAAAAGATAAGACATGAAGACAAGAAAAGACAAACATGGGAAAGAAGGGTTGGAAAAACAGGGTGGGGAAGTCAGATCCTGCAGAGTACAGTAGGTGTCCCATGGGGACCATAATGGAAATGAAAGCTACATGATACGTTCTATAGAAATGCCAGCGCTGAGTCCTGGGCAGGGGATCCTAGTGAGGGAGATCGCTGGAGAAGGAGGCCGGTCCTGCCAGGTGGTTACTGGTGGTCTCCTCTGCAAATGGTTCTAAAAATCCCTCTCCATAGATGTCAGCCTGAGCCCAGAACATCAACCCTCTGTGTCTCCAGCAGATATAGTCCAAAAAATGTAATCAGATATGCACTCCCATATAAGAATCAATAAACCTGGCAGGTTAGGGTGTCTGGGGTACTGGATTCGCCACATATTAGACTTAGAAAATCAACTCCATCACTCCAAAATTTGTAAGAAAAATAAAAATTACTATAACATCTTAAGAAATGTAAACATGCAGCAATGTATCAAAATGGATTAGACTTCACATGTGAATAGCACTGCAACATTTCAGTCAAAGAAATCATCATCAGCAGAATGTTTGTAACGGATGACAAGATTTACAATAAAATGACTCAAGATGTTGTATACTATACAATATCTCATAACTATAGTCCTATATAAATGGCACAAATATAATGGGTAAAAAATAACATATGAAAATTCAATATACAGTACAGACCAAAAGTTTGGACACACCTTCTCATTCAAAGAGTTTTCTGTATCTTCATGACTATGACAATTGTAGATTCACAAGGCATCAAAACTATGAATTAACACAAGAAGTAGTCACCGGAAATGATTTTCACTTCACAGGTGTGCCCTGTCAGGTTTAATAAGTGGGATTTCGTGCCTTATAAATGGGGTTGGACCATCAGTTGTGTTGTGCAGAAGTCAGGTGGATACACAGCTGATAGTCCTACTCATTAGACTGTTAGAATTTGTATTATGGCAAGAAAAAAGCAGCTAAGGGCTCGTTCACATCTGCGCCCAGGACTCCGTTCTGCAGGTTTCTGTTTCCTGCATAAAACAGAGCAGGAGACGGAAACCTGCAGGAGTCTTTCTCACCCATTCATTTGAATGGGTGAGAAAGCTGTCCGGCCGTGAGCGGCGGTGAGCGTTTTATGCTCTCCGCCACGAAACCAGGTTTTTTAATCCGGACACAGTCGGACATGCAGTACTCTGTGTCCGGATTTAAAAAAAAACGGTTTCGCGGCGGAGAGCATAAAACGTTCACCACCGCTCACGGCCGGACCTTGTCTGTGGTTTCCATCTTCTTGCATGTAGAAGACGGAAAGCACAGAACGGAGACCCGAACGCAGGTGTGAACCTAGCGTAAGTAAAGAAAAACAAGTGGCCATCATTACTTTAAGAAATGAAGGTCATTCAGTCTGAAATATTGGGAAAACTTTGAAAGTGTCCCCAAGTGCAGTTGCAAAAACCATCAAGCGCTATAAAGAAACTGGCTCACATGAGGACCGCCCCAGGAAAGGAAGACCAAGAGTCACCTCTGCTGCGGAGGATAAGTTCATCCGAGTCACCAGCCTCAGAAATCGCAGGTTAACAGCAGCTCAGATTAGAGACCAGGTCAATGCCACACAGAGTTCTAGCAGCAGACACATCTCTACAACAACTGTTAAGAGGAGACTTTGTGCAGCAGGCCTTCATGGTAAAATAGCTGCTAGAAAACCACTGCTAAGGACAGGCAACAAGCAGAAGAGACTTGTTTGGGCTAAAGAACACAAGGAATGGACATTAGATCAGTGGAAATCTGTGCTTTGGTCTGAGGAGTCCAAATTTGAGATCTTTGGTTCCAACCACCGTGTCTTTGTGCGATGCAGAAAAGGTGAATGGATGGACTCTACATGCCTAGTTCCCACTGTGAAGCATGGAGGAGGAGGTCTGATGGTGTGGGGGTGCTTTGCTGGTGACACTGTTGGGGATTTATTTGAAATTGAAAGCATACTGAACCAGCATGGCTACCACAACATCTTGCAGCGGCATGCTATTCCATCCGGTTTGCGTTTAGTTGGACCATCATTTATTTTTCTACAGGACAATGACCCCAAACACCTCCAGGCTGTGTAAGGGCTATTTGACCAAGAAGGAGAGTGATGGAGATGCTACGCTAGATGACCTGGTCTCTACAGTCACCAGACCTGAACCCAATCGAGATGGTTTGGGGTGAGCTGGACCGCAGAGTGAAGGCAAAAGGGCCAACAAGTGCTAAGCATCTCTGGGAACTCCTTCAAGACAGTTGGAAGACCATTTCCGGTGACTACCTCTTCAAGCTCATCAAGAGAATGCCAAGAGTGTACAAAGCAGGAATCAAAGCAAAAGGTGGCTACTTTGAAGAACCTAGAATATAAGACATATTTTCAGTTGTGTCACACTTTATTAAGTATATATTTCCACATGTGTTACTTCATAGTTTTGATGCCTTCAGTGTGAATCTACAATTTTCATAGTCATGAAAATACAGAAAACTCTTTGACTGAGAAGGTATGTCCAAACTTTTGGTCTGTACTGTGTAATAACACAATTATATCCATATATATCATAAAGAAGGACAAAAATTGTCCAATCAGCTAAGAATAAAGTCTGTAAATTATACAGAAGACCGGCATTAGTATACAACCCCAGAATCACTAATATATATAAACATATGCTAAATAGTCCCAGTAGTCAAACTAAGGGAGCCTTCACACGGAGTAAACGCGCATGTATTTTTGCAAAACACACGTGTAAAAATAAGACTCCCATTGAATTCAATGATTTTTTTTTTTACACGTGTAAAAATACGCCTGTAAAATGTCATTGAAGTCAATGTGAGTCTTATTACTTTTTTTTTTTCAAAAATACACGCGCGTTTACTCCGTGTGAAGGCTCCCTAAAATGAGAGGGCAGCAAATCATCTGAAAACTGATCTGGAGATATCAGGACACAACGATATTAAAGGCATCTCCTCACTAGGGTCTGCACACAGGATCATTCAGCTGCTGACTGAAGTGGGTGCTTTAATATCATTTAAGGCATGCTGAGACTTGTGGTACTAACCATTCAGCCCAGAGCACTACAATAGCGATCTACACAGAACATTGATTATTGCACATGCTCAGACCTCTAATGTCATGTGATGTCTAGTACAAGGGCGTCATATGACACTGGTGGGAGTATTCCTTGGCTGTATATAAGACTCCCTGTATGTAGTGAGCTTCAGTCGCTTGCTGATCCTGTGTGCAGACCTTGGTGAGTGTAAGCCTATGCCTTTAGTATCATTGTGTCCCGATCTCTCCAGATCATGTTTCATATGGTTTCTGCTCTCTCATCTTAGTTTGACTACTGGGACTATTTAGCATACATAGATTTATTTCCTAGTGATTCTGAGGTTCTATAGCAATGTCTGTTTCCTATAATATGTATAATTTAGAGACGCTTTATTCTTAGCTGATTGGACAATATATTTTTTTTTTCTACTTCATGATATTTGGATACAGTTATTATGATGTATTGACTTTTATTTTCATATAATTTTTGCCATTTATATATGGAGCTAATTATGAGCTATTGTATAGTATATGACATCTTGAGTGTTTATTATTGTGAATCTTATCTGTTACAGACATCCCGCTGCTGAAGGTCTTATCTTGGACTGAAATGTTCTGGTGTTCTCCAATAGTGATGTCCAATCAATTTTGATCATTTACATTTTTTTAAGATGTTATAAAAAAAAAATTTTTTATTTTTTTTTCAATTTTTGGAGTCCTGGAGTTGATTTTCTAAATCTCCAGCAGATATGACTGGACCCACTGCACTAAAAATGGAAGCAAATATCCTAGTTCTTGGTGCTGATGGGGTCGGAAAATCAGGTGAGTGTCTGCAACCTGTGATGGGACTACAACTCCAAGCATGCTCTGTCAATGACATGTTGTGAGGTATTGGTAGTTGTTGTTCACCTATGGAGAGGGATATCTTCATAGTTGTAGAATTATCATAGTTGATGTACAGAAAGAGACTGTAAATTGCACCCTGAAATCTCACCCATTATCCTAGTCTTTAGGATCTTAATACAAATTTATCATAACTGGGGCAACAACTATAATAATAGTAGTTTTCTAAAATATTAGACGTGACCTCTACCTTCTCTGTACACACACTGCCAACCCTGGTATGCTGGTCCACAGGTAAACCATATTACAAGTGATGACCTCTAAGGGTAGGTGCAAACACTTCCTGCCCCTCCCCAGACATCGATATATGTCATTTACGGACCGTATAATAATTCTTGGTGATATCAAGTCATAAATACATAGGAGAAGATGGTATTGGTAAAGTCTGTGCTTTCTAATATGAAAGGTCTTTCAGATTAACCACATGCCTGTGAGCCTGCCAGAGATGTGTCTATCGATCATTTGACAACATTTTGGCCAACTTCTATTGATTTGATGGACTCCTTTGCTTAGACTGTTGTCAGGTCTCCAGAAATCTCTGAGCAGCGCCAAAGAAGTTTACCCTTTCTGGAGATACTTTTCTTGCCTGCCCATAGATCCTGAGTTGTCATGAAAAAATTTGCTGCAACGTTGTTCACTGCTGTATGATGGCAGTTTATAGAAGAATTTAGACTCAAATGTATGAGGGATCCCTGAGAATGGATTCAAAATGATCATGAAAGATGTCCCTGTTTCACTGTTGTTATATGTAGTCTGAATTGCGCTTTATCCAATCCATGAAGTTATTGCTAATGGCCACCAAATCGGCGCTAATCTGCAGGTTTGCGAAACGTGAATCCGGTGCTAAAAACTTACTACCAGTATATCCATTGTAACTGCGTGTGATTGTTTATATCTATAGACCTTGCCCAATATATGTCTCAATTACAGGGAAGAACAAGAGGTATTTTAAAACTTGGTAGATGGGTTTTGTGTGGATTCTTGTATGCCAGCTAGCACCAGTGCGCCAAGAGTCACAACCCCAAATTACGGCTTTTTTGTTTTGTTTTTTTCTGTGCCTTTCTTGACCACACCGTAATTATAGATGAAACACATAACATTTTTCATCTAACTTTAGTGCTGACCTAAACCACATTAAAGGGATTATCCAGGTTTACAAAGTTCGGTGTCCTATCCATAATTTAGAACTTCAGATTTAGAACGATGGGGGTCTGACTGCCAGGACTTCTACTGATCAGCTATTTTTATGTGAAGACGTGGTGTATGGTGTTCAAGCAGTAGTAACCCATTCCTGCGTATGGGACAAGTACTGCAGTACTCACAATCATTGCCTTTAAAACTGCAATCGGTTGAGGCAACACGGTGGCTCAGTGGTTAGCACTGCAGCCTTGCAGCACAGGAATCTTGGGTTTGAATCCCACCAGGAACATCATCTGCAAGGAGTTGGTATGTTCTCCCTGTGTTTGTGTGGATTTCCTCCCATTCTACAAAGACCTACTGATAGGAAAGAAAACTTTACATTGTGATCCCTATATGGGGCTCACAATCTACATTTAAAAAAAATAAAAATAAATTGCAATGAGTTAGTGCTACAACTTTCTACAGCTCAGTGAAACAACTGTTCTGCAGGGGTCCCAGCAGTCAGACCCCACTGTTCTCAAATTGATGGTTCTCATGGATAGGACATCAGATTTGAGAAGCTTGATAACTGCTTTAAAAATGTTGAAGTCTGTGGTGAAGCAGCCACTTTTTGTCATGTGAAAATACGCCCTATCCCTGGCACAATAGGCGCTATAGGTTACATAGTCACGACAGTTATGATGTCAATGTTCATACTACTTTCTAACAGTTGGTTATGTTTCATTACAGCACTCACAGTCCGATTTCTAACCAGACGTTTCATTGGCGAATATGGCGAACTTGGTAAATGTTTATTTTATACTGTAAATCATAACTATGGGGTATTAGAAATGTTTCCATGTTATACCAAATTTCAATTGATCAGCAATCTCTAGAATGCGGGTTCCGAGTTCCTGATGTGAGTGGAGGGATACTGCCTGTGTGTGACCACTACTCTGTTCTCTTCTACTCTACTACTGAAGAGTAGATTGTTCTCTCAGTCCCATAGAAATGAATTCGGCTGGGCCAGGCTTGCATGCTACCACTCAATTTAGTCTTGAAACCCAGTTTTAGTGATCAGACACTTGTCCTGTGGAGATGGGATAAGTTTTGTGGGAGAGAAACCACTTTAGATGAATTATTGGCAAATCAATCGGTAACTTGAGATGTAAGGGAGCATTCACACGATGTAACACGGCACTGATTCTTGTACTTCAACTCGCATAAGAATCAGCGTTGCAAAACAGAATACCATTGACTTCAATGGGGTCTGTTTAGCGTGCGTAACACATTGAAATCAATGGGAGGCTTTTTAACTCCTTGATTTCAATGTGTATCTGCATGTATCATTTAAAGTACTCGTTTCTCATATTGGGAAGACTCCTTTAGGCTAAGGGTTGGTTCACTCTAGCGCTTGTATTCTGTCCGCATGGAGACACCCCCCCCCCCCCCCCCCGGACCGAATACCAAAGCTAATGCAAGCGCTGTGCAGTTAAGCACACGGAGCCCATAGACTATAATAGGCTCTGTGTGCTTGCTACAGCAAGCACAAGGAGCCCATTATAGTCTGTGGGCTGCATGTGCTTTGCAAGTACATCGCTTGCAATTGCGGTTGCATTCCGTCCAGGGGGTCTCCATGCAGACTCCTTGCGGACGGAATACAAGCGCTAGTGTGAACCAACCCTAAGGCCCCACAGGACGATGCGCAGCGCTAAAGCACTGTGGGAACATATCGCAGTTCTTCCTGTAGCTCTTTAAACAGAAAGCTCACTGAGTTTTCCTCCGGACTTTCTGTTACAGTTATATCTACAGGAAAGCCACCAGCATTTCCGTAGATATAATTGACATGCTGCGATTTTCAAAACCGTGGCGGTTTTGGAAATCGCAGTGTGTCTGTGCTGCGGTTTTAAATGCAAAGTGAGCATGGGATTCGCATGAATCTCATCCACTTTGCAGTTACTATAAAACGCCATGATTTTCGCCGCTGGCCGTGGGGCCCTGGCTTTATCGGTCCTGTAAACGTCCTGGTTTGGATGTGACTGCAGCCTCAAGTCGCACCCCTGGTGCATAGTTTTTTTTTTTTGTTTTTTTTTTTTTTTTTTTTTTGGGGGGGGGGGGGTTTATATAGAGAGAGGAAAGAGCCCTTTGTGGGCCACACATTATTTTTGCGCAATCCTAATGCCTGGGAAGCATCACTAATGTCATTACTGCAAAGTGCACTGTACTAGTCGTCCTCCTGTTTGATCCTAACGTCATAATAATCCTATTTTTAGATACTGCCATTCATGTAAAATAAAGACTTTGCCTAATTGACTTAGAAACTGTTGGGTAACCTCATTTCTCTGAAGTTCTCGGTACAATCCTATGTAGAGATGTAATGAAATAAGGGCAGACTATTACAGTGAACAGAAGCAGATGTGCTTTGTTGGATATTGATGTATTCAGAGCCTCTTGAACACACAAACTAGCTTTCATGCATCTACTGCACAATCCTACAGTAGTAACCCAGAGGATTAAGCCTGTTATGACTGTGCTTGTGTTTTCTTTGCAGAATCCATATATAGCCACAATGTTTTGGTGGATGGAAAGGAAGTGGTCTTCAATATTTGGGATTTTCCATATTCAAAAGTAAGCTTTTCATTATTTATCCTTTTCATTTGAGATCCTTCTGTATACTGTGTCTAAGATCTTGGCTTAGTAAGTACAAAGAGGGGTGTTGCAGTAATAACCCTGCAGAACTGCATTCCACCACCTTTCTATAAAGGTACACCTTCAGTAGATATTGTCCAAAATTGTGTCCAAACATATGCTGCATTTGGTCAAGCATGTATGTGTTGTCAGTGGCGAGAGGAGAATAAGCCACTGCCAAACCCTTCCCATGGGAGCTGATCTGACATGCCTGTCCCTTCTTCCCTCTGTTGGGAGGCTCTCATACACATAGAACATAGCAGTCTCAAAGCTCAGCTGACTTTTTGTGTAAGACTCAAAAGCTGTACAGCTGTGTACACATTCAACTTGTTACTCCATTTGTATGGGGAACACGGGACCCCACTTCTCATGGTTTGTGGGGGTTCCAGTAACCCCATCAATCAGACACTTAACAATCCTGTTAAAACTTGGACTTGGTACAACCCCTGTAAGAGCTGTTGCTTCTGGACTGAGTGACATTTGTTGCTTCCCTATACTCATCAGATTATAGGCATTGCTTATGACTGATGGTCTATCACCATTGGCTCACAGCCATTTGATTGTTTCAAGTGTAGGCCGCCATAAACAGTGACTGTATTCTGTTGACCCTACCAACAGAGAAGTGGTGAAATAAAATACCATATAAGTTATAATGGTGTCGATTTTGAGAATCCATGCTGCCCTGCAGGGTTTATATCTCTTTTAGGGCATTGGTAGGAAGTAGTTAGGTAGTAGGCAGGGTTATTATTGGTATGATCATGCTTGTAAAGGGAGTGGATGCCAAACAAAAAAATAAAAAATGTTAGAGGGGAATTCCTACTTGTGCAGTTTTCTTTAGGTCAATCCTAGCTCTTTAAAGCATGAAATTGGATTTGTTGTTGTGATTGTATAATTACGGTACATTATGTTGCACAGTTTGCCTGTGATCTGTTACATCCACCCATTACAGGAATAAAATGGAAATAGAAATTGTCATGTGATGGATTGTTTGTTTAATAGGTTACTCTTAAACATTTAATATGTAACTGAATGTAGCAGGGAAAATGCCAGTGACTTTCCATGGCCTGCTCTACAAGCCACAATAACATTATTGATTGATCGGTGCACAGGAGAGACAGGACAGCCATCTGAAGAGCATAACAAGTAGAGCACTGAGCCGCCAGTGTTTGATCATGTATAGAATGTCAAGTGAGATAAGGAGAATCACTACCACCTGCTGGACGACTACAAGTGTCTTATCTTAGGCTATTTCACATACAGTTTTCACATATTTTCCAGTTTCATCCATGGTTGAGGAATGTATCAGGTTAATCCATTTCTGCTACTTAAAAATTGATTTGCATGATGTTGTTTTGGCGACAAGCTTGTATAGATACATGAGACAATCGCGGAAATCTCTGCAACAATTTGGACACTTGTGAATTCAACCCAAGGGCATGTTTACACCTTATGTAAATACATATTGGAAAAATACCAGGTTTAGCCTTGACTATCTGCTGTGGTTTAGCAATCTGAACTACCGCAGGTTGGCCTGAAGATATATCTATAATCGACAAGCAAGCTGAGCATTGCCACCTCCAGGGTTTCTGCACTGAAATTTGACCAGTGTGTTACAGCAGCATGGATAGTACAGTAGTATATAGCAAGAAAGAACACATACAAGCTCTTAGAAAAGATACCAGGAGTCATAGCAACTAAAAGAAAGGGAAAAAAAAAACTTCAGGATCATTTAGTTCTCTGTACAAAGTGATGTTTATTATACAACCCAACCGTGACCTTCTAGAAAGTGCTTGTTCTGTAGCATCAGTCACTTCTATTGACTTAAGTCAGAATGATGAGATGCTAAAGGGTTCTCCTGGTCATGACTGGAGATCTTCAGGAAAACCAGCACGGAGGTTGACCTGTCATATAAACAGCGGGTGTTCAGCATGTAATAAGATATATACTGTATATACTCGAGTATATTTGAGACTTTTTCTGCTGAAAAAGCCCCTCTCGGCTTATACTTGAGTATACTTGGGGGGGGGGGGGGGGTGTGTCTATGACCAGCCACAATAGTAATGCATAGAATCTCCCATTAAATAGTGAAAAAAAAGCTTATATATATATATATATATATATATATATATATATATATATATATATACACAAATAAAATGAATAAAAGTTCTAAATCACTCCTTTCCCTAGAATGCATACAAAAGTAGAAAATGAAAATGACTGTGGAACACATACACATTAGGTATCCCTGTGTCTGAAAGTGCCCGGTCTACTGAATATAGTCTATCTGCAGTGCTCCTCTTCCGTCGGGAAGGGGCTAATAGGAGCACTGCAGATACCCTATATTCAGCCAGGCTGAATTCCAAGTGGGGAAAAAAAAAAAAACCCAGTCCTCAAGCTCAGGGAAGGGGCAGACAGACAACCAAAACACCCCCTCCCCTTTCCCAGCACCAGCAACTACTGCACTCAAAAGCCATTTTAATTTTTGAAATTTTCCAGCAGCTGCTGCATTTCCCCCACTCAGCTCATACTCGAGTCAATAAGTTGTTTTTTTTTTCCCCATTTTTTTTATTTTTTTGTGGTAAAATTAGGGGCCTCGGCTTATACTCGAGTATATACGGTATTTTTTTTTTTTCTTTGCTAGTCTCTTTAGAATTTTCATATTTACTGTCTATCTGTGCAAAAAATCTCTGCAAAAGCAATTACTACTTGTGTTTACAAATGACATTTCCTTATTCTGCTGCAGGAGCCTACAGAAGAAAGTTGTGCTGAGGAGGAGAAACGTATTCAATGGGCAGATGGCTTTGTCCTCGTCTACAGCATTTGTGACCGAGCCAGTTTTAACATAATTTGCCAGACAATCCAGCTCATCAAAGCTTCCAAAGACTGTTTAGGGCTGGAGAAACTGCCCATAGTCATTGTGGGTAACAAGCGTGATCTCCACCATCTACGAACAGTGTCTAGTGAAGAAGGAAGACTTTTGGCTCTTTCAATGGACTGCGACTTCTATGAGGTTTCAGCAGCAGAGGCCTATCATGGTGTCCTTATGGTATTTCATGGATTAGTAGACAAAATTAAGGAGTCAAAACTGGTTACAAAGAAGGGGACGGGAATACGAGGCATTGTAAAGAGTATGTCAGCAGTATTTGCCAGAAGGAGAACGGACTCTTTGTAATGCTGGAGATATCTTTGCTGAGTGACACGTGACTTGAGTTAAACATCTGGAGTGCCTGAACCTACTTCATTTGTCTTCGGTGTGCAGTTCCATACTGTACATTTATATAGAACCGCCCTGTTCTGTTGATCATTGCTCTTTCTAATTTGGTTTAATGGTTTACTTAACAGCTTCTAAAATTGTCACTGAAATATGGAGAATGAATGGAGAAGTCAGAAATAACCACAGTTTGCTGCAAAGTGGTGGAAACCTCAGTCTGAAGAGATTCACCACAAATTAGGAAGATCAAAAGAGTCCTTGACTTTCATCTTTCTATTATCTCTTGTCAGGCCTGTTGGCTCTTGCTGCTGTCTGCGCTGTTTTGCTTTCAGTCATGTATCTTGGCTCCATCATGTAGATCTATATACACAGTGAAGGGTATATGAATATAAGCAGTTGGGTTGTGTTTGTTAGAAGGATGATACTTATTCCTGTTTGTGCCTACTATTTATGAGTTCTTTGTGTACTTTCAGCCATGTCCCTTGTGAGAGGAATGCACTTTTATGAGGGTAAGGAATGTGTGCAGCAGACATACCATGCTGTGACAATACAGAAGCACCTCATGGCTAATTGCAGAAATCCCAATAAACAGATGTCTGTATTCTTTGCCGTTAAAGTGAACTAGTTCTCTCTACATCCTGGAAATGCAAAGCTTATGGGTTCGGGCCAAACCAGTTCCTCCACATGGGTAAGTTCGTTTTGATAATGGCAGGATCACATAATGGGGATATAGATGTCCACCGGTTGCAAAGTGGGGTCTGGAAGCCCTCCTTTAAAATGTTTTAGTTTTTCTCTGTTGCCCACACAATCTGTTTGCTTGTGAGAATATAGCTTTCCCACAAGCACCTTGCTGCTTATTCAGACTGCCTGTACCTTCCCGCGTGTTGCTGATATTAGCTAGAACCCGATACAGTTAGTGGTAACAGGAGCAACGCTTATAAGAAGTGACATGGTACTGTTCAAGGTAACATTTGAGTGGCGCCAATGGAGAGGCAAGGTGCAGCTTGTACATTCAAACCAGTTGGGCAAGCCCAATTCTTGTGCAGTGGTGCATGCGCTGTTTTACTGCACAGAACAAGGGAGATACCTGCTATAGAAGTATAGTGGGTGGAAACCATGCATGCTTGCTTATCCTTACCCCAAAACAACCGGAGAATGCATCCCTGAGAAACCAGGTAAAAAGAAGCCCTTATTGTAGTGTGTGTGTGTGTGTGTGTGTGTGTGTGTGTGTGTGTGTGTGTGTGTGTGTGTTTTTTTTTGATCTGTGGAGGAACAATGAGTCATGATTAAAATTGTGGGAATACCCTTCTAACATCTACAGACCTGCAGCCATGCTAGTGTTATGCATACAGTATGTGAAATGGCCTTAGGCTGGTAGAATTGGGAACAACATGATTTATAATTTGGACTGTGGAATTGTTATAGTGAACCTGTATTATAAAAGTGCAATAACCTTATTTTTATTACTTACCCAATGTATTTGACCTTTTAAAGGAAATCGGACTAGATTCCAGCAGATCAATCCAATTCTGCAGATAGATGGGTTATGGTCACCTGAATCAGATGGTGCTTTCCCTTTGTAAATCGGTGCCTCCGTTGCTAACATATCAGTGTGTTTGACATTATGCAAATGAACTCCTTGAAACAATGGTGGTGTTGGTCTCTTCCTTGGGGCAACAGCAACTCCTTCATTGCTCCAAGTAAGTCATTTGTATAGCCCTTGCGGGCAGGGCCCTCGATCCCACTGTGCCAGTAGGTCATTGTTAGTATTATATTGTATATTTTATGTACCGTATATAAACCCTCAAATGTAAAGTACCATGGAATTAATGGTGCTATATAAATAATTGTATATTGACAAATACATCAATATCTCAGTAACAGAGGCACCAGTTCACAAAGGGAAACCGCTATTTGCTTCAGGTAACCCAAACCTACGGTATGTGTCTGGGGCTGGATTCTGGTTTGATACCCCTCAAGTGCACAATGTATTGAATTCATTTCCTTGACCATCTTAATCCATGTCGGAAGGCGAACTGAATTCAGTGACCCCCCCCCCCCCCCCTGTTATTTCTGTATTGTTCTGTCATTTCATTCCATGTAAAGAGCTCTGTGGTCACGTTGCATGCCTATGAGTCTGTGCAGCATGATACAATACAAGTATAGACTGTTGTATGGTTCTATGTTTAATAGTATGTCTCTCCTCTGTCCAATGATATATCCACCATTCCTGGTGACAGCACTGTTCACTTTTATGTCCGTGGTACTATTGTATGTGATCACAATAATATGAAACTTCCCTTTTGCAAAATGATGGCGCACATTCACCACATATAGAAAAGTGCTAAAATGAAGAAATTATAAAATTCTATCTTTTAATCTGAGATCACAAATGATGGTAAAGCTGATGGCTTTTGATGCAGCAAAATATGCAACAAAAACACAACTTTTCTGCAAGGTGTGAGCTCAGTCTTAATGTTCATACAGAGATCCAATAATAACTTCTCTGGACTGTGTGACTTCGTCTTGCATTATGTCTGACAATCTGTCCTGTCTTGCGAATCCCTTGCAATGTAATATATCTATGCGTTTATAGAAGTGTAATATATTGTATGTATATATGTAACTTGTATATTTGTATAGAGCTGTGTCCTTTCATTGTATGCGAACACCGTATCTACTTATGTGTAAACAGGTCAAAGAAAGGTATATGTAAATAGCAAAATAAAATATTGAAAATGCTATATGTAATATATTCAATACACAAATAAAATATTCTTACGATCTATATGCAGATCATATTCCTGTGTCTTAGAATATGTTTATAGAAGTATTGACCATGAGGTCTGATGTTCTTGTAACTAACATTTTCAACAGGACTCTGCACGTAACTGCTTACAGTGTATCAAGTTATAACTTCACCAAATTCTTTCCCACCCACAGTTCATTTGCAAGCTGATTTGCATATCTATTAAAAGATGATTATCTTTGCGCAAAGTAATTTGCGGCCGCAAAATTACGGGCGCAAAATTACGCGCCGTATACGATCGTAATTCCCATTGAAATCAATGGGATCTTTTTGAGCGCGCAAACTGCTGACACGCGTATACGTGATTTTGCACCACTTTACTCTGAGTGAACTCCCCCTTAGGTGTAATATTAATGGTCTATCCTCAGGACTGGCCATCAATATTAGAAACATGGATAAATCTATTACCAAGCTTGTCCAGCAATTGGTGCATACCATGTAGTGAGCAGGAGGTGTAAATTAAAAAAACAAGAAGCGTACTCTCCTGTCCCCAGCTGTCTGCCACCAGTGTCCATTCAGTCTCGTGCTAGCGCCTTCTTCATGTGACCACTGAGACCAATTACGTAGAGGATTTCCAGAAGTGGGACCGAACTGACACAGGAAGGGACAGGTTAGTATGCTTTCAACAACCTCTTTAAAAGGGGCTGTCTGGGCCTAATTTATTTATGGGGAACAGTGATGGGGTCATTATATTGGGTGGGGATAGTGATGGGGGTTAAAAACCTGGGGGGAAGGGGACATTTAAATTGTGTGGGGCATATTAAAGGGATTGTCCAGGTTTAATTATTTTTATGCTGTATTCTCAGGATAGGCCATAAATACCTGATCGCTAGGGAGTTGACACATGGTCCCGTCAGCTGTACGAAACCACTTCGGTGCCCGTTTTGTACACAATACAGGACTAGAAGCAGAAAGCTCCATCCGCTATTTAGTCGCCCAGTGCCTTCACTGCAGCTCAGCTCCCACTGACTTCAATATGGGCTGAGATGCAGTGAATTAGCCGGTTAATATACAGCAGACACAGCTTTCTGCTTCTGGCCCCATATTGTGTACAGAACTTGTGCTGGAAGTGGCTCCATACAGCTGATCGGTCTGAGAGCTGGGTATCTGCCCCATCAGATCAGGTATTTATGGCCTATCTTGACGATAAACTATAAAAAAAAATTATATCTGGACAACCCCTTTAAGGAGGACCTTTCATGTCCTCTGGCACCTGTGGTTTTATATACCACTAGAAAGCTGACAGTGCGCTGAATTCAGCGCACGATCGGCTTTCCTGTTCTGTGTCCCCGCTGAAGAGCTATCGGTGCTGTTACTGTAGCTCTTCAGAATTAGAAAGACGTTTCTGACAGTCTGTGAGGAACCCTGACAATAGAGTCCATAGCGCTGTACTATGAGAGGGGGCGTTCCTTACCACCCAGTCATGACTCTGAACGTGAGGAACACCCCCCCAGTACTAGTCTATGGACACATACTGTCAGGACATCCCAATCAGGCCCTTGACCAATGCATTTGCATTGGCAAATTGAGGAATAATAGTCAGGCTCGGGGCCCATTGGGGGATTCACCGGTTCCCTGGTGGGCCAGTCCAACCCTGAAGCAATGTGAGTGAAGTCTAACAAAGTGAAATGGTTAAAAGGGCTTTCCAGCTCCAAACCAAATTTTCACACTGACCTATCCATAGAATAGGAGCAAGGCTGCTGTTCACCAGAACTACACCATGCAACTGGCATCAGTGGGCTGCTAGAACAGATTATCTGTGCACCGTCTAGGTTTCAGACCCCGACAACTCACACACTGATCTATCCTGTGGATCATCAGTATACACTGTGTTGTGTGTGTGTGTATATATCGTGGTTTTTTTTTGGTTTTTTTTTTTTTTTATTTTGAGCCAGTGCTAGGTGTGGATTGGGTAGAAGTATGTAATATGTGTAAATTTTTTTTTTTTTTTTTTGTTTGTTTGTTACTGTTCAAGAGCCATATGAGTAAACCCTTCTATATGAGTAGGCCATTCTATCATTAGAATCCCATTTTGAGCTAAATCCACACAGAAATAGCCTTAAGAAAGGCTATTCTTCCCCTATCTTTTAGATGTCTCTGCACCGCTGTTCCTTAGATATTCCGTTTTTTTGTCCATATGCTAATTTAGTTTTCTTGCTTCACTGGGGGCGTCTCCAGTGCTGCGAGAAAACTATCCAGCACTGATGCCTTTTAAGTACTTGACATCCACTGTACTGTTACGGGAGATATTGGGAAAAGGTTAATAATTCAGACACACTCCCATACACCAGAAATGAAATGTACACCAGTTACAAATTGTCATAGATTTCAGGGATAACTCATGGTACCTTTATGGAATAAGAAGTGGTGAATGGGTTCAAAAAGAAAAATGTGTCATCTTTGGAACAAGACTGGTCCGTGCACCAAAGATATGTTACATTTAATAAATTCTCTACACCCCCCCCTTCCCCTTTCCTCCAGGTCCATTTGATGTATCGTATATACTGTCACTGTGTTAACAATTCAGCTTTGGTTTAGTGCCCAGTAACCTCTCACTCCAGGAAGGTTAGGTTATCTGCAGTCTGTCACAGCTGAGGTTAATGAAGGTCTCTTCCCCAAGGCACTCCTACAGATTGTTCACAATGCCTGTTGAACTCCCTGGCTCTGCCTAAGTAGGTACACAGTGGCTGGAAAAACAAGCCAAAGCTGAATTGTACGTTTTTAGATAGGATTCTAAATACTATCAACCTTTTAGCACTGAAATTATTGTAGGGGTTTACATTTCAAAAATCATCCGAAAGGTTTCTGTATACAGCTATAAAACCCCCATGTATGTCTCAATTTGTTTTTGAAGCCTCCTACTCATCACTGCCATGAGCCTGCCTTGTTTACATCTGAGTCTTTGACCTGCTGCAGTTTTTGGCCATATAAATCCAGCAAATGCAGTATGCCTTTCCCTGGCTTGGAAGCCAGCTACAGTTCTGTGCAGGTGCTTGCCACTCTCTGCATAACCACTCTCATGGAGGGTTGAATAAAGATCCTGTCTCATCTGCCCACCCTGATGTACAGTCACATCACTGAAGATGCATGAGAATTGGTCAAAGCAGTGGCGTAACTACTGCCATAGCAGCGGAGGCAGCTGCCACAGGGCCCGGGACATTAGGGGCCCGGTGACAGCTGCTACTGCTGCTATCATTATACTCGGGGGGGGGGGGGTCTTTTCGGACCCCCGAGTATAATGATTTGCGGACCGGGAGAGGTAAGGGAACATAAAAAACACTGTTGCTTACCTCTCCACAATCCTGTCAGGCCTCCTTTCTGACGTCACATGAACCCGGCCTGCGTCCCGGGTCATGTGAAGTCCGACGTCATAGCAGAAGGACGGAAGCAGAGAAGACCGCGTAGGAGCCGGGGGACAGGTAAGTAACAGTGTTTTTTTATGTTTTTATTCCCCTGGGTCTACGATTATTATACTCTGGGGTCTGAAAAGACCCCAGAGTATAATAAATGTTTATGGGTGTCCATTATGGGGGATAATACTGTGTGCAGGGGCCACTATGAGGGATAATACTGTGTGCAGGGGCCACTGAGGGATAATACTGTGTGCAGGGGCCACTATGGGGGTACAATACTGTGTGCAGGGGCCACTATTGGGGTACAATACTGTGTGCAGGGGCCACTATTGGGGTACAATACTGTGTGCAGGGGCCACTATTGGGGTACAATACTGTGTGCAGGGGCCACTATTGGGGTAAAATACTGTTTGCAGCGGCCACTATTGGGGTACAATACTGTGTGCAGGGGCCACTATTGGGGATAATACTGTGTGCAGGGGCCACTATTGGGGTAAAATACTGTGTGCAGGGGCCACTATTGGGGTAAAATACTGTGTGCAGGGGCCACTATTGGGGTAAAATACTGTGTGCAGGGGACACTATTGGGGCATAATACTGTGTGCAGAGGCCACTATGGGGGATAATACTGCGTGCAGGGGCGACTATGGGGCATAATAGAACACACAGGAATGCGTAGGAGGGGGGTCAGTCGAGGTCTTCGGTGTCGGTCGGGGGCCATGTCAAAAGTTCGCCACGAGGCCCCGCCGTTCCTAGTTACGCCACTGGGTCAAAGGTATGTGACTGGTACACAGAACAGTGAAATCTTATTAAAAAGGAAGGAGAAGGGAAGCACCTATGTTATCAGGGAGGGCAGATCACACCGGCTGTAGTTAGGCAGAAAAGCATACACAAGGTAACTTGCTGATGGTAGAAGGTGAATCATAGACTCTATATAAAAAAAATAATAATCTGAGCCAGAGCACCCATGGCAGACTATTAATTGAAGGGTATGAAATCACACGTTTCAGCATCTGTCCATACAAGAAAAGAAATAGGGGAGAAGCTTTGCTGAGCAATGAGAGCTAGTGAGAGCAGCCACATCCTCTTGTTTGGTCTCAGGATCATGGTAGTGGACTTATGTTTCTTCAACTGTAACAACCTGAGAACGGAAGTCTCCTGGAGTTCCTCTAAGCAAGTCTAAATGCTCTTGGCTCAACTGACTGGGACATGTTTTTGCTTGGGTGTCAACATTTGACATTTTACCGTTGGAAAGCCGACAGTGCACTGAATTCAGCACACTGTCAGCTTTCACAATCTGTGCCCAATGCGAAGAGCTATTGATACCGGTACCGTAGCTCTTCACAGTCAGAAGGGTGTTCCTGACAGTCAGTCAGGATCGCCCTTCTTGACAGCGCCGCCTATAGGGCTATACTGTGAGAGCAGGGAGGAACGCCTCCTCCAGTACTCATCCATAGACAAGCTCTATCAGGAGGGGAGGAAGTGTTCCTACCCGCTCTCACAGTACTGCGCTATAGGCGCTGCTGTGAAAAAGGGCGTTCCTGACAGTCTGTCTGTACCGGTACCGATAGCTCTTACCGATCCTGAGTTATGGGCATTAGTAGCAAACATCCCCCCCCCAAAAAAAAAAAACAAAAAAAACCCATCTCCTCAAATTGCATCTGCAGATCTAGTGGAAGAGCCGTCTGTTCCCTGATTCCATATTGACACTGATGAACTGGAGCTGGGCTGCTCAGTATGGCAACAGCAAAGGCAGAACTGTCTCACTGGGGCCCTCGCTACCATAGGGCCTGGTGCATGTGCACTGTTGGCACTATGGTTAAAGGGGCCCTGGGTAGAGGTGGTGACACAAGAGGTTGAATTTAAATGCCCGGCAATTAGACATTGATTCCCTGTCTTGGATTAGAGAAAAGTGTTATAGCAGGAAAACCTGTAAAGTCTAAGACCACATGTAGTGAAACACAGTAAAAAAAATACTGTGGATAACAGTACAGTGAAGACACTTGCACTTCTCACTGTTTTTCCGCTATACTTTTCAGTATTTGCCTACCTCCATAAATGTATATTGAAAAGGCAGCATTTGCAAAGGTAGATTTAATAATGCTGTATTTCTCAAAAACACACTTGACTTGAAAACAGCAATTTTCGCAGCGTCTATTTCCGCAATGTCAGAATAAGATTAAATAAGGTCTCGTTCATGTTTCTGGGGCTGTAAAACGCCGAGTTTTCTTTCCACTGCGTTATCGCAATGACAAAAAATGCTGAGTTTCTACAACCTGAGGCCTCAGCCTTATGCATTTCGTGACTACAGCAAGTACTTTTCTGTGCAGGCACACATGTTGAGATTTCAGGACTAATGGATCCTGGAATAAAGGAATTCTAGGTATACTGCATATGTATGTAGGATAGTAAGTGCCAGAACTGTGTATATATATGATACAACATAACATAGACTTTCCTAGCCTTCTGGTTCAATTAGTTGCAGCTGTAAAAAGGCGAACATCACGTGCAAAATAAATGAACCCGCGTACAAGTGCAGGCAAAGGGCCTTGTTTACTTTCAGCTTCATTATTGCAGAACCAAACTGTGAAAAGAATGCTTTTGTATGACTGCATTCTACAACCATCTGACATCTTCCTATAAACTCACCAGTGCCCCACAAGTTTTGTAAATATAAGCCTACGGCACCGGGATGTTTTCAAAGTAAGACTCACGTTAGTTTTAGGTGCACAAATGTCGTGACCGTGGGTAGATAACTACTTCTAAGTATGTAACAAAAATCAACAAATAGAACACAATGTTCATTCACCTAAGAGATAGAGGCTTGTTCTGTCTGTAAGCACGGCAATTTACATTTAATAACCCCTAAAATTCCCTTACTTTTTGCCAATTTACCAAATATATGTTAGGGGGCGTTCACACTACCATTGGTGACCGTCAGCAGTGTCCGTAGCTATTGTCCGTTACAAGATTTTAGCAATGGACATTAGCTGAACCATCAGAAATCCTTTAAAATTTCCATTCATTTCAGTGCAATTTTGTATCGCGTTTGTTAGTGTCCGTTTACACAAAATCCATCAGAAGTTCGTTTTTTTTCCAGCGGACAATAAATCCTACATGCAGGATTTTTGTGTCTGTTAGAAAAAACGGCAAGTGCCCGTTATTTTTTTAACATTGGTCTATGGGCTACAGACTTATAACGGACAGTAACTGATAGCCATCAGTTACTGTCCGTTACTTTGTGTCGTTTTTTTTCTGTGCATGCTCAGAAAGCAGAAACAAACCAAAAAACCCCCCAGAAAGTATAAAAAAAGGACACTAACTGACATTAACGATGCTAGTGTGTCCGTTTTTTAATTGATCCAGTTAAAAAAAGAGGACACATTAACATCAGTTAGTATCCGTTAATGTATGTTATGAAAGATGACTGTTTTTTTTTTTTTTTTTTAACGGACACCTTCATAACAGAATTCATCGCTAGTGTGAACCCTGCCTTAGGAAGAAGAAGGGAACCATTAGAAGTGACTATGACTGCAGGATTAGAATGAACAGTTTGTTGTCTGTTACCATGGAAACATATAGACATGCATAGGAGCTGTAACCACTGTCCTTTCCAACACAAGACATACAGGGCAAGATCATTAAAATCAGACTAGTTTTAATGAATTGGGAAAATGACTAAATACTTTCATTTTTCTGAAGAACATTTAAAAAAAAAAAGCCCCCCTCTTGTTTACAGGTCATCATTTATAGTCACACTTAGGTGTATCATCAGTATCAGATCAGTAGGAGCATGATGCCAAGGACCCCCACTGATCAGCTGTTCCCAGCAACCTCCTTATGGAGAAGAGACAGCTCTGTTCACTTGTAGAGACACTTGGTCACTACACAAAGAACAAAGCCTTCAGCTTCTGACACTGTTTTACAATACAGTATAGTGGTTGCTGACAAAGGCTGATCAACTTTGTTATTGTACACCACTTTTCTGATATTGATAACCTATCCAAAGGATAGACCACCAATATGTTTGCCTAGAAAAACCTATTAAGCACCCTCCTCCCCAGGCTAATCTACTGGGTCTAAGAGTGTTTCATACCCAGCATCCACCAAATACTATTTCACATTAGGAAGGTGTAGAACATAGTGCACTGGGCCTATATTACTTCTATTCCAATCTGTAAAAGCGCTGCAGAATATGATGACTATACAAATAAGCTAAATGAATAAAATAAATACAAATTCCTACTTTTGACGTCAACATTAAATAACCAATCACAGAAGGCACGTGTCATCAACCATCTGGGTACACTCATCATTGTGGAAGGTACGATGGATCAACACAAGTATGCCTCTATCCTTGTGGACCATGTTCACCCCTACATGCGAAATGTTTTTCCTCAGGATGATGGCATCTACCAGCAAGACAATGCGACGTGTCATAAAGCTCGCAGTGTACATGCGTGGTTTGAGGAGCACCAGGATGAGTTTACTATACTTATACAGCAAATTCCCCAGACTTGAACCCAATCGAGAATCTGTGGGACCACCTTGATCGGGTTGTTCACGCCATGGATGCTCAACCACCTAACCTAGCGCAGCTGGACATGGCACTGGAGTCGGCATGGCTCAACATCCCAGTGAACATCATCACAACATTCGCTCTCTTCCTGCACGTCTTGCAGCGGTCCGCTCTGCCAAAGGTGGTTATTCTGGATTTTGACAGGTGGTTACATTAATGTGACTGGACTGTGTACTATGTGGTGGCCTTGGAGGGGATATTATAGTGCGGGAGAACCACTAAGGCGGCATTAAACTGTGGGTGGGATGATAAGGGACCATTATACTGGATTGGGGTCACTGAGGGGCTTTATTATGCGGTGTGATGGGGCCACAGGTTCCCAACTGTTCTAAAACTGGAGATACAGCTATTTGAGGTGACCTTCCCTGCTTGGCAACAGCTACTTTTGTACATACTAGCAATACACAGTGAGTACTGGTGTATTGGGCAGATTCTCCCTGGCAATGCTTAGTTAGACTATTTCTAGGAAGAAATTTCGATCCTGTTTTCTGCTAAAAGGAAGTAAAATAGCACAATAAAGTATATTACAAAAATGTTCACAAGACACCTACGCAGTAGTACAAAGTGAAACAGCACTTACACTTTAAACTGTGTGAGAACTAAGGAGGCATCATAACTATGTGTTATACATTGAAGGGCACTATTGTAGTGGCACAACCCAATGTAGGGAACTGGAAGATAGAAGTAGTAATGACTGTGGTGATGTCACTGGGTAGGCCGAGTACACTCAACCGAACTGTGGGGCCTGCGTGGTACCTGATGGTGGTGGTACTTGTTCCCCTGGGGAGCTTCCATTTGGGAATGGGTCCTTTCTCACATTGAATTATCTGGTGGTTTTCGAAAGGTCCCTGATGACAAGTACAGGATGGCTCAGAAGGCAGTGGTGCAGTTTAGCCAAGGTGAAACTTTTTCCTCTAGGATGGCACTTCCCAGGCTTGGGCTGAGGGAGGCCCAGTCTATGATGTTACATGCTGCCTTTACTCCTCTCCATGAAATATATGATACTCTGCCTCACCCACTAATATATGGGGACTAAGTTAACCAAAGTTCCAGGGGCTCAGATACCTGGATGCAAATGGCTTCTGTCTTCCCAAGAAGCATGACTCCCTTCTCCTCTCTGGCAAACTTGTTCTGTCTTTATGGTTGATAGCTATGTCTTGCCTTTCTCAGGGTTGTGTTAGAAAGCTGATGGGCTTCAATGGTTACTTCTTCCTCAGGGGCTGGTAAGGAGACTCTCAAAGGTCTAGCCTGAATGCCAGCACATACTCAACAGAACTTCTAACAATTCTCTGTAGAATTAGAATCTTCACCCATAGCCCAGTGGCACAAGGGGTAGTCAACCAGTGGGATAAACCAAGGGGAATAAACATAAGGAAAGCTGCAAAACATGCAAAATGCAGGGGAAAACACACAAAATAACAGATTTACAGGCAGTGGAAGAGAAACATAGTAAAATAAAAGACAAACAGTTTAAGTGGTGTCCACTGGGATGCTGCAGTAGGAATTGGCGGCGCAAAGGGGACAGGAGCATGGCTTAACAGAAAAAGATTAGACAAGGTGTGCTGCCTATGCCACAATGCTTATGCTAGGTTCACGCCTGTGTTTGGGTTTATGTTCAGAGGTTCCGTCTTGGGCCCCCCCCCCCCCCCCGAACAGAAACCTAATCCACTTAAAAAAGTGATTACAAGCAGTTACCCACAGACCCTATAGACTATAATGGAGTCCACTGGGTTTCCACCCAAAAAGAGCCAAAAATGCAGAGAGAAAAGCACTGTTTGCAGCACTTTACTCTCTTCATTTTTTTAAGCGGGCTCAGGGACGGAAACCCCAAACAAAGTTCAAGCCCCTGTATGAAACCAGCCTTAGCCTTCTTTTTGTCATCTGAAAATTATGTCTAAATGGTGGTGGGGGGGCTCACATATGAATCTTTTGCATGGGGTCCACCAGTATGTTAAAATGGCCCTGCACAGCATGTGAATAAGCACTAATAGTTTTCCTGGGGCTCTCTAATTTCCAGTCTATTTATTTGTGAAGTGAGATCACAAGTTAAGTACAGTAGACAGGACTGTTTTTAATCTGCAGATCAGTGATGGATGAGCAGTCACTAAAGGTTAAGAAACATCTACTAGGAATCAGACCAAGAGCAGGAACACATCTTGGAAGTACAAAATGTTTCCAGTGACGCTTCAGGATCTGTTTTTGCTAAGTTTTATTCAAGATTTCTCCCTTCACAATCTGTAATATAAAATGTTTTTTTCCACATTGAAAAGGACTAAGCCTGAGGGATTTTAGAAAATACAGTCAGTGCATTCTTTCTGAAATACGGACATGAAAATCACCAATTACAAAGTAATAGTGACGGTACATAACAGTATTACTTATAATAATAATAATACAATGTATTTATATAGCACAACATATTCTGCAGTACTTTACGAATTGTAGAGTTCAAGTACTAACAAATTGAGACATTATAGAGTAATAGTCAATTCGCACAATGGGACTGAGGGCTCTGCTCGCAAGAGCTTACAATCTATGAGGTAGAGAGGGTTATAATTAAAGGGTAGGTTCACCTTAAAATACTATTTAATAGTTTTCATGGAGATTAAGTTTATTATAAACTTTAAATAAACATGCTCTATTTATATACAGTTAAGCCCCTTGCAGATGGCCGTGGGGTGGCCTCTGACCATGATTGAATGGCACGGCCGGTGTACAGACGGCATACAGATGTCATCTGTGTATCACCCATGCATTGGCTGTGCTTCCACAGCTCCATTCATTCACTGACTGGCCAGGGAAGCGCGGATGCAAAACTAGACAGGAATAGCACCTGTCCTGAGTTTAGCGGTCTGGATTGTTGGCCCACACATTGATCCATTTAATATATGGTCGCGTGCATGGGCCGATAAAAATTAATAGGTCAGTGTGCTATCCTGGAAAAACTCTGATAGCACACTGAACTCGCTCACAGCTGTCTGCAAGGGGCTTTATGGCTTATATTATAGCTGCTTTTATTGGTCTGTTGGTTGCTACCGTGTTTCCCTGAAAATAAGACAGTGTCTTATATTAAATTGTCGTCCTAAATATAGGACCTGTCTTATTTTCAGGGGATTACAACCGGCAGTCATGCCGGCACTTCCTTAGCGGAGCCTCAGCATGACTGCCGGTTGTAGGTAGTGTAGGGGAGGGGGGGAAGGTATCATATTTACCTTTCCCATCTTCGTAGCAGCGCTGGTGCTGCCGTTCATCCTGGCAGCACCCGCATGCCTTACTTTCAGGGGGTGTCCTATTTTCGGGGAAATTTGGTAGTTAAAACAGTCCACAATCTTGTTGTTACAGTGGTTACACAGTGGGCAGATTTATTAACACTGGTGTCTTAACCCCTTCCCAACATGCGCCGTAATAGTACGGCGCGTGTCGGGTCTGTAACTATGGCGACCGCCCGGGAGCCGGGCGGCCGTCATAGCCACCAGGTGTCTACTGCTTTAAGCAGTAGACAACCGGCTCTAATGCCTCCGATCGGTCCCCGGACCGATCGGAGGCATTAACCCCTCCGGCGCTGCTGTCAAAGGCGTCGGAGGCGCCATCTTCCCGGCGGCGCATGGGCGCCGCCATTTTGGCAGGGATCGCCGGCTCCTGGAGCATGCTCCAGGGCCGACCCCCCGTTGCCATGACAGCCGGGAGCCTTGTTAAGGGCTCCCAGCCAGTCTGCAAATTCTCTCTTTTGCAGGCTGGTGTATACAGCCTGCAAAAGAGATGATGATTTTTTGCAATGCATTGCAATGCATTAGCATTGTAATGCATTGCATTAGTGATCAGACCCACTCATTAATTTTTCATGTGCCCACACACAGTATAATCCTCCTACAGTCACCCGTAAATTATATGTTACCCCTCTATCTCTCCCCCAGTTTCATATACACCCTTCATCTGCCGCCAGTTTCATGTCCCCTCATCTCTGCCCCCAGTTTCATGTCCCCTCCATCTCTGCCCCCAGATTCATGTCCCTCCATCTCTGCCCCCAGATTCATGTCCCTCCATCTCTGCCCCCAGATTCATGTCCCTCCATCTCTGCCCCCAGATTCATGTCCCTCCATCTCTGCCCCCAGATTCATGTCCCTCCATCTCTGCCCCCAGATTCATGTCCCCCCATCTCTGCCCCCAGATTCATGTCCCTCCATCTCTGCCCCCAGATTCATGTCCCCCCCATCTCTGCCCCCAGATTCATGTCCCCCCATCTCTGCCCCCAGATTCATGTCCCTCCCATCTCCCAGAAAGTGGTCTGAAGCGAGGAGCTGACACAGGTCAGCACCTCGCTTTGCCGCTGCCGCCGGTCTCGCTGACACATATGCGGCTGAAGCGAGGAGCTATACGCAGATCTGGACGCAGATCTGAGTTGAAATCGGGACATATCTCCCTCCAACCGGGACCGCGGGACATGTCACCCAAATCGTGAATGTCCCGCGAAAATCGGGACGGTTGGGAGGTATGTGTATGTGATGTGTATGTGTGGGGCAGACACAGGCTGGCTCCGTACACTCAGCCCCCCACCTCTCTCCCCCCACACAGCAGGGAGCTACGTCATGTGGCTCCCTCAGCAATGAGCAGGGGGCCAGGTGCTAGTGTCCATAATGAAGTGAATAAAGTAAGATAGTGGACAAACAAAGCAGTTTTGCTGAAGCAGTGTATTTAGGAAAATTCTTAAATCCACATTAACAAGCAGTATAGATAGAATCATTGTTATGATACCACCCCTTTAAATTAGCCATCGCCCCCCTAAACCGCTTTAACACCCCCCAATCTTCTCTGTGCCCTTTACTGCCCCCCTATAGGCCTCCAGCGCCCACAAGGGGGCGTTATCGCCCACTTTGAGAAAGACTGGTCTAACGTAAACCCTTAACCCTCCTCTGTCCCCGCTCCCACATTTCCCCACATGATATGACGTCATCTCAGGATAACTTTATCTGTCCAAGCTCCATCCACATGTTAAAGGACACGACTGTTGATGGCTCATAAAGTCTTATATTTATGTAATGACAGTCACCTCTATTACAAAAGTGTCTGAGCTCTGCATAAGCAATACCGCCCCTGCTACCTCTTGTGTCACCCCCTCTACCTCATAGATTGTAAGCTCTTGCAAGCAGGGCCCTCAGTCCCATTGTGTGAAATGACTTTCTTTGTAATGTATCTTTCTGTCTGTATTTGAACCCTACAAATTGTACAGCGCTGCGGAATATGTTGGCGCTATAGAAATAAAATTTATTATTATTATAGGAAGAACCTACTTACTGCAGCTTACTATTACAGTGCAGAGCAGGAAGAGGTTAATTTCTAGCTGGCATTATGAGGGGGCATCTGCAAATGAAAGTGGTCTGGTTATGTTCTTCATATGGGAATGGAGGAAACTCTGATAGTCTTGAAGTGTTTGGTGATGTGAGGGGGACATTATACAGTAAAAACAGCTATTTGTGGATTGTATTATGCGGGCAAAGGGGAATCTGCCAATAAGTGCCTAATGTGACTGTATTTAGTCCTGGTATAGCGGTCAGTGGCTGACGTGACAGTATTTAGTCCTGGTATAGCAGTAAGTGAGTGATATGACAGTATTTAGTCCTGGTATAGCTGTCAGCATGTGACGTGACAGTATTTAGTCATTGTATAGTCAGTGGTGAACCTAGCCTCTACGCTGCCTGAGGCGGACGATCGAAAGACGCCCCCGGGGGGTGGGGGGGGGCTTGGGGTGATGTTCATCTTTTGATCGTCAGCCAAAGACAGCAGGAGGGTGGGGGGACATTACAATTAATACAATGCAGTAATACTCACAGGAGACGTCTCCCCACATTTCCAGTCTCTTCCCTTTGGACCGCCATGACCACTTCTTTCAGCTGTGACTTGACTCTGTAAAGTTTGAAACATAGACATCTTTGACTCCTCAATTCTCCACGCACCCAACCCCTATATATGTATATATACACACACACACATATATATATATATATATACACACACACATATATAGATATATATATATATATATATATATATATATATATATCCCACAGCGGCCCCTGCAGCCTATATTATGCCCCACAGTGGCACAATAGAGGTTGCAGGGGGGCTGCTGTGGGGCATAATAGAGGTTACAGGGGCCCCAGTGGACCCTTCAAGCTCTATTATGCCCCACAGTTGCACACCCTTGAACTATTATTATATTCAGGGGTCTTTTCAGACCCCCGAGTATAATAATCGGAGCCCCAGGGGAGATGAGGGAACATAATAAACACTGTTACTCACCTCTCCGGGACACGATGTTAAAGAGGACCTGTCATGGGTTTGGGCAAAGGCAGTTCTATATACTGCTGGAAAGCTGACCGTGAGCTGAATTCAGCGCACTGTCGGCTTTCCCGATCTGTGCCCCGGGTGAAGAGCTATTGGTGCCGGTACCATAGCTCTTTACAGTCAGAAGGGCGTTCCTGACAGTCTGTCAGGAACGTCCTTCTTCCCAGCAGGGCCTATAGTGCTGTGCTGTGTGAGCCCCCTCCCTCTGCTCACAGTACTCGTCCATAGAAGAGCACTATCAGGAGGGGAGGGAGCATTCCTCCCCGCTCACACAATACAGCGATATAGGCGCTGCTGGGAAGAAGGACATACCTGACTGACTGTCAGGAACACCCTTCTGACTGAAGAGTTACGGTACCGGCACCAATAGCTCTTCACCCGGGGCACAGATCGGGAAAGCAGACAGTGCGCTGAATTCAGCGCACTGTCAGCTTTCCAGCGGTATATAAAACTGCCTGTGCCCAAACCCATGAAAGGTCCTCTTTAATGCTGGCAGGCTTCAGGCCTATATGGTAATGCCCAGACATCACGTGGTCTGGGATATTACCATATAGGCCTGAAGCCTGCCTTAGCAGTACCATACAGGCCAAAGCCTGTGTTAGCAGTAACAGGCTATTACTACTAGCACAGGCTTCGGGCCTATATGGTAATATTCCAGACCATGTGACGTCTGGGCATTACCATACAGGCCCGAAGCCTGCTAGGAGTAACATCGGATCCCGGAGAGGTAAGTAACATTGTTTATTATGTTCCCTCACCTCCCCTGGGGCTCCGATTATTATACTCAGACGTCTAGGTATCAGCGAGCGTCATCACGTGATGACGCCGCCCACGCTGATACCTAGACGTCTGAGTACGTATCAGCATGCGTAGGCGGCCTAGTGACGCAGATACGTAGATGTCTGAACCAGCGCAGAGAGAAGCAGCTCTCCTGCGCTGGTTCAAAGTAAAAAAAAAAAGTAATAAAAGAAAAAAAAAAAAGTCGCCCGTGCGCTGCCCCCTCCCGTGCGCCGCCCGAAGTGGCCGCCTCACGTTGCCTCATTAGAGGTGTGGCGCTGTGTATAGTGGTCCGTGGCTGACGTGACAGTATTTAGTCCTGGTATAGCGGTTAGTGTGTGATGTGACAGTATTTAGTCCCAGTATAGCGGTCAGTGGGTGATGTGATGGTATTTAGTCCTGGTATAGCAGTCAGCAGGTGACGTGACAGTATTTAGTCCTGGTATAACAGTCAATGGCTGACGTGACAGTATTTAGTCCTGGTATTGCAGTTAGTGTGTGATGTGACAGTATTTAGTCCCAGTATAGCGGTCAGCGGGTGATGTGATGGTATTTAGTCCTGGTATAGCGGTCAGCGGGTGACATGACAGTATTTAGTCCTGGTATAGCGGTCAGCGAGTGACGTGACAGTATTTAGTCCTGGTATAGCGGTCAGCGAGTGACATGACAGTATTTAGTCCTGGTATAGCGGTCAGCGGGTGACATGACAGTATTTAGTCCTGGTATAGCAGTCAGGGGGTGACTTGACAGTATTGAGTCCTGGTATAGCAGTCAGTGTGTGATGTGACTGTATTTAGTCCCAGTATAGCGGTCAGCGGGTGATGTGACGGTATTTAGTCCTGGTATAGCCGTCAGCGGGTGATGTGACAGTAGTCCTGGTATAGCAGTCAGCGGGTGATGTGAAAGTATTCACTCCTGGTATAGCGGTCAGTGGCTGACATGACAGTATTTACTCCTGGTATAGCGGTCAGTGGGTGATGTGACAGTATTTAGTTCCGGTATAGCGGTCAGCGGGTGACGTGACAGTATTTAATCCTGGTATAGCGGTCAGCGGGTGACATGACAATATGTAGTCCTAGTATAGCGGTCAGTGTGTGATGTGATAGTATTTAGTCCTGGTATAGCGGTGAGTGGCTGATGTGATAGTATTTAGTCCTGGTATAGCGGTCAGCGGGTGACGTGACAGTATTTAGTCCTGGTATAGCTGTCAGTGTGTGATGTGATAGCATTTATAGTTTTATCCAGGGGCGTAACTACCACAGAAGCAGCAGAGGCAGCTGCCACAGGGCCCGGGCCATTAGGGGGCCCGGTGACAGCCGCTACCGCTGCGTTTTTTTTTTTAATAGGCCGTAACGGGCCCTATTTACTTGCTGATCCTGGCTAGGCCGCCCCTTCTCTATAATACTAGTCTAGGGAGGTGGAGGCGGGGGCGGGCGCAGGGCACATGAAGGAGAGAGGACCAGAAGAGGGCAGCGGCAGCACTTCTGAGCAGGTAACTTGAGCGAAGTTCACGAGTAGATATTACTGTACATTGACTTGTCTAGTAGATAGACAAGTCAATGTACAGTAGTATCTATCTACTCGTGAACTTGCCTCGTCGTCCTCACAGCAGCACAGCACACAGTGATTTACTGCAGCCTGCCACTGTTCTGCTTCATTCCTGTTTTACCGTATATTCAGCTGAGTATACGATAAAACAGGGACGAAGCAGAAGAGTGGCAGGCTGCAGTAAATCCATAGGAATGAATGGACGCAGCCGGCACGCAGGGGGTTAAGCGGCCGGCCGCTTCCATTCATTCCTATGGGTGCTAAGCTGTTCCCACAATGATTGGTCAGTAGCCAAGCATTGTGGGAAATAAGCCCTGATCTCGATTCTACCCGAAAAGATCGGGATCGGAATTCCGATCGCGATCGTGAAATTTACTCGATCGCCGATTGGAATCCGATGTTTTCAACCCTAGTACCCATCACAGAGACTGACCCCCATAACACTTAGGACAAGAGTTGACATTATTACATGGAATTACGTGTATATTGCGCCTCTCATTTTCCCCAACCCTGCCACCATGTACGAAGGAAATGATACATTTTATTATATACTCGATCAGCAGACGAATCTAGTTCTGGATTACTGAGCGATCACTCTCATCATGGCTAGTGTGTAAGGAGAGATCCAGACAAAAGAGAAAAAACACAATATAGATTTTTTTTTATTTTTATTGAACAGCAATAAGCAACATTATAATAAAGTTATTACTGGCCCTTTAATATATTAAAAATGGGTCACTGACTCAAAAGCCAATCAACCCAAAGATCCAGAGGAAGGCGAAACGAACTCCCCGGAGCGTTATACCTCAGGGGGGCAAAAAATTCCTTCCTGACCCCACGTGTGGCGATCGGATATCTCCCTGGATCCAAACTGTCCTGCTGCATATTGCTGTGTATATTATTATTTTTTCTGGAGAGCTGACCCTGTAAGGAAAGAAAGAGACATCCTGCTCCTAAGAGCTTATAATCTAATACAATACATCATTATATTAATCACAATCGCACAGCGCTGGCAGGCATTAGTTTCAGGATAAAGTCTTATGACACCTCTCTTCTTGGAGAGTTCCTTTATCAGAACACAAAGTGCTCGCCTGTCACAGAAGGGGATTTCTACCGTGAGATTCAACCCTTCTTTATATTCTTGCACACTCGGCCCTGGGACACTTATGAGAATGTCCGCAAGGCTTCAATCCCTTATACACAATCACACTTCAGACACTCCAGGGCCCAGACACACAACAGTCAGGGATTCTTGTTTCCACCATTCACACAGTACCACTACGGTTAGTACAGTTATGGGGGCTGACAGTACTCGCTGACATTGTTGGACGCCCAACAACCGCTAGCCGGGAAACGCAGCCCAAGGACAGGAGTCACCCAGCCAGGCTGGCCATGACGAGGGGATCGTGTGGAAACTGCCCACTTCCACACTAGCGCTCACGTTAGTAACAACTTATAGTAATTCTTATACTCTATAGAAGTGCAATGTACAAACACACAAGATTATCTTATGGTATCTAAAATGAGGCACAGCATGTAAATAAACTATCCCTAATTTCTATAAGGAGGCATTCACACTACTACCGCTGTCCGCCTTGGGGTTTTCATCCTAAACCCCGAGGACACTGGACAGGGGACGGCTTGCGAGCGGTCAGCCTTAAAACCCATTCATTTGAATGGGTTTTTAAAGGTGACCACCGGTGTCCGTATGCAGCCTCTCTGCTTACAATCTAATACAATACACCTCCTGCCCTTAAACTTAAAAGGGTTGTCTGGCATAAACTAAAACTTTAACATTAAACTAATCCCCCTCCCCCACCTAACTTCTAATCTACTCCTTTTAAAAAACATGTATATTTACCCATATTCCTGGGGCAGTCATGTGACCGCCCCAGGCACATTTTTTGATTTCCCAGTGACGTTCCGTTTTCCTGTTTCCGGAAACGGAACGTCACCAATACTCTTCTCACCCCCCCCGTCCCCATTACCATGGCTTATAATAATAATTACAATTAATCACATTTGCACAGCGCTGGCAGGCATTAGTTTCAGGATAAAGTCTTATGACACCTCTCTTCTTGGAGAGTTCCTTTATCAGAACACAAAGTGCTCGCCTGTCACAGAAGGGGATTTCTACCGTGAGATTCAACCCTTCTTTATATTCTTGCACACTCGGCCCTGGGACACTTATGAGAATGTCCGCAAGGTTTCAATCCCTTATACACAATCACACTTCAGACACTCCAGGGCCCAGACACACAACAGTCAGGGATTAGTTTCCACCATTCACACAGTACCACTACGGTTAGTACAGTTATGGGGGCTGACAGTACTCGCTGACATTGTTGGACGCCCAACAACCGCTAGCCGGGAAACGCAGCCCAAGGACAGGAGTCACCCAGCCAGGCTGGCCATGACGAGGGGATCGTGTGGAAACTGCCCACTTCCACACTAGCGCTCATGTTAGTAACAACTTATAGTAATGCTTATACTCTATAGAAGTGCAATGTACAAACAAACAAGATTATTATCTTATGGTATCTAAAATGAGGCACAGCATGTAAATAAACTACCCCTAATTTCTCTAAGGGGGCATTCACACTACCACCGCTGTCCGCCCTGGGGTTTCCATCCTAAACCCCGGGGAAACTGGACAGGGGATGGCTTGCGAGCGGTCAGCCTTAAAACCCATTCATTTTAATGGGTTTTTAAAGGTGACCGCCGGTGTCCGTATGCACCCCATATGCGCTGTATGCACCCCCTAACATGATATCTACCTTGTTATAATAATAATAAAACCAGAACAAACCATGAATAACACGTCCAGGTGTCTCCAGATAAAGCGACAGTACATACGGTAAAAAAAAAAAGAGGAACCAAGAATTAGAATTTCACACAAGCAAGTAATGACAGATCATAGACGTCTAACAGAACCATCTTTTACATGCTAGCTTGGAGCCAGATTTATTACCTCTGGGACCTTTTCCTTTTAAAGAATCCTCCTGACAATCTCTGCAGGAAAGGAGAAAGGGCTTCTTAGGCTAGGTTCACACCTGAGACACCTGACAGACACCCAGTGGACTCCATGATAGTCAATAGGGTCCGCCCGTGTACTATGTTAGCATGGGAACAGTGCTCCGGCTCTCTGTTGTTCGGGTCTGTCAGCGGGGCCACATCTGGGGTCAGTATGAACCTAACGTTACCCAGATTTTTGGGAGCTAATGGTTTAGTTCTATACTGCACCCCCCCCCCCCCCAATGTGTAAATGAAGCCTCAGCCTGGAATACAGAGCCGCCTACCTGGACATACCGTCCTCTTCAACATATCAAGATTAAGTGACCCAAGATGGTGGCAGTCCATTCCTGTTGTAATGTCATGTAGAATCTGTGATGTCAGCTGCCCTGTCATGTCGTCATAGCTGCCACTGTGTTTTTTTTTTTTTTATACAATCTTTATTTATAGTATACAAGTAAATCAAATAAACAATATAAACAACAACAACAAAAATGAAACAAGCAGGCCGGCCACAGTTGTTTTATGTATTCCCTTGCCCAGGGCCATATTGTGTCTAAACCCATCCCAGTGTGGGGGCAATAAGCGGGCATTATACTGTGTGGAGGGAGGAGTAAGAAGGGGTTACAAATAGAGAAGCTGCCAGCATGGCCATGGAGCCCTATGTGCAGGGGCAGAGTGGAGAGTGGGGCTTATCCCTATACAGAAGGTGGACCCTGCCGAGCTCCTGCCGTCCTGCACAGAAAGAAGGAGCAGAGGAGAGTACAGCAAAGTGAAAGTAAAAAAAGAAAACACACAGGTACATGCTGAGTCACTATGGCTATTAATATCAGGCATCTAGGGTGATTAATTTAGTATTAGTAACTCCATGTGCCTTTCATTAATAGCAATTAACTCCATCATGTGCCTCACATTAACCCCTGTGTACCTCACATAAGTGTTACTAATATGTGAGATATAAGGGGGTACTAATAATGAAGATATTTAATAATTATCTCCATGTCTCACATATGTGTAACTCTTATGAAAATCACACAGGGGTTAATGTGAGGGACATGATGGGGTTAACTGCTATTAATATGAGGCACATGGAGTTACTAAATTGTAATGCACATGACCATACTTTTTATTCACAATTCTGCTGGTATAGCGGTCAGCAGGTGACGTGTTAGTATTTAGTCCTGGTATAGCGGTCAGTGGGTGAAGTGACAATATTTAGTCCTGGTATAGCGGTCAGCAGGTGACGTGTTAGTATTTAGTCCTGGAATAGCGGTCAGTGGGTGATGTGACTGTATTTAGTCCTGGTATAGCGGTCAGCGGGTGACATGACAGTATTTAGTCCTGGTATAGTGGTCAGTGGGTGACGTGACAGTATTTAGTACTGCTATAGCAGTCAGTGGGTGACATGACAGTATTTTGTCCTGGTATAGCGGTCAGCGGGTGATGTGACAGTATTTAGTCCTGGTATAGCGGTCAGCGGGTGATGCAACAGTATTTAGTCCCGGTATAGTGGTCAGTGGGTGATGTGACAGTATTTAATCCTGGTATAGCGGTCAGAGGGTGACATGACAGTATTTAGTCCTGGTATAGCGGTCAGTGGGTGATGTGACAGTATTTTGTTCTAGTTTAGTGGTCAATGGGTGATGTGACAGTATTTAGTCCTAGTATAGCGGTCAGTGGGTGAAGTGACAGCATTTAGTCCTAGTATAGCGGTCAGTGGGTGAAGTGACAGTATTTAGTCCTAGTATAGCGGTCAGTGGGTGACGTGACAGTATTTAGTCCTGGTATAGCGGTCCTATTTGATAACTCTGTATATATATAAATATTTTTTTTGTGTGGGGAAGGGCATGTGCCTTGTTGCTTTTGCAACTGATCTTTAGGGTTAATGCACACGTAGTTTTTTTGGTCTGGATTTTGATGCGGGAAGCTCCGGTAGAATTCGGACCAAAATGCACCTGCTGCAGCTAGCTGCGACTGTTGCGGCTTCCGATCTGGATGAGGCCCAAATGAATGGGTTTAGTCCGGAGGGATGGTCTTGACACAGACACCGTGGCGGTTTCCACCGCGGAGTCCGTGGCAAGATAGGGCAGGTCGCTTCTTTTTTCCGCGAGCGGTGAAATATCGCTTCGCGAAAAAATGAAATGACTAGCTCCCATTGAATTCAATGGGAGGCGTTTTTTTAACCTGGATTTTGATGCGGATTCCACATCAAAATCCAGCCCAAAAAACTACGTGTGAACTAGCCCTAAAAGGTAAGGCAAAGAAGCAACTAGTTTGCCTAGGCAAAAAACTTACAAATTTACAAACAACCACTTAAAACATTGAATTAACAGAATGTGACTATATGTTCAAGTGGGGCCCCACTTTTAATTTTGCCCAGGGCCCTATTTTGTCTAAAACCGGCCCTGGGTTCTGTGTTTCTTACTGTATTGTTTCTGAAGTAAGTACCCAGAGATGACTCATAGGGTCACTGGATCTTTTACATGAGTTAGTTTCAGGTACAGACAGTTTGTCTTAACAGTTTGGCAATGGTCTCATGGCAGCTTGGACAAACACAAGTAACAGCCTTCTCTGACTGAGTTCTAGTTACAACGTCTGCAAAAACACAGAAGCATTTATGTATATTTGCACAGATCACACAGACCATGTTGCTCAAGGCTGTTCAGTTCACTCCTCTAGCTTTCAGGATAGTTTAAGGCTACAGCTGGCTTGACTCCCGGACTATCCCCCTGGTACTCTTCTACACACGAAGCCCTGAAACAAAGCTCCCAAATGGCACAAGAAAACTCCTAATATAATGCGTTTTTACCATCCCAGCGAGACAGAAAACATCAAGCCACAGTGTTTGTAGACTTTACCTTAGTCACCGTGGCCTATAAACTCAAAGCCAGTGTGGCAATAGTCACACCGACACTTCTCCAGGAATTGCTAGAATGAGTACAATGGATCAGAGCGACAATCGAACCTTTGTCAACATCCACTGTACTATTACAGTGGATGCCAGCACTTTAAACATGGTACCCACTCAACAGCTAGAGAATAATTTCATGAAAGATGGGAATCAGACCGCTAGAACCCCCACCAAAACGTCTTGCTGCTCCATTCATTCTCTATGGGAGTGCTGGAGATAGCCAAATAATGTGGCACAATACCTAATATTGCTTCTTTTATGCTGGAGCCTTTTTCAGTAACAATTGGTAAAAATTTTCCCAAGAGTTTTGCCATGATACAATCTAATTATTGCAAAGTAAGCATCACTGATGGAAGAAATTCAGTCTTAAGCATGGCATATCCTACTAATATTATAACTGTGAAAGTCTGTGTGTTTGGATGTTTGTGTGTTTGGATGTTTGTGTGTTTGGATGTTTGTTCCACTATCACAGCCAAACGCCTGAACGGATTGGCCTGAGATTTTCCACATACCTAGATATTTTGCAGGAAAGAAACATAGGCCACTTCCCAAGTCGTCAAGTCACCCGACAAGCCCGGCCGCGACCAGCAGGACGATACTCCGGCTCCACTGCAGGACATGCGATGACGTCATCACGGCTCTACCAGTGGCACTCTCATTGGTTCGCGCCAGCCTCTGGGCAGGCCGGTGGAGAAGCGGCGCCGGCCCATACGTCCAGGGCAGACTGTGAGCGGGCCGGACTCCGCTGAGCGACCCGGCCAACATGGCTGATACTTGCGCCTCCAGAGCACCACAGCCGCAATGCCTGCTCTCCATGCAACGACTACTATATCGACGGTGGTGGTGCATGTGCGACAGGCCTCTGGAAAGCTCCGGCACTCTGCGAGGGGCAACACGTCCGACGTCTCCACCGGCTCGGTAAGTACACCGGAACACTCTAGTGTGCGGGTACATTGCACAAACCATCGTGCCAGGGGCCAGGTGTGTAGGGCCTGGGGGGAGCTCATGGGGGACTGTAGGGTGCCGAGCGTGTAAGGCCCCTCCGGGCACGGCGTTTCTCACCCTGTGTAGCACGCGGGAGGATGGCACACAAGACACAGTTTCGGGGTTACAAAAGGGGATCCAGGCACCAGACCCAGGAAGAGCACAGGGAAAGGGTTGGAGCAGGAGCACAGGCAAAATCATAACATGGGGGCCCCCCAAAAGGGGGTCCCCTCAGAAGGGTGCAAGGGCCACCATAAAATCCAGAACCAGCAGAAAGTAAGAGGGCAGTGGGACAAGGGCACATGGGATAAGCAGCGGGAAATGGAAGACACCGCCCCAGCGTTGAATAGAGTCTGCCTTGGCCAACACCAAAACACCCCTGCCAACCCGCGGACAAAGTCGCGGGCACATGCTAGTATGCTCATAGAATATGAACAATATCCATAAAACACAGTGCCTTCTCTATTTGTCTATGTCCAATTTTACTGTGAAATCCAAACATTTGATACATAATCCTCATTGTTTAGTCACCTTCATTGCAACGCAAAAATTTTTGCCCCTGAAGTGGTGCACGCATTTTATAAATATGGCGTTCAGTCTGAACTGGTGTAAAAATACATTGATAAATTGGATTTTGGATGTTCAGACTAAAGTGGTAGGACTAATACCTTCTTACAGACCAGGTGCATTCTGTTAGCATTATTTTGCAGTCATAAATTGTCAGGTTAAAAAAGTCAGTTCCAAGCAGCTGTTTTATAATAACCTTTTTTCACTTTCACTTGCAGATATGTGTGACAGGGAATCTGCTGGTTCAATGCCTGTCACAGCATGCACTGCCTCATCCTCTATGTGCGTGACAGCTGAACTGCTTTACAACGTGATATGATTGGGAAGGTCACCCTTCTGAGTTTATTCCCAAAACTTGTATTCAAATGAAATGCAAAAACATGTCTAAACTTCTGAAAACTAACACGTCTCTGGAACAAATAATGTGTCCGTGTCTAATCGAGGCACAAACATTAAACAGAAAAAGAAAATACATAAAACGTGTACTAAACAGATAGAGGTTTATGTACTTGAGAATGCAAACCTTCACAATAAGGTCAGATATGCATGTGATGTTAGGGGTCGTTCACACTATTGCTGGTAACCGTCAGTAGTGCCTGTTGCTAGTGTCCGTTACAAGATTTTAGCAATGGACACTTGCAGAACCATCACAAATCGCTTAAAAAATTCATTGATTTCAATTGGATTTTATCTGGTGTCTGTTAGTGATCATTGATGTCCGTTTCCCATGTCTGTCATTTTTCGTGGGCAAAAAATCCTGCATGTGTGTCTTTACACTGCCATTGTTGAACTGGGGTTCTTTGGGCCCATCACATAATAAATAGAGATGAGCGAACAGTGTTCTATCGAACACATGTTCGATCGGATATCAGGCTGTTCGATGTGTTCGATTCGAATCGAACATCACGTGGCAAACTCCAAAAAAATTTGATTCCCCTCCCACCTTCCCTGGCGCTTTTTTTGCACCAATAACAGCGCAGGGGAGGTGGGACAGGAACTACTACACCGGAGGCATAAAAAAAAATCGGAAAAAGTCATTGGCTGCCGAAATCAGGTGACCTCCATTTTAGACGAATAGTGGATTTCAAATCCGGGTCATATGAGAATGTGAACTTTGTGACTAAGAGACAGGGATAGCTGTACAGGCAGGGATAGCTACGGATAACCTTTATTTAGGTAGGAATGTTATTAAAAATAACTTTTTGGGGCTCTATCGGGTGTGTAATTGTGATTTTTGTGACATAAACTTTTTCCCATAGGAATGCATTGGACAGCGCTGATTGGCCAGAGTACGGAATTCGACCAATCAGCGCTGGCTCTGCTGGAGGAGGCGGAGTCTAAGATCACTCCACACCAGTCTCCATTCAGGTCCGACCTTAGACTCCGCCTCCTCCGGCAGAGCCAGCGCTGATTGGCCGAAGGCTGGCCAATGCATTCCTATGGGAATGCAGAGACTTAGCAGTGCTGAGCCAGTTCTGCTCAACTACACCCTGTGCCGGTCAGCCCATCTGATATAGCAGAGCCGAGTATGCACACTCGACTCTGCTACATCAGATGTAGCAGAGCCGAGGGTGCACTGGAACCCCTGTGCAAACTCAGCTCACGCTAATAGAATGCATTGGCCAGCGCTGATTGGCCAATGCATTCTATTAGCCCGATGAAACAGAGCTGAATGTGTGTGCTTAGCTCAACTACTCCACCGACGTAGTTGAGCTAAGCACACACATTCAGCTCTACTTCATCGGGCTAATAGAATGCATTGGCCAATCAGCGCTGGCCAATGCATTCTATTACCGTGAGCTGAGTTTGCACAGGGGTTCCAGTGCACCCTCGGCTCTGCTACATCTGATGTAGCAGAGCCGAGTGTGCATAAGGGTTCCAATGCACCGGCTGGCCAATGCATTTCTATGGGAATGCAGAGACTTAGCAGTGCTGAGCCAGTTCTGCTCAACTACACCATGTGCCGGTCAGCCCATTAGATGTAGCAGAGCCGAGGGTGCACTAGAACCCTTATGCACACTCGGCTCTGCATTGGCCAATTGGCCAATCAGCCAATAGAATGCATTGGCCAATCAGCGCTGGCCAATACATTCTATTAGCGTGAGCTGAGTTTGCATAAGGGTTCTAGTGCACCCTCGGCTCTGCTACATCTGATGTAGCAGAGCCAAGTGTGCACACTCGGCTCTGCTATATCAGATGGGCTGACCGGCACACGGTGTAGTTGAGCAGAACTGGCTCAGCACTGCTAAGTCCCTGCATACCCATAGGAATGCATTGGCCAGCCTTCGGCCAATCAGCGCTGGCTCTGCTACATCAGATGTAGCAGAGCCGAGTGTGCATAAGGGTTCTAGTGCACCCTCGGCTCTGCTACATCTGATGGGCTGACCGGCACACGGTGTAGTTGAGCAGAACTGGCTCAGCACTGCTAAGTCTCTGCATTCCCATAGGAATGCATTGGCCAGCCTTCGGCCAATCAGCGCTGGCTCTGCCGGAGGAGGCGGAGTCTAAGGTCAGACCTGAATGGAGACTGGTGTGGAGCGATCTTAGACTCCGCCTCCTCCAGCAGAGCCAGCGCTGATTGGTCGAATTCCGTACTCTGGCCAATCAGCGCTGGCCAATGCATTCTATTAGCCCGATGAAGTAGAGCTGAATGTGTGTGCTTAGCTCAACTACTCCACCGACGTAGTTGAGCTAAGCACACACATTCAGCTCTACTTCATCGGGCTAATAGAATGCATTGGCCAATCAGCGCTGGCCAATGCATTCTATTACCGTGAGCTGAGTTTGCACAGGGGTTCCAGTGCACCCTCGGCTCTGCTACATCTGATGTAGCAGAGCCGAGTGTGCATAAGGGTTCTAGTGCACCCTCGGCTCTGCTACATCTGATGTAGCAGAGCTGAGTGTGCACACTCGGCTCTGCTATATCAGATGGGCTGACCGGCACACGGTGTAGTTGAGCAGAACTGGCTCAGCACTGCTAAGTCTCTGCATACCCATAGGAATGCATTGGCCAGCCTTCGGCCAATCAGCGCTGGCTCTGCCGGAGGAGGCGGAGTCTAAGGTCGGACCTGAATGGAGACTGGTGTGGAGTGGATCTTAGACTCCGCCTCCTCCAGCAGAGCCAGCGCTGATTGGTCGAATTCCGTACTCTGGCCAATCAGCGCTGTACAATGTATTCCTATGGGGAAAAGTTAGCTTGCGAAAATTGCAAGCTGACAGGGATTTCCATGAAATAAAGTGACTTTTATGCCCCCAGACATGCTTCCCCTGCTGTCCCAGTGTCATTCCAGGGTGTTGGTATCATTTCCTGGGGTGTCATAGTGGACTTGGTGACCCTCCAGACACAGATTTGGGTTTCCCCCTTAACGAGTATATGTTCCCCATAGACTATAATGGGGTTCGAAACCCGTTCGAACATTCGAACAGTGAGAGGCTGTTCGAATCGAATTTCGAACCTCGAACATTTTAGTGTTCGCTCATCTCTAATAATAAATACATTCTAAGAGGACATCCTGCATCTAAAAAACATGGAACTCCACCTTTATAGTCAATGTAAACTTTATTATCATCGTACATTCTAATGGTCCAATAAGTTGCTTTTTGTCTCAGTCCATAAGAAACAGACTAGTAGCAAGTGGTTTTGCTCCTTTGGTGAGTACTTCCAGTCCTTTAGATTGCCACCTTATATTTGCATTTTGGGTTGCACAGCAAGATGTTGAGATGATATCTTAATTTATTAAGATATGCCTCTTAATAAATAGGCGCATGCCTAGCTCTCCATAAGCCAAAAAGTCAAATCTACGCCAGCTAGTAAATCTACTGGGCTGCTGAGGCCATACATCTCTTTTTCATCGGTGTCATTTGCGTGGCCCTTAATGATCAGCTATTGTCAATTCTGAATATTCACAATATCAGGTTAACCTGTGTTTATTGAACTATGTAGCAAACAGTATGGTGGCTCAGTGGTTAGCACTGTTGAACCCAACTACGAGGAGTTTGTAGGTACTCCATGTGTTTGCAGTTTTTCTTTGGATACTCCAGTTTCCTCCCACACTCCAAAGGCATACTGATAGGGGATTTAGATAGTGAGCCCTCTGGGATAGTGAGTGCCAATGTCTGTAAAGCGCTGCTGGATATGTTGTATACAAATAAGAAAAATAAAAAATAATAGTATCATAATGTATATGCCCCATAGTCAGGTCTCATACTCAGGAAGATGAAGGAATCTGATATGAGGATGATATTCAGTTGAGGACTAAAGATCACAGAATCTGACATATGATCCTTTAGGCTGAAGTCCCACTTTGCGGAAATGCAGCTTTTTTTGTTGCAGATTTTGTTGTGGTTTTTTTTAAGCCAAATCCAGGAGTGGATTGAGTAGAAGATATAAGTATAAGTACTACCTATATATTTCCCATTCCTTTTATAGCCATTCTTGGGTTTGGCTCAAAAAAACGCAACAAAATCTGCAACAAAAAAAAGCTGCATTTCCGCAACGTGTGGCCTTAGCCTTAAAGAGAATCCAGTGGAGGATCCAGGGTTTGCAGGGCCCTGGGCAATTGACTTTGGCGGGGCCCTACGCGCAGCAGCAAATTAGGCCCCGCCCACTTTTATGTTGACTCCGCCCATTCTCATTCATTTTTCATGTGATTCCACACAGTATAATCCTCCTACAGTCACCCGTAAATTATATGTCCCCCCCTCCATCTCTCCCCATTTTCATATACACCCTTCATCTACCCCTAGTTTCATGTCCCCCCCCTCTATCTCTGTCCCCAGTTTCATGCCATTCTCCCCCTTTATCTGCCCACAGTTTCATGTCCCCCCCGTCTCTGCCCCAGTGTCATGCCGTTCTCCCCCCTTCATCTGCCCCAGTGTCATGCTGTTCTCCCCCCCTCTATCTGCCCCAGTGTCATGCCGTTCTCCCTCCGTTCATCTGCCCCAGCGTCATACTGTTCTCACACACACTCACCTTCCCTCGTTCCCTCGCAGCTCTCTCCCTCATATACATATTGTAGGCGCGATGTGACATCATCACATCGCGACTACAAATGCCGGAGCTCAGCGTTAAAACAGGAGCTGAGCTGTGACACCTCCTGCTTTAGACGCCTATGTATTCAGCTCATCGGCGTCCGTAGGAAATCGGGACATGCTGACCCAGGGCCGGCTCCAGGTTTTTATGGGCCCTTGGGCGACAGAGCCTCAGTGGGCCCCCTTGTAAAGGAGGCGGGGGAGTCGAGACACTGTGCGTCACAGATGAAGTGAGTGACGTCATGCAGGAGTGTGGCATCACCAACGCCATACCTCCTAATTTTTAATGAGTAGAAAGAGGGGTAAAATGTGCGGCGCGCTCTGCGTGCCGCGGCAAATTTGGCTCCACCCACTTTTATGTTGATTCCACCCATTCTCATTCATTTATCATGTGCTCCCACACAGTATAATCCTCCGACAGTCACCCGTAAATTATATGCCCCCCCTCCATCTCTCCCCCAGTTTCATATACACCCTTCCTCTGTCCCCAGTTTCATGTCCCCCCCTCCATCTCTGTCCCCAGTTTCATCACGTTCTCCCCCTTCATCTGCCCACAGTATAATGTCCCCCGTCTCTGCCCCAGTGTCATGCTGTTCCCCCCTCCCCTTCATTTGCCCCCCAGTTTCATTGGGCCCCCTCCATCTTTGTCCCCAGTTTCATGCCGTTCTCTCCCCACCCCCTTCATCTTCCCCAGTGTCATGCCGTTCCCCCCTCCCCTTCATTTGCCCCCCAGTTTCATGGGCCCCCTTCATTATGTTCCACCTTAATATTTAATACAAAACAAACACTTACACTCACCTTCTATCACTCACCTTCCATCGTTCCTCCGACGCTCCTCTCTCCTCTCTCCCACTCCAGTCATATACGTGATTAAAGCAGGAGCTGTGACCTCAACTCCTGCTTAGCTACGGCCCGGCTTGCGTGTGTAGGCGCGATGTGATGACGTCATCGCGCCTACACACGCAAGCCGGGCCGGAGCTTTAAAGCAGGAGCTGAGGTCACAGCTCCTGCTTTAATCGCGTACAGTGGCGTAACTAGGAATGGCGGGGCCCTGTGGCGAACTTTTGACATGGGCCCCCCCCCCCTTCCTGACCGACACCGAAGATCTCGACCAACTACCCCCCCACACACACACGCTGCATTCCTGCACGCTCAATTATGTCCCATAGTGGCTCCTGCACACAGTATTATACCCCATTGTGGCCCCTGCACACAATATTACACCCCACTGTGGCCCCTGCACACGGGATTATGTCCCATAATGAACACCCACGAACAATTATTATACTCTGGGGTATTTTCAGACCCCGGAGTATAATAATTGGAGACCAAGGGGAGATACAGACATAAAAAAAAAAAGTTACTTACCTGTCTCCGGCTCCGCTGCAGCCTTTGGTGGTGTTGGCCATCTTTAATAACACACTGATGTCACATGACATTTCATACCCTCCCTCCATCTGCCCCCAGTTTCATGCACCCCTCATCTCTACCCACATTTTCATGTCCTCTCCTCCATCTCTGCCCCTAGGTTACTGTTGCTCCTCACCACACACACATACACACTCACACACATACACACTCACACACACTTACACACAGACAGACACTCTCCATCCTGCATCTCCCTTCCCTTCCCCCTCCCCTTCATTACCTCGCAGCAGATCTCTCCTTCTCTTTCCAGGACTGTACGGGCTATAGACACGCCCACCCACTCATGTGACGGATGACGTCACACAAGGTCCTTTCAGCTTTCCCCCGCTCTTAGCACAGTTAAAGAGGACCTTTCACCATATCTGGGCACAGGCAGTGTTATATACTGCCAGAACCCGGTACCGTAGCGCTTTACAGTCAGAAGGGCGTTTCTGACCATTAGCCAGAGACGTCCTTCTGCCTCGCGGCGCCAATCGCGCTGTACTGTGGAGCCGGGAGGAACGCCCTTCTGACCATAGAAGAGCTACGGTACCGGGCCGTAAGCTCTTCACACCGGGCACAGATCGGGAAAGCCGACAGTGCGCTGAATTCAGCGCACTGTCAGCTTTCTGGCAGTATATAGAACTGCCTGTGCCCGGATATGGTGAAAGGTCCTCTTTAAAACAGTTTGTCTGTGATAAGAGTGGGGGTAGCAGGGGTAGCTGTCACTGGGCCCCTTATGTCCCGGGCCCTGTGGCAGCTGCCTCTGCTGCTATGGTGGTAGTTACGCCACTGATCACGTATGTATTCCAGCTCATCGGCGGACGGACGCCGATGAGCTGAAATCGTGACAGGCAAGTGCCGGGGGGCCCCCAGAGGCTCTGTGGGCCCCGGCACTTGCCCGACTGCTGAGCTGACCGGGACCATTTTGTTAGGGCCGGGCCGCGGGGCCCCGCTAAGCGCGGGGCCCCGGGCGGTTGCCCGGCTCGCCCGGCCCTGGATCCGCCCCTGAGAGAATCTGTCACCCCTCCTCCGTGTTTTAGTAAATACTCGTTATCCACATTAGCTAACATCTTTTCTTATAGAGATGTGGTGGGTAATTCTCCTGTTATTCCTCATAAAAAATGTATAAATAAATTGACAACTGGGTGTTACCACTTTGCTAGTCAATGCTGCACGTCCATACATTGTAATATTAGTTATAATGGTGAACTGCATTTTAAACATGATTATGATAATGCAGTATTTTTGTTATTGTTTCCTCAGTCTAATACAGCAGAAGCCATTCAATGTGACAATTCTATAACATTTGGGATGTCGGTAAGAGGCAACTACTTGCAAAGCATATATACTTCTTCATAGTCAGTACATTGTGTACTTGCCTTTTCTGATTAATAAGAGATTTACACATCAGGAAGTCTGAAGGAAAGATTTCCTGATAGGAGGTAAAAATATCTCATTAAAGGCGGAACTGATGTAGGTTTTATAAGTTCTCACTCTAGATAATGAACCTGTGGTTGGTTTATTAGGTGTACATGCTATTAATGAATAGGCAGGTTTATATTGGAAATTTCCTAATTTATATTACAAAGAAATGGGATAAAGAATATTAGATACAATTATATATAAATATGGTTATTAAATAGATTAAATAAATAGATTGGAGTAAGTGGTCAAAAAAAATATATGTAGATAGATAGATAGATAGATAGATAGATAGATAGATAGATAGACGGAACCAACAAATTAATCCAAAAAAGCAGGCAACAAGGCAAACTGAAGTGTAACATGGATTTGGGTGAATAAAGTATTCCTAGCCAGATCACGGGAAATATAGTGTCATATGGTGGCTATGGTGCCTTCGTGATTTGTATATATTCTAGCTCCACCAGAGAAGGAGCTCTGGCTCATAGAAAGGGGTTCCAAGTGGAGGACCCCTCTATGATGTCCATATGCATAAGGCCATCAGTGCAAAGAAGATGTTTTGCTGGAGAGGTAAGTAACAGTGTTTATGTTTGTATCCCCCTCTCGGTCTCCGATTATTATACTCTGGGGTCTGAAAAGACCCCAAAGTATAATAATTGTTAATTGGTGTCCACAATGGAGCATAGTACTGGGTGATGGGGCCACTATGGGGCATAATACTGGGTGATGGGGCCACTATGGGGCATAATACTGAGTGAAGGGGCCAGTATGGGGTATAATGCTGTGTGTAGGGGCAACTATGGGGCATAATACTGTGTGTAGGGGCCACTATGGGGTATAATGCTGTGTGTAGGGGCAACTGTCGGGCATAATACTGAGTGATGGGGCCACTATGGGGGATAATACTGGGTGATGGGGCCACTATGGGGTATAATGCTGTGTGCAGGGGCAACTATGAAGCATAATAGTGCGCGCAGGAATGCGCGCGGGGGGGGGGGGTGTTGGTCCTGGTCTTCGACGTCGGTCGGAGGGGACCCCATGACAAAGGTTCGCCATGGGCCCTGCCAATCCTAGTTACGCCAATGAGCTGTAATATAGTTATTTTCCATGAACATGATTAAACACTGTCTGCATTAACCAGACAATGAAACAAGTGCCTGTAATGTGTAAGATTACAGATGAGCCAAATGATACTGTAGTGTAGTGATAAGAACTGTATCAAATATTGTCAGTGTTAGGTAGGGTTCACACTACCGTTGGATTCCGTTCAGAAGGTGTCCGTTTAAAAAACAAAACAAAAAACGGACACCTATCATAATGACCACAAACGGACAGCAACTGATTTCAAATGGACAGAAAAGTCCTGCATGTAGGATTTTTTTTTTGTCCACTTGAAAAAACAGACATGGGTGTAAATAGACACAAGATAAAATCCTATTAAAATGAATGGAAATTTCAGACGGACCAGCTTGTGTCCATTGCTAAAATCTTACACAGACAATAGTCACGGACACTTCTGACAGAATCCAAGAGTAGTGTGAATGCCCACTTGGTATGCATAGCAGTAGCATTGCAAGGCCTTGTTCACATCAGCGTTGGTATTCCGTCCAGGGGAGCCCGCATGAGGACCTCCCCGAACGGAATACCGAACACAACTACAAGCAGTGTGCCAGTGAAAGCACACAGATCCCATAGACTATAATGGGGTCTGTGTGCTTGCCATCAGATCTCCGCAGGGATCATGCGGACAGGAAAGTAGTTCAGAATCTACTTCCCTATCCGCATGATTCGTGCGGGCAGCGCGTGGCAAGCACATGGACTCCATTTTATAGTCTATAGGGCCCGTGTGCTTTCACTGCACAGCTCTTGCAGTTGTGCTTGGTATTCCGTTCGGGCGGGGGGGGGGGGGTGTCCCATATGGACTCCCCCGGACATAATACCAACGCAGATGTGAACGAAGGGTAAGGCTTGTATACCATGGGCTGTGCATTGGATCTGATGTCCATTAGCTTATACATGGTTTTCTGTCTGTAAGTACCGATGTCAATTAATGACATTGCTTCTGACTTAATTGAACATGATCTGATATTAGTGACCTGTCTTTTAGATGGATCAGCAATATTTTAGTGCCCCCCCCCAAAAAAAAAAAAAAAAAAAAAGCATTACTAAGGCACTTGCCCTAAACTTTCAGCCACATGATATCATGTGTTCCAAGACTTGGTGCTCAGCAGAGGCCATTGTATGAGGTTTACATTCCATTGAAATGTACACAGTTGAACACAGTATGACTCAAAGTGACTGCCAAACACCGCTGAAGCTGACTGAGGAATCAGAGAGTAGGGGGTCATCATTTACTTTAAGGACAATAATGCTTGGTTGGAAGATCATTGACTATCATGTGCCATAGTGTATTAGTCGGACGATCATAGACTATCATGTGCCGTAGTGTATTAGTCGGACGATCATAGACAGCCATGTGTCATAATGTATTAGTCAGACGATCATAGACTATTATGTGCCATAGTGTATTAGTCGGACGATCATAGACTATCATGTGCCATAGTGTATTAGTCGAACGATCATAGACTATCATGTGCCATAGTGTATTAGTCAGACGATCATAGACTATCATGTGCCATAGTGTATTAGTCAGACGATCATAGACTCTCATGTGCCGTAGTGTATTAGTCAGACGATCATAGACTATTATGTGCCGTAGTGTATTAGTCGGACGATCATAGACTGCCATGTGCTATAGTGTATTAGTCGGACGATCATAGACTATCATGTGCCATAGTGTATTAGTCAGACAATCATAGACTATTATGTGCCATAGTGTATTAGTCAGAAGATCATAGACTGCCATGTGCCATAGTGTATTAGTCGGAAGATCATAGACTCTCATGTGCCATAGTGTATTAGTCGCACGATCATAGACTATTATGTGCCATAGTGTATTAGTCGGAAGATCATAGACTCTCATGTGCCATAGTGTATTAGTCGGACAATCATAGACTATTATGTGCCGTAGTGTATTAGTCGAACGATCATAGACTATCATGTGCCATAGTGTATTAGTCAGACGATCATAGACTATCATGTGCCATAGTGTATTAGTCGCACGATCATAGACTCTCATGTGCCATAGTGTATTAGTCGGACAATCATAGACTATTATGTGCCGTAGTGTATTAGTCGGACGATCATAGACTGCCATGTGCTATAGTGTATTAGTCGGACGATCATAGACTATCATGTGCCATAGTGTATTAGTCAGACAATCATAGACTATTATGTGCCATAGTGTATTAGTCGCACGATCATAGACTATCATGTGCCATAGTGTATTAGTCGGAAGATCATAGACTATCATGTGCCATAGTGTATTAGTCGGAAGATCATAGACTATCATGTGCCATAGTGTATTAGTCAGACAATCATAGACTATTATGTGCCATAGTGTATTAGTCGCACGATCATAGACTCTCATGTGCCATAGTGTATTAGTCGGAAGATCATAGACTGCCATGTGCCGTAGTGTATTAGTCGGACGATCATAGACTGCCATGTGCTATAGTGTATTAGTCGGACGATCATAGACTATCATGTGCCATAGTGTATTAGTCAGACAATCATAGACTATTATGTGCCATAGTGTATTAGTCGCACGATCATAGACTATCATGTGCCATAGTGTATTAGTCGGAAGATCATAGACTATCATGTGCCATAGTGTACATGTGTTGTCTTCTGTGGCAGTAGGGCCCTTGGGAACTTGGGTCTGAGCACAACTTTTGTATGACACATGTTGAATAACATTAGGACAATGGCTTACACTTAGTAAACGTTGGTTGTTTACTATTGTACATTAGTCTATTCATTTACTTGTCAGAAATTTCTGCAAATGAATATTACAGTGGTGGATAAGAAAAAAAATATCCCATATTTTCAACACTGATTTTTTTTTTAATATGAGTTTTTGAACAGATGAACTTTTCTCACTTTTCTCTTCACTTTTCAAAAGGCATTTTGAACAAATGAACGTGTTTTTAACATGAATATAAAACATTGCCCTTCCACGGATGTGTCTCTGAAAACAAACGCCCGAGCTATTCTCACCAAATGTTCAGGCATTTAATGAGAGCACATGTACAGCTGGTGCAGAGCTGGTAACTTTCCATTAACCTCCCAATCGTCTACAAGTGAAGAGCTTTACAGGCTCCATTTGAAGTCCAGTATCCTTAATATTTATATGAAAGAAATCCAAAGCAGGCCAGACACATAAAGTTTATTATACTACTATTTATGCAGTGCTAGCATCATTAATCCAATCCAAACAACTGGTGACATGTTGAAACAGAAAAAGAAGAGTCGATTCTTCAAGCTGGAGTAGGGGCATTGTGAAGAAAAATGTCATTAAAGGGGATGATCATTAGGAACAATCGACTTTTGATATAAGGGTCTCGCTGTGAAAAATGATCAGACACCCCCAGTGGTAAACTGTAATCTGTAGGACTCTCTGGTTTACACAAAAAAAATCACAATATAAACATAATGCATAGTTACTCTACCTAGTGCCATCCATTTGAATCTTTCTAGTTCCTCCAATTCCCAGATCCTTCTTCATTTCTACAAAATGACCATAAGCTTCTCAGACTACACTATATGCAGACTTTGCTTTGGTAGGCTAAGACAGTCCCCACACTCTTTGCTGCTTCATCCATCCAAGAGTAGGGGGGAATGTTTCAGACCACCATAGCCTAGTATACGTAGAGTAATCTGAGCAGCTGGTGACCATTTTACAAAAATGAAGATGGATCAGGAATTGGAGAAGTTCTTCCACAAAGATTAGAAAGGTGGTCGCTGCATATTTTGATTATGCATTTATTATGACATTTTATTCTGGAACAAAGGGTCACGTTGCTGTGTTGGAAAAATGAAGCATTATACACTTACTATTGAAACTCATTGGTTTGTATGTCTAAGGTCTTGCAGGATGAAGGAGATGTTGTTTGGAGGCATACTCTGCTTTGGCTTATACACATGGACGTAATTACTGGGGTAGCAGCTCCCACAGGGCCCGGGACATCAGGGTGCCCAGGGGCGAACCTGCCCCTTTCGCCGCCCGACGCTAACTACAGAAAGCCGCCCCCCCTGCCGGGAGGAGGGGGCGGAGCAGAGGGGTCCTGGCGGAGCGGAGGGGGCGTGGCGTAGTGCAGGGGGGCGGGGCTTAGCGCCGTTCGCCGGCAGAGAGCAGGCACGGAGACGACCTGCTCTCTGCCTGAGCGTGAGAGGAGGCTGCTGGAGCAGCGCTGCTCCAGTGGCCTCCCCAAACCACCGCTCGGTGCTAAGCCAGTCCAGGACAGCTTGTCCTGGATTGGCTTAGGTAACCAAAAATGCCGCCCTCCCTGAGGCCCTGGCATAGCGCCGCCTGAAGCGCTCGCTTCAGGTAACCTCATGGGAGGTGCGGCGCTGAGGGTGCCCAGCGGCAGCTGCTACCGATGCATAATTATTTATTTTTTTTAATAGTCCGAGTAACTCCTGCAGGTAACGGGCCTTATTTAATTTCGGATCCTGGCTCCTCCTCACGGCTGCCGGTGCTTCTTCTTTTGCGGAGGCTGTGAGCAGGAGCCAGGATCGGTAAGTGAGGCCACGGGCCCGCAAACCCCACAAACACTGTTACTCACCTCTCCTGGCTCTGGCAGGCTTTCGGGCCTACTTGGTTTACGTCACAGATGTTACATGGCCTTCGTCCTTATGTGTTGCGACGCAAGCCCCGGCTCAAGTGACGTCTCTTTGAAGATGGCCGACATCAGCGGGGAGTGCATTGTAGCCAGGAAGAAGTAAGCAACAGTGTTTTTTATGTTTGTATCCTTCCCTGGGTCTACGATTATTATACTCTGGGGTCTGAAAAGACCCCAGATTATAATAATTGTTCATGGGTTGTCCACAATGGGGCACAATTCTGTGTGCAGGGGCCATTATGGGGAATAATACTGTGTGCAGGGGTCACTATCAGACATAGTACTGTGTTCAGGGACCACTATGGGGCACAGTACTGTGTGCAGGGGCCACTATGGGGCATAATACTGTGTGCAGGGGCCACTATCAGGCATACTACTGTGTGCAGGGGCCACTATCAGACATAGTACTGTATTCAGGGACCACTATGGGGCACAGTACTGTGTGCAGGGGCCACTATGGGGCACAGTACTGTGTGCAGGGGCCACTATCAGGCATACTACTGTGTGCAGGGGCCACTATGGGGCATAGTACTGTGTGCAGGAGCCACTATTGGGCATAGTACTGTGTGCAGGGACCACTATCAGGCATAGTACTGTGTGCAGGGACCACTATCAGGCATAGTACTGTGTGCAGGAGCCACTAGGGGGCATAATAATGTGTGCAGGGGCCACTAAGTGGAATAATACTGTGTGCAGGGGCCACTATGGGGCATAATATCATGTGCAGGGGTCGGTTGGGGTCTTCAGAGGGGGGCATGTCAAAAGTTCGCCATGGGGCCCAGCCATTCCTAGATACGCCACTGCTTATACACTTGTACATAAAGGCCCATTCTCTATTAATTCAACATTCTTGTTTTTTTTTTCTTTGTAAGGAAGGTTTTCTAAGCCAGGAAATCTTTGTAAGCAATCATTAAAATAAATTAATGTAGTATAATGAATAGGTATTAGTTCTGCTTGAACCTGGATTATTTGTGGTACAATTCCATGTGAGTTTATTAGTCAACTAAAGATATATTAACCATATAGAGGGATGAACCATTACATAGGGATGTATTGCATATATGGTGACTTGTGTTACGTTTGTCTTGCTGTATATTAGGCATTTAACCCCTTCAAACCACATCCAGTTTTCATTTTTGTATTTCTTTTTTTCCCTCCCCACATTTCAAGACCTATAATGTTTTCATTCTTCAGTTCATAGGGTCACATGATGGCTTATTGATTGCGGGACAAATTGTACTGTATTGTGTAATGACACCATTCAATATCCTGTACAATGTACTAGGAAGCTGGAAAAAAAATCAGAATGGAAAAAAAAACATTGTGGTACTAAAAGCTTCCAGCAGTCAGGAAGTGGTGTGTATATATAGCTCCAATATGCTCTGTGGGGAGAATTTCTCACCTTCATAGACTTGTAGGGGGTATCCTACAAAATAATTATCTCTTCTCCTGATTTTAGTCCAAACAGTCTTCCATAATAGCTCACTAATCCTTATCCTAGTCACTCACACCAAGTGTTTATGAATTTGGAAAAAATCTGGCAGCTGGATTTTAGATAATTGTTCGGCTTTTTTGCATGTATATATATGTTAGATGATTTGTTCTAAAAATGAGCAAGTGCAGCCAAAAATCATAAACAAAAGAAAGAGCTATTTCTCTTTTTTAAGTATATTATTAGAGCTTATGCATTTAGAAGTATTAAAGAGGTTCTTCTTATCAATGACATCACTCCACAGGATAGGTGATACATATCTGATGGCTGCGAGTTCCAGCATATGCACAACACTTTTTCCCACCTGTCCCACTTCACGTTCCCTTCACCTGACTGGAGTGGTAGTCAGGTATACACAGTGTCATTCCATTCAATGTTTGTAGGACTGCTGCAAAACAACCAAGTACTTGAGGGACCCGCGGGACTTAATCGTGGCATTTTGCAGTCAGGGCAAAGTGGATGGGATTCTTACAAGTCCCATGCCCACTTTACAGTAAATACCACGCTGCAATTTCCAAGACTGGCCTGGTTTTGGAAATCGCAGCATGTCAATTAAGTCTTCAGAAACGCCGGCGATTTCCCCAAAGGTATAATTGTAACAGAAAGTCCGTGGAGGAAAACTCCTCAAAGTTTCTGTCTAAAGTGCTGCGGGAAGAACTGTGATGCGTTTCCACCGCGGTTTTTTCCCGCAGCGCTTTTTGGCTGCAGGACATCCCATGGAGCCTTAGCCTTACACAGCTATTTTTACTAGCCCATACATTTTCATTCTATAACTGTGCACATGCGTAACCACTTCTCTATTCAAATGGAAGACATAAGACCACCATTCTTGTAAATGTACCAAACACACAGAATAAAGACAGGTTTATTTATATTCATGAAAAGGTAACAAGACGACCTGAAAAATGTCACATTGCAACATTTGCTATATTACTATAAAAAACAACATACCGTACTATAAGACGCACCTAGGTTTTAGAGGAGGAAAATAGGGAAAAAAAATTTTGAAGCAAAAACTGGTAAAATATTTAATATATGGGAGTTGTAGTTTTGCAACAGCTGCAAGGCCACATTGACAGGTGACCCTGCAGCTGTACGGGGACGCATAGAGTGTTTTTTTTTTGCGGGGCCAGAAGTACTTTTTAGTTATACCATTTTGGGGCATGTCTATTTCTTAGATCACCATGTATTGAAAAAAAAAACAGGAGGTGATTTAGAACTTTTATTTATTTCATATTTTTATTATATATTTTTAAAGCTTTTTTTTTTTTTTTTTTTTTACTATTTTATTCCCCCCTGGGGGCTTGAACCTGCGGTCACTTGATTGCAAGTCCCATAGACGGCAATACAAGTGTATTGCCGTCTATGGGACATTCTGTATATTAGTATTACGGCGGCTGGTCATAGACTCAGCCACAATACTAATATAGCAGTGACAGACCTGGGAGCCTCATTAGGCTCCCGGCTGTCACCCGAACAGGTCGGCTCCTGCGATATCGCCGCGCAGGAGCCGGCCTGCAACTTCACAGGTACGGGGCCGGTGGGGACCGGCCCCGGGGGAGAAGGGGCCACCGATACTGACCCAGCATCCGCTGTACTAGAGAGGCGGATGCCGGCGAGGGATAGACGCTGGCACAGGTGCCGGGGCCTGAGACATCACTGCGCTCCTCTGCCCTGCATGAAGCCAGCGGCGGGGGGACGGAGGAGCGGAATAGCATCGCCGCTGCTGCCGCTGCTGGCTTCATGCAGGGCAGAGGAGTGCAGCGATGTCTCAGGCCCCGGCGTCTATCCCTTGCCGACATCCGCCTCTCTATTACAGCGGATGCCAGGCGCCACATTCAGACTATAAGACGCACCCTTCTTTTCCCCCCAAATTTTGGGGAAAAAATGCGTCTTATAGTCTGAAAAATACGGTAGATATATAAAATGTGCTTTAGATAACGGTTCTAAGACCTCTATAATCTAATTACCTTTAAAGATTCTGTTGACAAAGGACACTCATACTTAGCACAAAGTGAAAAGAGTGACAGACAAAGAAATTAAAAGCCATGTGCACCTATGTAACCAACTTTTTGTATCATGCCAACGCATCTAAAATGAAGAGAAGGAACTCTACAATCATATCATTTACTTTTACCGCTCCTATCTAGACAATGGCTCCTATGTTTGGTGCATATGATTACAAGATACAGCAAGATATAGCACTTTATTTTACAGTAAAATGTGCAAGTACAATGGTGAAAACATATTGATAAATGTGGACTCTAAAACAAGCAAATGGTAGACATACTGTCATACTGTCTCTATGGTGTGTTCAGTTGCACAGGGACCCATCACCTTCAAGGTACAAGTTTCTAGTACAGAGTAACATATTTAAAAGCAATAGACACTAAGCAATATAACCTGTATTTTGTCCTGATCATAAACTACTGTTTATATATATGTGTTTTTTCTGCAATCTTGTTTAAAGGTAAAATCAGTTTGAGAGACAGCCAGGTTAAAGTGACTGTTCTCTAATTTTAGCTGCCCTGGTTCTATAGGAAATTGTCAGAAGTGCTATGTCAGATGTTGGAGCTCAAGAAACCCACATAAGACTAAGACCCCACGGGGCGCTGTGCAGCAATAAAGCATTGCGGGGGGGGGGGGGGGGGGGGAACCATGATGGCAATGTATCGCAGTTAATCCCGCAGCGCTTTAAACAGAAAGTTCATAGAGGTTTCCGCCGCAGACTTTCAGTTACAATTATATCTATGGAGAAACCGCCAATGTTTCCATAGATATAAAAGACATGCTGCAATTTCAAAAACCGCGCCGGCTTTGGAAATCGCAGCATGTCTGCATGATGATTTTTACCACAAAGTGGGCATGGGATTTTCTTGAATCCCATCCACTTTGCCTAAACTGTAAAATGCCACAATTTTTCCTGCAGTGTTTCCACCGCGGGCAAATCACAAAGTTTCCGACTCGTGGGGCCCCGATCTAAGGCTGGATTAAAAGGAAGGCACTACCACCTACCTTCTGGTTATTCAGTGATACTGTCCAGGCTGGAAGAGACAGAAAACTGCTCATGCATGAATGTAGATCTCTTTTGAAGTTTAAGGGAGTTATTGACTTGAATGTCTCCATAACTTCCATAGAGTTCAGTAGAGAGTTTCTTGCTCATGCACAGACACCTCTTTTATATGTGACTGAAATAAATGCCAGACAAGACCTACTTTTCTTTTTCTTTTCACTTATGGAATATTTTGTCCAGAGGCCTCCACCAACTGTAATCTGGCCATGGGCCAACATGCAGTTTTTCAACAGGAACTACTGCCTCTATGCAACCCATATGCTAGGGGTATCACTAAATTGACAACTGTAACTGAGTAGAAATACAACATTCCTATTTAGGTTGGTAAAACAGTGAAGTTTAAGTTTTGCCGTGGACCTCTAGAGATTAACTCAAACCAGGATCATCTACTTTTCACAGCATTTTAGTAAATGATGCCCATTTTTAGCCCGGGACATGACTGAATTTACAGGGATTATTTCCAAAAATTCAGGACAGTTTCAGCAAATTTGGGACAATTGGCAGCTATGGTTACTTAAGAAGCAACCAGGAGAAGGGTAGTGAAATGAAATTACAGTTATTAGACCATGATTTGTCTGAAAAAAATGGGTAGTAATAGGAAAAAGTGGAACAAACAAAGATTTTAATTGTCATTGGTTGATTTTTTCCAGTTATCTCTTGTCTGTCTACACTTCTCTAGATACAAGGTAACAAACTCGAAACAACTTGCAACTGTATTCTGTTATATAAGGCTCTGGCAGTGAGAACAGATGTTTCAAAGTTTCTTCCAAAATTTTGATTCTTGTTTAGATTTCCAAGTTCACAAATCAGTTTTTAATGCAATGTAATTCCAGTCCAATGAGCCTGGCATTTACATGGTATTCTTTGTTTCCTTAGATTAAAAATAAGAATTTTCTTTTTTCCAGTACAATAGTTTCTTTAATCACAGGAATGAAGGAGATTGCATGCATGGAGTATGCTAGTTATATAAAATAGACTTTGATATATTTTTCTGTGAGCGTCTGGTTACTACCCTGGCATGTCTGTAGAAACACTTCCTTCTGGAATATTTCATATCTACAGATCTGCATGGAAAACATACATTGGACTAGATATAAACAGACTTATTCAGAATGTGCAGAGGATGAATACCTAAAGGTTTAGCGTGTCAGTAAAAGATGATATAATGTTGAGCTTTTCATGGTAAATCATAACATTCATGTTTAAGTTGAACACTCTTTATAGACAGTAGGCTCTTAAAAGCTTGATTTAGTGATCGGGGGAAATGCAAAGTTGAAAGACTAATAACCTGATTATTATGTCTGTCTTCTGACTTGACTTCATAATAGAATAGTCAAGGGATTATTACATACTATAGAAGAATTATACTTGGACTATATATATATATATATATATATATATATATATATATATCTGTATACTGTATATATATATATATACAGTCCTATGAAAAAGTTTGGGCACCCCTATTAATCTTAATCATTTTTAGTTCTAAATATTTTGGTGTTTGCAACAGCCATTTCAGTTTGATATATCTAATAACTGATGGACACAGTAATATTTCAGGATTGAAATGAGGTTTATTGTACTAACAGAAAATGCGCAATATGCATTAAACCAAAATTTGACCGGTGCAAAAATATGGGCACCTCAACAGAAAAGTGACATTAATATTTAGTACATCCTCCTTTTGCAAAGATAACAGCCTCTAGTCGCTTCCTGTAGCTTTTAATCAGTTCCTGGATCCTGGATGAAGGTATTTTGGACCATTTCTTTCTACAAAACAATTCAAGTTCAGTTAAGTTTGATGGTCGCCGAACATGGACAGCCCGCTCTCAAATGATCTGAAAACAAAGATTGTTCAACATAGTTGTTCAGGGGAAGGATACAAAACGTTGTCTCAGAGATTTAACCTGTCAGTTTCCACTGTGAGGAACATAGTAAGGAAATGGAAGACCACAGGGACAGTTCTTGTTAAGCCCAGAAGTGGCAGGCCAAGAAAAATATCAGAAAGGCAGAGAAGAAGAATGGTGAGAACAGTCAAGGACAATCCACAGACCACCTCCAAAGAGCTGCAGCATCATCTTGCTGCAGATGGTGTCACTGTGCATCGGTCAACTATACAGCGCACTTTGCACAAATAGAAGCTGTATGGGAGAGTGATGAGAAAGAAGCCGTTTCTGAACGTACGCCACAAATAGAGTTGCCTGAGGTATGAAAAAGCACATTTGGACAAGGCAGCTTCATTTTGGAAACAAAAATTGAGTTGTTTGGTTATAAAAAAAGGCGTTATGCATGGCGTCCAAAAAGAAACAGCATTCCAAGAAAAACACATGCTACCCACTGTAAAATTTGGTGGAGGTTCCATCATGCTTTGGGGCTGTGTGGCCAATGCCGGCATCGGGAATCTTGTTAAAGTTGAGAGTCGCATGGATTCCACTCAGTATCAGCAGATTCTTGAGAATAATGTTCAAGAATCAGTGACGAAGTTGAAGTTACGCCGGGGATGGATATTTCAGCAAGACAATGATCCAAAACACCACTCCAAATCCTCAGGCATTCATGCAGAGGAACAATTACAATGTTCTGGAATGGCCATCCCAGTCCCCAGACCTGAATATCATTGAACATCTGTGGGATGATTTGAAGCGGGCTGTCCATGCTCGGCGACCATCTAACTTAACTGAACTTGAATTGTTTGTCCAAAATACCTTTATCCAGGATCCAGGAACTGATTAAAAGCTACAGGAAGCGACTAGAGGCTGTTATCTTTGCAAAAGGAGGATCTACTAAATATTAATGTCACTTTTCTGTTGAGGTGCCCATACTTTTGCACCGGTCAAATTTTGGTTTAATGCATATTGCACATTTTCTGTTAGTACAATAAACCTCATTTCAATCCTGAAATATTACTGTGCCCATCAGTTATTAGATATATCAAACTGAAATGGCTGTTGCAAATACCAAAATATTTAGAACTAAAAATGATTAAGATTAATAGGGGTGCCCAAACTTTTTCATAGGACTGTAAGTTTGTCCAACCAAATTTGTAACAAGAGCAATTTATAGAGCTGAATACAAGAAACACGAGTGGTTAATCCTGACACACCACACATGTTCTTAGTTTTTATATAATGCATTGAGCCAACATTTTCTTTCTTCTTTATCAAGAAAGCTAGCCTGCTCTTATTTATTTTTATTGTCCTTGCCAAGCCAAGTGAGTTTTATTGGATAATTAGCTCAATCGCGTAATGTGAGTCTATTGACTACAAAGTATTCTGCTAAAATCAGAATTCTTTGAAAATTTCCATAACTTTTTGAAGAAATGTGACATTCCATGAATATCACAGAATATTCACCATTACATGAGAAACAACCACAGATCCAAAGAGATTATTAAATTATTGCATGTAGTGAAGCGAATTAATTGGGCCCCAATGCAAAATCTGTATCGACCCCCCCCAACTATAATGTTTAATTTATTGTACTAGTTTTCTAATATTGGAAAAAGAAAACTTATGGGCTTCCTAAGGCTCCTGGACCTGCAGCTGCATCTTCTTATCCCCTCAAATGATCTTCCTGTACTAAAAACATACCGTACTATGCATGTACTTTACAGAATTTTCAATCCTTATTGAGAGAATTTAATACTTTGTCCTTAATGGAAAGCCACAAATGAAGATTTCAGGATCCATTGAAGAGAAACCAAGTGAATGTGGACATAGCTCAATAAACCCTTAAAGTGTTTGTTTGTGGCCTACTAGGCATATGTATATAATAAAAGAAAGTGGGGGTTCCATGCTTGAGGAACCAGCCAAAGCGTTCATGATTTACATAGATAGCCATGTATATGAATGGCTGCCATGTAATACGTTTCACCTGCAGTAGCAACACGTCCTGGAAGAGCTATCATATAAAAAGGGTTTCTTTGGTGAGAAAATCCCATTGCAAAAGTTGTATTAGATTTCAGAAAAGAGTGTGTATCCTTATTAGTTTTATATGGAAGGACAAAAGGGAACATTTGAAACTAAATCCAGCACTGTCTAAGGGCTCGTTCACATCTGCGCCCCGGTCTCTGTTAAGCAGTTTTCCATTTCCTGCCCGAAATTGGATAGGAGACGGAAACCTGCAGTCATTTTTCAAACCCATTCACTTTAATGGGTTTGGAAAGTGTCCGGCCGTGAGTGCCGGTGAGCGTTTTGTGCTCTCCGCGGCTAAACTGTTTTTTTTTTTAACCGGGCACAAAGTCGGACATGCAGGACTTTGTGTCCGGTTAAAAAAAAAAACGGTTTCGCCACGGAGAGCACAAAATGCTCACCAGCGCTCACAGCCGGACAGGGTCTGCCAGGTTTCCGTCTTCTGTTGGCAGAAAACGGAGATTAGATGAGATTAACCCAGCGTAAATTTTCTCTTAAAATTAGGATTCGAGTAACCAAGGTGTAGTACTTAGATGTGCTGAGATGCTATGTGGGGGAGACCAGGGAGATTCCAGCAGTAAAGATAGGTCACTGTTGTTTACAATAAGTCAGGCGTGCCACTGAACACTGACTTCCAAATTATACAGTGATCACGTGGCCAGCGAATAGTCGGACTCAGTGTTGAGCAGTCAGAAAACACAGGGACAAAAAAAAACACAAAAAAAATTTCAGATAGGGAAAAAAAATACACTGATTTTGCAAATGGGTAAAAAAAGAAAATCCAAAGTACTTTCCAATGATAATGTATAAATTGCTTATTCCATCACTATCCAATTGGCTGGCCTGGGATTTGTTCTTTGTGACGCCTATAGAAAACTTCTGACTGTGACAGGTCCATGAAAAACTATCAGGCATCAAATTCTGTGTATGCTTAGCCTTCTACTATCTACAGGTTCCTATGAAGCCCTTTATGATATATTTATGCGCCCCTAGAAAGACTACACAAACATAACCATATGTACCAAATGCAGAATATATAATCTTTGGCTTCATCACACAGTGGCTCTTGTATTAATGTGAGATAATGCTGCAAAATCTTATTGGTAGATGTTATCATTGGTTTTCTCTGCCTACGTCTGTGATTATAGAACGACTTCATGGATAAGATACAGTACTATATTTATATACACTGGCTACCAATATCACCACAATATCTGTTTTTTTTTTTCATAGAAATGTGTCTGGTTCCCCTATCCCACCTAGAACTACATGTTTTTTCACACTTTGTTCCCAAACCCACACTGTGTTAAAGAGGACCTTTCACCATATCTGGGCATATGCAGTGTTATATACTGCCGGAAAGCCGACAGTGCGCTGAATTCAGCGCACTGTCGGCTTTCCCGATCTGTGCCCGGTGTGAAGAGCTTACGGTCCGGTACCGTAGCTCTTCTATGGTCAGAAGGGCGTTTCTGACCATTAGCCAGAGACGTCCTTCTGCCTCGCGGCACCTATCGCGCTGTGCTGTGGAGCGGGGAGGAACGCCGCCTCCCTCTCCTGATAATGCTCGTCTATGGACGAGCGCTGTGAGCAGAGGGAGGGGGCGTTCCTCCCCGCTCCACAGTACAGCGCGATTGGCGCTGCTGGGCAGAAGGGCGTCTCTGGCTAATGGTCAGAAACGCCCTTCTGACCATAGAAGAGCTACGGTACCGGACCGTAAGCTCTTCACACCGGGCACAGATCGGGAAAGCCGACAGTGTGCTGAACTCAGCGCACTGTCAGCTTTCCGGCAGTATATAACACTGCATGTGCCCGGATATGGTGAAAGGTCCTCTTTAAGAAAAAAATCTTTCCGAACATTTGTACTTCAGTCATCCCAATCTGCACCGACCTAGTTAAACAGTCCATGCCTCTCTAGTTACTAATGCGTCTAATAAAAGATCACTTTGTGAAGATCAGTGTAAAGAACCACTAAAGCTACTGTAAATTTACAGAGCAAATAAAAGTACAGTTTATTAGAAGAGCTACAAATGTCATTTACAGATTTGTACAAAATGTTTTCTGGAGGTTCTCACAGTAGAGTACAGCTTGCAAACGAAACATTACAAGTACACATGTAGGATGTACCTTTGCGACTTCTAATACCCTATTAGGAAATTCAGAGTGTCCCATTTAGGACCCTTGTCTATCACAGAGAATGGAAAGTGGCTACAAAGAGAACATCCCCTTCTGGAGCACATAACATATATCTATACTAGCCTCTGCCCGCGACTTCGTCTGCGGGTTGTTGGCGTCAATGATCCGCCTATATTCAGCAAATTGCTGCCGTCGATGATCCGCCTGCTCAGGTATTTTGACAGCTGTCAAGCTGCCCTGCTGCAGAACTCTTTCCTCACGCTGTGCCCATGATTGCTCCGGTATCTCAGCAGCTCACTGGGACGCCATATAATGAGCATGTTGTTGGTGTTGATGATCCGCTTGCTCTGGCATTTTGGCAACTGTCAAGCTGGCCTGCTGCTGAACTTGTTCCTCACGCTGTGCATGTGATTGTTCTGGCATTTCAGCAGTGACGCCATATAATGAGTGTGTTGTTGGCATCGATGATCACACTCAGCTCCGCTTGAGGAGAACTCTGTTGACTTCTGGATCCTTCATAGCTCTCGTTGTTTGCAACAAATTAGACTTTCTTTTTCCCGGCATGTTTAAAATTGGCAAACTGCCAATTTGGATTAAAGGTGTTTGCCCATGTCAGTTTGTCAGCATGTTGCCTGGAGCAGATCAGATAATATACAAATATGTGTACACAATCCACTGAGGGTTAGCGTAGAGAGATAACAGCCCTGGCTTTCTCAGATGCTGGGATAAGAGCAGTGTAATATAGTATGTGAACATAAATTCATAACAGTTGTGAAGCCGTGTCATTTACCGGGATTAAAAAGTTGGCTTATGTTTTAATCGAGGTTACAAACTATCTATGTTCCAAATTTCATTCAAATCCGTTCAGCCGTTTTTGTGTGATTGCAGAAGAAACATCCAAACACACAAACATACAAACTTTCACATTTATAATATTAGTAGGATTAACAGTGTAATACACCATTTAGCCTATAGTGGTGATGCAGGGGAACTTAAAATGTCCTGCTGAATTTCCTCTACAGATTGCAGTGATAAGGTCTTTCTCTGGCCGGACTATGTCTTTAGGCCCAAAAGTGTACTAAAGAATTAGAAGCTCACAGATAATAAGGTGAGATCTCTAGTTTGGGGCTCACAATAACATACCTCCCAACCGTCCCGATTTCCGCGGGACAGTCACGATTTGGGTGTCATGTCCCGCGGTCCCGGTTGGAGGGAGGTATGTCCCGATTTCAACTCAGATCTGCATCCAGAGGACGCAGATCTGAGTTGAACACATATGCGGCTGAAGCAAGGAGCTGACACAGGTCAGCTCCTCGCTTCGCCGCTGCGCGCCTCTCTCCCTGACACATATGCGGCTGAAGCAAGGAGCTGACCTGTGTCAGCTCCTCGCTTCGCCGCTGCCGCCGGTCTCGCTGATACATATGCGGCTGAAGCGAGGAGCTGACAGGTCAGCTCCTTGCTTCAGCCGCATATGTGCCAGCGAGACCGGCGGCAGCGGCGAAGCGTGGAGCTGACCTGTGTCAGCTCCTCACTTCAGCCGCATACAGTCCTATGAAAAAGTTTGGGCACCCCTATTAATCTTAATCATTTTTAGTTCTAAATATTTTGGTGTTTGCAACAGCCATTTCAGTTTGATATATCTAATAACTGATGGACACAGTAATATTTCAGGATTGAAATGAGGTTTATTGTACTAACAGAAAATGCGCAATATGCATTAAACCAAAATTTGACCGGTGCAAAAATATGGGCACCTCAACAGAAAAGTGACATTAATATTTAGTACATCCTCCTTTTGCAAAGATAACAGCCTCTAGTCGCTTCCTGTAGCTTTTAATCAGTTCCTGGATCCTGGATGAAGGTATTTTGGACCATTTCTTTCTACAAAACAATTCAAGTTCAGTTAAGTTTGATGGTCGCCGAACATGGACAGCCCGCTCTCAAATGATCTGAAAACAAAGATTGTTCAACATAGTTGTTCAGGGGAAGGATACAAAACGTTGTCTCAGAGATTTAACCTGTCAGTTTCCACTGTGAGGAACATAGTAAGGAAATGGAAGACCACAGGGACAGTTCTTGTTAAGCCCAGAAGTGGCAGGCCAAGAAAAATATCAGAAAGGCAGAGAAGAAGAATGGTGCGAACAGTCAAGGACAATCCACAGACCACCTCCAAAGAGCTGCAGCATCATCTTGCTGCAGATGGTGTCACTGTGCATCGGTCAACTATACAGCGCACTTTGCACAAATAGAAGCTGTATGGGAGAGTGATGAGAAAGAAGCCGTTTCTGCACGTACGCCACAAATAGAGTTGCCTGAGGTATGCAAAAGCACATTTGGACAAGGCAGCTTCATTTTGGAAACAAAAATTGAGTTGTTTGGTTATAAAAAAAGGCGTTATGCATGGCGTCCAAAAAGAAACAGCATTCCAAGAAAAACACATGCTACCCACTGTAAAATTTGGTGGAGGTTCCATCATGCTTTGGGGCTGTGTGGCCAATGCCGGCATCGGGAATCTTGTTAAAGTTGAGAGTCGCATGGATTCCACTCAGTATCAGCAGATTCTTGAGAATAATGTTCAAGAATCAGTGACGAAGTTGAAGTTACGCCGGGGATGGATATTTCAGCAAGACAATGATCCAAAACACCGCTCCAAATCCTCAGGCATTCATGCAGAGGAACAATTACAATGTTCTGGAATGGCCATCCCAGTCCCCAGACCTGAATATCATTGAACATCTGTGGGATGATTTGAAGCGGGCTGTCCATGCTCGGCGACCATCTAACTTAACTGAACTTGAATTGTTTGTCCAAAATACCTTTATCCAGGATCCAGGAACTGATTAAAAGCTACAGGAAGTGACTAGAGGCTGTTATCTTTGCAAAAGGAGGATCTACTAAATATTAATGTCACTTTTCTGTTGAGGTGCCCATACTTTTGCACCGGTCAAATTTTGGTTTAATGCATATTGCACATTTTCTGCTAGTACAATAAACCTCATTTCAATCCTGAAATATTACTGTGTCCATCAGTTATTAGATATATCATACTGAAATGGCTGTTGCAAATACCAAAATATTTAGAACTAAAAATGATTAAGATTAATAGGGGTGCCCAAACTTTTTCATAGGACTGTATGTGTCAGCGAGAGAGGCGCGCAGAGAGCGGCGAGGGAGCGGAGGAGAAGGTAAGTTTAATGTGGAGGTGGAACGTGAAACTGGGGGCAGATGAAGGAGAGGACGGCATGACACTGGGGGCAGAGATGGAGAGGACGGCATGACACTGGGGGCAGAGATGTGGGGACATGAATCTGGGGGCAGAGATGGAGGGGACATGAATCTGGGGACAGAGATGGAGGGGACATGAATCTGGGGGCAGAGATGGAAGGGGGACATGAAACGGGGCAGATGAAGGGTGTATATGAAACTGGGGGAGAGATAGAGGGGGGACATATAATTTACGGGTGACTGTAGGAGGATTATACTGTGTGCTGGCACATGAAAAATTAACGAATGGGCGGAGTCAACACAAAAGTGGGCAGGGCTAATTTTTCTGCACCGCGCTACGTGCGACGCACATTTTGTCCCTCTTTCAGTTCTTCAAAAGTTGGGAGGTATGCAATAAGCATCTATATCGGGAGACTAAGTAAAGGGTATGTCTAAAGTAGACAGCCCCTTAAACTTGACCATTCAACTTTAGACAGATAAGGATGCACATACTGGCTGTTTTAATCTCATTGAATGTCTTGATACATAAGTAAAAGGAAATCTATCAGGACTAAAAATCCTCCTAACCAATAATAATGATGTATAGGGGCCTTTAATAAGGCCAGAAATATATCATTGTGGTCACAAACCAATGAACCAATGCAGATATAATCCTCTTTTTATGGATATGTAAAGCAGCCTGAAAGTTCAATGGCAGTGTGTCTGATTTGCCAGAGTTGCCTACAGACAGCAGCAGGTACTCTGTATGACCTCTAACATTGCCCCTGTAGCAGTGAATGACATTTTTACTCTCTGCCTATGTCACAGTGTTATGTTGGTAAATCTGTCAATTCAGACCTGTTATTGTTGTACTTGCATATCTTTAAAAAGATTATTATTTCTGCATTGGTTTATCGGTTTCTGACCCCAATGGTATACTTTTGCTCCTATTAATGGCTCTTGCATATCATTATTATTGATTTGGGCCTGGATCGTATACGCCGCGTTATTTTGCGGCCATGATTTTGCGGCCGCAAAATAACGCGGTGTATACGATCCTAACTCCCATTGAAAACAATGGGAGCGTTTATGGCGCTCAAAGTCTCAAACGCCGTATACGTGCCACATCACGCGGCACGTTACTCCGTGTGAATGCACCCTTAACAGTGTTTTTGCTTTTCTAAGCTTTTCTTTCAGTTTTTATATGGTTTTAAAATGCAGGAAATAAACACGGTATATATTGCTAGGGAAATGTAACGCCAAGTGTGGCTTCTCCCCATTATTACGCCAGACGGCCAGATGTTAGGGACTCTAAGCCCACCATTGCAGCACCAGCTTCTTTTCAAAGGGGTTCTGTACAGGAACATCCCCTTTAAGATCATTGTTGAAATCTGTTCTTTTCTTTGTCACAAGGGAAACAATAAAAGTACTAAAAATATTATAATTATATAAGGCAGTTGCTTGTGATGACTTATGATTACAATGGAAAATTTTGTAGGCAACGTGTCCACTGTGTTCCTTATTTTTTGAGTTCATGTTAGCTGTCATGATGCAAAATTCCTATGAGAATATGACAAAACTTTGCAGGCCTGGGAGCAAGGAAGACCCGATCTAAGGTCACTCACATTACTGTCAGTAAGTCTTCAGTCACTTGTAGGAGTTAACTGGACTTCCTGTTCTTGGAGTGAGGGATGAAGAGGAGCTTTTTGTGAGATATAAAGTTCTTGGAACATTGAAAGATCTTTTTCTTTGTTTATGAGAAGACAATTAGTCATCTCAATGTGTTATGTAAATCTCTGAGTCATAACTGAGCGTAATATATCATATCTTTATTACCTATTTAACTAAACATTCAGATAACTTGTTCAGAACATGAAGCAAATTTTGACTTGGGAAAACAAATTAAAGAGTAGAAACTACCCAGAAACTTTCTTTAAAGGGAGTCTATCTGGTGTAATATGCCTCCCAAACCAATAATAGTGCCATATAGAGGCCTTTAATAGGAGCAGAAACATATCTATATGGTCACAAACTTATAGAGCAGTACAGAGGTAATAATCTTTATATGGATATGGAAATCAGTATGCAAGTACACCAGGGATGGGGCTTGTGTTACAATCTAAGTCTACAGACTGATAATTATCTCTCATTGT